>NW_023458559.1:52685640-52743407 GCF_013731165.1 Rhagoletis pomonella
CAATTTAGAATCACTGTGCACTGCAGTTGTTTCGCTAAATTGGTAAAGTTCACCTGACCCTAATTTAGACAGATACATGTATGTGTTTTACATCGAATTTTCTATCTTTCATCAAATTACTATAATTCAATAGACAGGCTTCCGAAAATGACGACCACGTTGCTATACTCGCTTGTTCATCGATGTAGTATGCACGTACATATGTACATATGTATAATGCAACGGATTCCATTATAACCCGAAGTTCGTCCTACCTCTATCAAATGGCAAATATTTTGCTCACAAAACCCTAGCAGCCGGGCAGACTTCTATTTAATGGATTTTACCTTCTGCCAGCCTTGAATCGATTTGTTTACATTTTGTGTTGGATTCAGATACACTTTTTGTCCACTTAAGTTTGGGGTAGTGCTTCTAAAGAATTTTTTGGAAATGTTATTATTGTTATTTTTGCATTAATAACGGTTGATGTGCTGAAGGAAAAAAAAATTAAAAGCTATCAATAGAGAAAGTTTCAAAAAGTAAAACAAAACTTAGCTGCAACAGTGTTGGATTGAAGTTTTAAGAATTTTATCGAAAAATTTCTATGAACATACTCACTTAACTTTACCTACATACTATTTACCCGGGAGTTGAGATAGCCAGTAATACTTTAAATTGGCATTCTCTACATAAATTTTGCCACATATGTGGGTATCAATATTTCCAAATTTTAAATTTTCTCAGCTGTTTCACACAGATATCTACTTAGGCAAACGCAAGCAGCCAATTTGAATCATGAAAATTACGCATCATTAGAGTGAGGAGGTCGATACTAACCTGTCAACGCTCCATGCGCCTTTCCCCTACATACATACCTAGTGCCACATGCATAATCAACTTAATATTTTGAAATGCCTTCCAGCACCAGCACACGCATACAGATATATGTAGCATAAGCACTTGACTCCGCGTGTAGCTAAAAAAGCTTCCGCGAGCCCGCTGTTTTTTCTGCACCAGTATCCGGCTTAGGGGCGAAATAATCCCTTCCTGCGCAAATACATATTAACATCTAAACGGATCTAAGGCGCGAACGTATGTATAAATTCAAGCAATAAAAGTCCCAATTAACATTTTTGTTAAGTCTTAATTTTAGATGCATTTGAGACTCAGTCCTTTTCTCAAATTTCAAACGTTACTTCTTAAATGCATCTCAAATAACCGTTGGTTGCGTTCTCAAAATAGAAGGCACTTCTACATATGGAATTTTCCTTTATTTTCAAATACTCTCATAGAAATATTTGCACAGTTTTTATGGGAAAGATATTTTTTATTTAAGCGTTTAACAGTTTATAAAAATATTACAAAATTGTTTTATTTGGATATGCCATAAATTAGTAGAACACAATTTTTTAAGCAAAAAAACAAAACCGACTTCAATTTTCATATAAGAATTTAAGAGTATCTTTAATTTCTTCACGATGCAATGATCGGATGTAGACCAAATTAGTATGAGACCACCTCTGGGGTACCACCTTTGGTCCAAAGTTATGCCGTAACATACATTAAAAAAAAAAATATTTCGACGAGTTGATAACATCCTTTTTTTGCAGTCGGTTAAAAATAAAAAACATTTAAAGAGCTTTATGAAGGGACATTTTCAAACCAATTTTCGATTTGTGAATCATTCTTTACTTTTTTGTTAGTAGATATAAATTCAAAGGTATTTAAAAAGTAGGTATCTTTCTTCTGGAAATTTAGTTAATAATCTTATAACTCAAGTCTACATATCGCGTACCTTCTTCAAAGTTGTACTAATTCAATATTTACAGTATCTTATCATTTTAACTGAATTACATTTTTCAAATAGGTGCAACTAGGAATGTTAATCCCGGGATCCCGGACTTTTTAAGGTCTTGCCAAGAATCCCGGGATTTTCGGGATTTGTAATTTGCACTGAGGGAAATAATAGAAACTCCTTTTCTTGACCAGTATTGGCTATATTTCTTTTTTATTTAATAATTTAATATTTTTCGTCCTGGTGAATCCAAAAAATTTAAATTTTTTAAATTCTAAAATAAATGTCCTATTGCATTTGTTACCACTATTTTTATTCTACATTGCATTGAATTTTTTAATAATTTTTTGAATTAATCATATCTTTGAAATTACAAAGTCCTTCAAAATAAATCCTGCGGTCAGAGAGAAAAAATAAAAACGCCACTTCAAATAAAAAAGTAGGTTTCAAACCATGGTACAATAATTACAGGTATTGTCTTCCTAGAGAGTTTTGCTTCACATCGAAATTCATGCTCCCTTATTTTCATTTTGACGCAGTTCAATGTTGATTCTTTTACTTTTATTTGGCTTTGGTTTTTGTTTTCGCTCAATTTAATTTTTATAATTTTTCAAAACAAAAGAAAAAACGTTTGAAATTAAGTGAGCCACAGTATTCAATAATGAAAGGTTTTGTAAGAAAAACTTTCACTCGCTCTAATTTTATCAATGACACTCCCACTCTGATCCTAAAAACAAAAACAGTGATATTTCTTTTCCAAATTTCTTTGTAAGTGTTAAGAAGATTTTTCAATTTTTAGTAGTGAAATTTTAACTTTTTAAATTTGAAGAAATGTGTGTTCCTCATTCGCTGGCGAAAACAAAACAAAATGAGTGAGAATCGTTAGGCTTCAGAAATTCAATGTAGGCTAAAGAGACGAAATTCCGTTAAATACCGAAATATATTTGTCGATATTCGTGCAGACGGCACTTCTCATTTGACGATGTAGATCACGTTCCCTGCCTCAGTCGTTCAGTAGCTGCGTGTTTATTTATTTATTTATTTATTTATTTGTCCTTTTTATTCTTCCTGAGTTCTTTCGGCACGAATCGCCAATCGCGACTCTGTAAGCCGGTGTTTAATACTCTGACGGTGACATAATCTCCACAGAACGCCAAAAGTGCAACATCAAAGAATTCGAATTACCATATTCGAAGCAATCGAGCCATAACCGCGAAGAAACGTAAGCTTCAAATGTTTTTATTTGTCGTCTTTTTTTATAAATATTCCATAAGTTTTCCACAAACAAATAGCTTCTTCATATCCATCATCTGGAAAACAAATACCACAAAAAAAGCTCAAAGTGGACCATTCATTCTCGAGTTATGCGCCTTCTGACGTACGAAAGTTTGGTATACATATACATAGAAATATTTATTTTTAATAACAATCAGGCGTTATATTCGATGTAAATATGCTTGTTTAAATTAGATAATTTTTTATTTAAAATACCACCATTCAGTATTATTCACACCTTTTTGTGGAATTTAGCTACCATTTTAGGAAGTGTGGTTGAATTCTTCCCCTTTTTCTCCTGCTTCCAAAAACTATCCCTGTGGGAGGGAGTGTCAAGTTTTAGAAAAAAGCTACTTACAATACCTTTAATAATTAAATCATGAGGGAGCCATACAAATTTTGAATTTTTTTAAAAACAATGTTTTTTTTCGGCTTTTGCAAATTGAATAAGTTCTCTGTAAGATGGTTTGTTAAAAAAAATACGTGAACATGTTATATGGTATATGGGGTATGGAAAAAGGGATATTTCCAGCAGTAAACGTTTTAGTGTGGGCAACAATGACATTTTTTAAATAAGGCAGATCGGAATATGCGCTTTCTGGGAATACAATACCTGTAATTATTGTTCCACGGTTTCAAACCCATTTATTTATTATTTTTTTCATGGTAGGAGAGCTTCTCAAACAATATAGAAGCAATTTTTTCGATTCAAGTTGTTGCAAAGTAATGATTATCTAAATCCCGGGACTAATACCGGGATCCCGTGATTCTGACAACGCCATTCCGAAAATCCCGGGATCGGAAAAAGCCGAACAACTAACATCCCTAGTGGCAACCCTCCTCAAAAATATTTTCGACAGTAAACTTTTTTAAACCTCTTTAGGCTAACACCAGTAGTGTAATATTTCATTTATTTTATCAATTATATTAAATAAAAATTTTCACACAGGTGCCAACACCTCAAAAATTATTTCGGCAGTAAATTTTCCTAACCCACTTTAGTTTAATACCACTATTTAGCTTATCTTATTAATTAAATTAAATAAACTTTTTCAGACAGATGGCAACCTTCCACAAAATTTTTTTCGGCTGTGAGCCTCTTTCTTTTGACAGCCATATAGCAATATTTAATTTATCTTATCAATTTACCTAAACTGCAATTTTCAAACAGGTGGCAACTCTCTAATTTTGTTCTTCTATGTTTTAAATTAGGCCTCAAGATATACATGGGTGAAAACTGCATTCGGTTCCATGCATTAATTTTCGAGTGATGCGCGTACAAACCTACAGACAGACAGACGAAAATTCTAAGAATTGTTGATTTGGCTTTTGTTGCTCTAATTTTTGTTTAATATCTATATTGTACAGACATCGGCCTGTTACAATTTTAGTATATATATAAAAGAGAATTAAATTTTACTTTTACATAAAAAAAAACAATAGACTTCGACATTTGTGCCATGTTGTCACAGATGGAACGGAACGCTAAACGAATTTTTCTCACCCCGTTCTTAATTGGTAAACAATGTTTGAGAAAAATTTGAGAAAACGTTTAGAATTTTTGCTGGCACTTTTGATTTGCGTAATCTTTTTAAATTTTTTGGTACTACTTGGTACACATTTTTTTTAAATAGTTCTACTCCAATAATTAAAATACTTCCTCAGCAAAAGTCTAATGATTTTTGGCGAGCTTTAATTTACTGGCATTAGTGTAGTACATTAGGGTGATAAAAACTAAGATCTGGTGGTTAAGTACTAGAACGCGGTACTTGAGGTCAATGAGTTTTGGCTCAAAAAAAAATTCTCCTCAAATAGTGTTTTTATAAGAAATTAGCAAAAAAATTACTTTAAAAATTCTAAGAATATTTAAAAATAATCATTATTCGACCATTTTTGCTCGATACTGTCTATGTAGTAAACAATTTTGTGGACCTGTCGAGCGACCGCAGTTGAGAAACTACTGACATCTGCAATTTGAATAAGTAGAGTATGCAAAGCGTATGCAAAATATTCGCTCGCAAAATCGCATGTCTTAGCACAAACATACACATTAAAAACTCGTAAATACTCGAGCACATATAAAAATGCATACACACTAGGAATTTTAATCCCGGGATCCCGGCCTTTTTAGGGTCCCGAAAATCCCGGAATAATCCCGGTATTTTCGGGATTTGTAATTTGCACTGATGGCAATAAGAGAAACTCCTTTTTTCGAGCAGCATTGCGTATATATCTTTTATTATTTAATAATTAATATTTATCTATAAATGTCTAGCTCATTATACATATTACACCGCGCGATAGTAAATTTTACCCACAAATATCAATATATTCGCGAAACCATGGGCCAAGTATAGTAAAATGGCGTTATTAGTTTTTCACTCTGACGTCAGTAAATGTGCTTAGAGAAGAAGTATGGGTATAAGATTAAAGAGGAAATCCTGTAGAATTTAAACAGATGTAAGCTTTTGGTGCATAAGGACTGCATAAGTATTGAAAATGTCCTTTCAACATTTTATCCTCGATATTTCACAATATTTGTTTTTGAAAAAATTATATGTGAAGGACTTATATAAACTCGATAACATCCTCGAATTTCATTCTTCTAAATTTATCAGCTTAAAAAATGACCTATTCGTCCTAGTGAATCAAAAAAAATTTTATTTTTTTTTTAATTCTAAAGAAATTTCCTCTTGCATTTGGTACCCATATTTTTATTGTACATTGCATTGAATTTTTTAAGTAATTTTTGGAATTAATCATATATTTGAAACTACGAAGTCCTTTAAAATAAATCCTGATCAGAGGGAAAAAATAAAAACGCCACTTTAAATAAAACGCAGGCTTCAAACCCATTTATTTCTTATTTATTTTATGGTAGGAGAGCCTCTCAAACACTATAGAAGTAATTTTTTCGATTTAAGTTGTTGAAAAGTGATGAATATCTAAATCCCGGGACTAATCCCGAAATCCCGGGATTGTGATAACGACATCCCGTAAATCCGGGGATCGGAAAAAGCTGAAAAATGGACATCCCTAATACATACATAGATATGTGTGTTAGGGCGGTTCAATTTGTATGGGAGATTTTTTCGACTATTCCCGTATAGCACAGAAGGTTTCTACGTGTAATTCTAAGCAAATTTGCCGAAGAAACAATGGGTCTAAAATCAATTTGGAGCTTGCCAAATTGCAAAAGTAGGTTTCTTAGCATTTTGCTGTTGTGTCTTAAAGAAGTGCTTAGATTGAAGAAAAAAACACGCTATAAAGGAGTTCTTGTCATAAGGAATCCATTTCTGCACTTATCTCTTTCTTTAAACTTCCACCAGAGGGCGCAACAGCGCGAATTTTCACATTTTCTTCGAAACCTATTTTCGCAATTTGGCAAACTCCAAATTGATTTTAGACCCATGATTTCTTCGGCAAATTTGCTTAGAATTGCACGTAGAATCCTCCTTGCTATACGCGCATAGTCAAAAAATATTTACCCGCCCTTATGTGTGTACATATGAAAGGGATATGTTTGCGTGATCTTGAAATGGGCGCTTCGAGACTGTTTACATTCTTTGAAAGGAAGAATCGCGCGCAGATGGCGCACGCTGTGAAGGCAGAGTTGTTATACTACAACTACATATGTGTTTTTGTTTGTTAGCGGGAGCACGCGGTATGCATTCACCCACATATGTATTTATGTACATATGTATGTTTGTTAGCATTTCGGCTTGTTTATTTTGCTGTGATATATTCTCCTCTCTATGTGCACAATTTCAATTGTGAATATAAAATTTTGCACCTAGCACCCTATATTGGTTGTAGTAGAAAACTGAAAGTTAGTATAAATATTACACATATCAAAAGGAAAAAACTAAGGGGGTACTCCGTTTTCTGGGATGAAATTTTTTCCCATACAAAAATTGGACCACTCTAATCTACATAGATTACATTGTGCCTATGCAACAACTTTCACTTACAAAAATAGTTGACGATTCAAATAGGTTTTCAGAGTTTTCTTTTCATTGTTCAAATTAGTTTTTCAAGTGTCGGATAACCGATTGTATGAGTGCTCTAAAGACAGCTAAGAAAATAAAAAAATAAGCTATCCTTGTCCTTATCCTTATCCAATCCAAACAGATTTGCATTAAGATTGGAATTTTTACTAAACGCCCTGTTGCCTCACATCGCTTACATACATACATACGTCGAAGCCATGATTTTCTTAATAAATACAAAATTGTGAGAATACGCTGCGTATAGCCATGGCGGCTCCTCCAACAAGGACACTTCGTTATTCAACCACTTATTTTACCGCAATGGTCCTTCGCATATGACGGTTATGATGACGACTAAAAGGACGCTTAACTATGCTCGGTGGCATTGATGCCATCGTTTGAGGTTACGACATAACACAAATATACAATTTCCGTTTTGAGTTTGATGAAGTCGCAGTATGCGCCTAAAAGGCGACCGCATGTCACCAACAAAAGCTTGAACAGCTGCAGCGCATGCAATTCATGCGCTTTTCTTTAGCTTCTTTTTAGTGCATTTAATTTAAAAAGCAGCTAAACGATTTTGTAATGACACACAAGCACTTCCGTCGGTGGAGCAGTTAGTCGAAGCCTAGCGCCTCTAAGCAACCGTTAAGTCCACTTAAATTATAATAATTATTGGATAGCCAAGAAAATATGTACACAGTTTAAAAGAAAGTGTGTCATCATGTCTCTGGCACACATAAAACAATTTTCTACTGAAAATGTGCCACTGAAGGGAACTTGACAAAGTATCTTAGAGCGAGCGATGTTTTGCATTTCAGTTGGATGATAGAAAAACTTATTTACATATACATATATGTATGTACGTCAGCCGCACTCAGAAACGTTCATTAAATTAATTGTCTCTTAACTAATTGTCCCTTAACTAATGTTCATTATGCTTATCTGTTAAGTAATGCTCCCTCTCAGAGTCAAAAGTTAAGTACTCGTTTGCGAATGAAAGCTTTGACAATCCCTTAATTTTTCCCTAATTTGCTAAAGTATCATTTGCTTTCAATTGTCAATGAAAAATAAAATTTTTGAAATTTCATTTAATGTTGTGTATTTTAAAATACATATGGATGTATATCATGGTGAAATAAAAATAAGGTGATGTCAGTTGAGGGGTGTTTGACGTAATTTTGACAAATTCGGTTGCCCCGTTTTGAACAAAAACTACACTAGAAAAACTCCTTTTATGTATTTTGCTCGAAAAGTAGGAGTGAACATAACTTTATTTGACATTTCTTTTTAGTTGTTACTTTTGCATTTAATACTTTTGCAAAAATTGTGATTTGTGCTTATATTCAACAGCTTTTAAATGCAGATTTGTGATTTTTTTGAGGTTCTCCGGATTTTGGCTGCAAGTTTGGTTAAAAAATTTTAAGTATTTATTTCCTAGTGGCAAATAAAGACTAACTAAGTTCACAGATTGGTGAACTGTGTCTTTTACCTCAGCGAGAAGCTGCGATACAAGTGCGGTACAAGATTTTTGGCTGCATGTTCCAGGTGAGTTTATTGGTTGGGTTGTCTATTTTTTCCTGGCGTACCTATCGGGTTGGCAGTTATGAACAGGTAGGTAATAAGTACTATTAATTTTCACTCATCTGTTTAACACATTCTATAGGCTTTATGCTTTCGATTGGTATATATGTAATTTGTTAATTAAACAAATTATTGCAAAATTATAAAAAATAAAATAAATTTCATACAAAGTAGATTTCATCCATTAAACAGATAGATGAAGGTCGTGCCCTTGCGGGATCTCCTACTATACAGTATTTGACGAATTATACCCATTTTAAGATTTGGAAATTAACACCTCCCCCTCCCTACTAGCACCCATAATATGCATTTCCACAAAAAAGTTCATATAATCAGGAAAAGGGCGAGCAACGAAATAGCATTACGTTGCTATTCAGAGATTTTTCATAATAGTAGCACGGAAGCATGATTCAATAATAAAGGGTTTGCTCAGAAAACAATTTTCTCGCTCCCTCTTGAATCATGGCGCGGAAGTACATTGGTACTCAAATACAAAATCACCAATGCGAGAGAAATGCATTCTTATGTATTTGATTATGTACTTCTTTTATGGCTCAACTGGTGTTTAATTCCACAGTTGTAGCCTCTTCCGAGTTTTGTCACTCGATGTGGGAAATTAGCAATTTTGATATTTTGGCTCTCGTTGAATCTTATTCAGAGTATGTTCAAAATATAGATATACAAATGTACATAAATACACGCATACATACATATGTATATATGTATGTACATACATATTTGCAGATGCCCAGAAATGGCTAGATGCTTAGAAATCGAATAAGTAAATGGAGAGGCAATGAAGTTTAAGAGGGCACTCAACACCTGCAAAAATAGATGTGCACGATATCATCTTACGAATCTATGTATAAGGTGAAACCAACCACTGCTTAAAAACTCAATGGCAGAAACGACGACGCTTGCCGTATGGGGGTGGGATACCATCGAAAACACGAAGGTGTGCAAGAGTAGCCTGACCGCGCTTGGTTTTGTGTCGCATCGTACCTCACACAGCTTTGTAGAAAATGCGTGATGGAACACGCAAGTGATATGGACAACGAGCAAGTTTCACATTGCAGTGTTTACGCAAGTAAGCCAAGTTTATTTTTTTTCTGTTCCTGTAGAAGTTCCCGGAGAGATTCACTCTTCACAACGCACAACAGCTCCTTTACCACCTTGCAGCACGTATTGGCAATAACGGAGACCTAGCGGCCATCCAGATGGCCACGACCATCAATAACAACGGCTCTATTCGACAAACCAGTCATGTTAAAGAAGTTGGTTTTTCTGTTTGTATTTTGAATTTTATATTCAGAGCGTGTGTGAGTCGGTAACAAAGTTCGCTGCGAGTAAATTTTTGACAAGTATGAGGTGAATAAATTGCATATAAAATTTTGTCAATCGCAAAGACTGTTGATGTGTATAATTCTTCTGCCCCAAATTTAAGCAAAAACGGTAAAATATAAGGAACTGGAGTTTATGGTGACAAAATTAAGAAGTATTACACTACACTAAATATTTCAGGTAAATAAATTTCTTTAATATTTCAAACGCTTTAATTGATTAAAATTAAATTGATTAAAAGCTTAAATTGATGAATTGCAGTCATTGATGGTAGGTGTTTTCTTAAAATATGCATTTCACTTAATTTTGTAATATGTATTTTATTTTACGTTTGTCAAAAATTTACTGTTGTCTAAGAAGATTTAATTTCACACAGCAGATTAGCAAAACTGTCTCCCCATACTAAAAAATATTATTCACCAGCTTTCCCCACAGAACTTTGTTACCGATTCACACACGCCCTCTATTTCAAATAATAAATACAAACAATCAAAACAAACGTCAAAAAAGAGAGAGTGGTGCCTACTTAATTTAGAAAGCCCTTGGGTTAATTAACTCCGTGATAGTTTTCAATGCTGCAAGACATTGGGCCGTATGCACAAAACATAAGCAAATGTTCTTTTTCTTAAAATTTCAGACCTTTTGCTAGATTTTAAGGAAAAGCAATTGCTTTATTTTTACGCATACGGCCCATTGTCGGGTTTAGGAATATAAAAATTTAACTCTGAGCTACTTAATTGTTTTTTTTTATAAATTTAACTCTGGATGTGCTGCAAGTGGGCCTAATGTCGCTAATGAATCTTTAACTGACTCTGAGCGGGAATTTTTTCAAATATATACTGAGGAGTACTTTAGGTCTTCATTAAACGACTCGACGTCGGCGAGTGCGGCTGTGTATGTGTTTAACGAAAGTTAGAAACTCGTGAAATTAATAATGTTTTATAATAAAAAAGCTAATTAACAACGCCAGCCCTATTTTCATATTCTCCAAACTAACAATACTCGTATGTATTGTCATCATAAGCTCTTCTGACAGCACAACTACATACATACATACATACATACATACATTCCTACATACATAAATGAATAGAGCAACTTCAACATTGCTTACGAATGTGAAAACGTTATTCAGTTGCATTTGTTATAGAAAAGTTTGTAAGTGTTAATGTTTCGAACCTTATGGAAGCACAAGTTTCAAAAGTTGCTCTACAAATTTGAATGTTGGTCTCACTTATAATTTCGTTAGTATAAACAATTACACAATTAATGTATCTTATCGTCAACACACAGCTGCTGATGTCATACATACCATATAGCACAATTGAAAGTGCGCCGCGAGGCAAATGCACAAAAGCAAAGCAGCTGGGTAAATGCAATTACATTAGGGGTATTCACGATCCGGTGCATACTGTCTAGCATGTTGCATAGATAGCATGATTGGCTAATTTTGTTGTTGTTTGAACACATGAAACAACAAAAATCATGCTATTTATGCTATCTATGCACCATGCTAGACAGTATGCTCCAGATCGTGAATACCCCTATTACAATTACAATTACATTCCCCAGTAATTGTAATTAGGAATCATTTCCTTCACAATTCACTTTCTCAATTCCTTGAAGTAATTTAAAATGGAATTGTTCGTTTTTTTAACCCTCTCAGTCGCGAAAATCACACGCTTAAGATAAAAATCTGAAAATTGGTGTGTGTACTTATTTGACATCGCTTAATATAATTATGAAATAAAATTTCAGGTAAAGCGTTTCACCTGGATGTTATTGCATGTCCCCTATATGGGACATCGTGACTCTGTGTATTATAATATTATGCCTGCAACTGGCTGTACTCAAAATTAAGTAAATGATTTTCGCTATTTAAACTAAGTTTTTTTAATTGAAAAATATTAATTTGAGCTTCACTTTTAATACATACATTAGTTTAGTTATGCAAAAACATATAAATATATTTTACATATACATACATTTGAAAAAATTGTTAAAAATATATTTTATAAATAACTGTTACTTTTCGTGATATAAGGCAAAGCAATTACTATCGCGTTTCACGCACAAGTAAATGTTGCATTTCTGGCATATAATATACGATTTTTTCGTACATTCAGGCATTTTACAACGCCCATTATTTTTAGACGCAACAAAATGTGGAATGTGCATTACAGTGTCCTTACGCACTTCCTCTGGGGGATGAATTTGAACCGAATTTCTTACGTTTTTGCGGTCGGGTGGACGTATTTTCAGTATTTGAATCGTTAGGAGCCTGGGAACTGCAACAAGGAAGATTTGGTGATTCCGGCAAGTTTTGCACGTGCGATTTAGGAGTATATTGTAGCGAAAGTGAAGCCACCATTCGCGACGGCCTTTCTCGGCGACGTGTAGTTTCTATGTCCGATTGTAAATTAGCTGTTTCTACATTTAACATACAATTAGCAACTTCAGCACGAAAGTTCAGTGAGTCCAAACTTTTAGTTATCTTATTCTCCTGACAGTGCTTGCGGTATTCCATCCATGATGCAGTTATTGCTAGGTCTATAAAGTGCATAATAATACGAATAGTCCATTTTTTGGTGCGTATATTTATTCGGTAATACTAAATCATTTGATGCAATAAGTCTACACCACCCATGCTTTCGTTATAAAGTCGTACTACTTCAGGACGAAACACTTCAATATAACCTTGTGAGTCCTTATCCCACCGTCGAGCTTTGTCCGCTGTACCAATTCCCACGAAGTTTGAAGCCAAGTTTACCACTTTGTTGTCATACCATCTAATAAATATGACTTTTTCATTCTCTTTAATGCATTGAACTGCTGATCCTCGACCACGTTTGGACATTACATTCTTGTCGGGCAAGGGTGGATATGCAAAGCGATTGGAACGAACAGTTCTCGCTGCATAGATACCTCTGTCATAAAGAATTTCAAATAATTGAAAAGAAGGGAAGAAATTGTCAAAATACATTTTATATCCTTTTGGTTCTATGGGGATTCGTTTTGCTAATTCAATTACAATCGCTGAACCGCTTCCAACAGTCTTGACTACAATGTCATCTAGAGGTGTAGAGGAACCCTGGTAAACAATAAAATCGTAGGGGATGCCACTTTTTCCACATAAAAAGTATACTTTGATTCCCCATGGACAAGGCTTTCCTTTGATAAATTGCTTTGCCATAAATTTTCCCTTGAATGGAATGATTTGCTCATCCACACAAAGATTCTCTTCTAATGGTAATTCCTGCAGCCTATGGCGAACTTACTCAATTATGGGACGAACTTTGAATAAGCGATCCTTACAGCCACTTGGACGAGCAGAAATGTCAGTTAAGTGTAGACGTTTTCTCAAGGAAAAGAACCGGTTAGACGTCATGCTATTTGAACAAAACGTCAAGTTCCAACGGCGATCATAGTACATTCGAACGCGTGGCAGCTTGAAGCAGCTCATCATAATATGTTGAGCTATAAGTACACGAATTTCATCAGCGGTACAGGGTTTAAAATTTAAGTCTCCTAAAATTTTAAAAACAGAACTTTGGTATCAATAGGTAAATTAAAATGAAAATACCAACCTTTCTGAGTAGCATATATATTTGTATAAAATACTGCTTTTACAAAAAACTCGTCATCCAAATATTTTACGAAGAAGGAATACGGTGTCCTTTCTGTAGTGTTTCCATCCGCTGGCGGTGCTGTAAACTGTATCTTATCTGATTTGAATGTACATGCCATCCTGGTCATCCACTTTATCTCTTTCTTTTTTGTGCATTGAATGACTGGAGTTTCTTCAAGAGAAATTGCATTTTCTCGCAAAATATCGCTAGAATTCAGCCATTCGGCAGCCACACCAGCAATCGCTTCCTCAGAAATTTCCGGCAGCTCCAATTCTTCAAAATCTTCGATATCTTCAATATCGTCCTCAACTTCTGTCGCGTTTTCGACTCCTGTGTCATTACGGGCTATAACTTTCGACTTTGCAGGGCGTATCTTTTCAACCACACACTCAACCGCATCCTCGGCATCATTTTCATAATCTTCTTCTATATCGGAATCTCTTTCCAAAGCTTCCAGAATTTCCTCTTCATTAAGTTGACGTCGTGAAGCCATTTCTGAAAAAACGAAACCAGACGCGCAAAAATCTTATAACGAACGTTTACGAAGTGAAAAAAGTCTCCGTTGAGTAATCTTGTCCATTTTAAGGGACAGCTACTTTTTGCTCACGGAGACGTAGCTGGCGCTTTCATTTCACTTTTTTTGTAAACAAATAAATAAATAAACATACCAGGAATACTTACTATTTTTTTCAGAAAAATTTACTCACGAAATCCACTTTTAAGGAACACTTTATTAGCACAAATTTTTTATTATGGACAGTCACTCACGAGATCCACCTGCGCACTGCGGATTTAGTTAGAAAATTACTTCAATAAACACTTGTCTAAAGCTAATAAACCTTTTGATTTGAAAATGATGCCCCGTGTCAATATTTTTAAACAGGGGTTTAATAAAGTGAAGCTAAACTATGCAAATATTGCAGTCCCTTATAAGGGACATCGCGTCTGAGAGGGTTAAATTCCATTACAAGGAATTTCATATTGCAATCGGAATAAATTACGTGCTAGTAATGTAATTTTTTTTCAATTCCTTTGAAAGGGAGAAGAACACTTACTGCACTTACTTAATTGTGTATATTATGATACCTTTAATGCTACCCAAAATGGCGTGCCTTCTGGGGCCTTTAATAAAGTACCCTTACTGGTATCCTGCGTTACAAATGAGGATAGAGTCCGCTTGAATTACGAGCCCTGTCGGAGTGGAGATCCTACCTGCTAAAAGTTTTATAAACAAATTGCATTGCTATGGCTAAATTTTAATGATAAAGACGCTAAGATTGCACAAAAAACGCCGATACACATAAAATTAATTTTGGGTAGTAGGTTACAGATCTGTATAGCGTTTTTTTTAGATAAGGTCATTTAGTAGTTATTTTCATTTTAAGTTTGCATTGCAAATGAAAAAAAATTCAAACTTTTACCTGGAAAAAGTTACTCATACGCCATGTCTGAGTACGGTCATGTACGATATGAGTATGAGTAACATTATTTCCTGCTAGTATTTCATACAAAAAATTATTGCACTTTCACTTAACCCTTGCAAACTTGTTTATTTATCCATCGATTTTCATCGTTAGTAGTG
This sequence comes from Rhagoletis pomonella, assembly GCF_013731165.1. NCBI lineage: Eukaryota > Metazoa > Arthropoda > Insecta > Diptera > Tephritidae > Rhagoletis > Rhagoletis pomonella. The sequence goes on from NW_023458559.1 coordinate 52,700,815, forward strand.
TTTTAAGCCGCAAAGCAAGCAGATATTGGCTAGTCTATACTAATATATATTTTGAGAGCCGTTTTTTTCTGTTCGCAAAGCTCGAGAAAGGCCATACCGATTTTTTTTTTTAATTTCGAAATCTACTGCAGGCTAAAACAAGTTTCGATATAGAAATGGGGCGTGGCACCTCCCATAAAAACCAAATTTTTCAAACTGCATATATTTGTGGTAGAGGACTAGAACTGGGTATGGGGTATATATATAAGATCAATTCCGAAAGAAAACGAAATAATTTTTAAGAAAATGCTTAGTTAATTAAATTCATAGTTTAGAACGGAACATTGAATCAAAAATCCAGTACGTAGCGCTATGAATAATACAATAAAGAATTTGTGAAAAAGAATTTGCTGTAACTTCTGAAATACTTTAAGTTTCAAAATGGCGAGGCGCTTAAAATATGTTTAAGAGTATGCACAAGTTTTTAAGCGAAACAAATTCTGTTCGATTTTTTATTTTTGCAGTGCGGTGTATCCCTTAAGAAAAGGACTAAAAGAGAAAGCTCTTCAAGGTGATGTTCTATCAGACGCTAGATGGAATTTAATTAAGTTTTTAATATGCCGCTACTATGGATCTTTATACGATTCTAGAAACAATTTGAGAGCAAAAGCGCAGATTTTTGATTAATAAAATCAACAGATACTTTTTGAACACGAGCGCATCTCTATGCTTTTGGCAAACGAAATTATTTTTTTTTTATATATTTGCGTCTCTTGTAATATATGTAGCTATTAAGGTTGTATGTATAAACTTAGTACACTTTACATAAATATCTAAATTTACTTTTATTCTAGAATCGTTTTATTTGCATCGGATTGCACTCACGAATTAATAAATTTCCCGGCAACCCATAAAGTCATGAGCAAAATATTTCCAAAATAAATATGCAAATGTGGTTTCAAATTTAAAGCAAATACTAATTAGAACTCTATATATGCATACATACATACGGGTACTTAGATACATATCTACGTGTAGATAAGTTTAACGAAGAGCAAATATTAATCGTATGCACTGTTGCTTCATTAATGCCAACAGAGCAAACACCTGGTTAGATTGTGTTAACACAAATTCAAACATTTCACACACACACACACACACACGTGTACCTACCAATATTTCCAGGCATGTTTATGTACCTATGTACATATATGTATATAAAAAATGATTCTATTGACATTGTGTTCATGCTGCCAAATTAAACTTCAATAATAATAATACTTGTGGCAACACCCATAAATAGGCATAACATTTAATGAGCATGCACATACTTAGGCACTTGTGAAGTGTATGCATATGTATTTATGCAAATATATGCTGCCATGGTTTACCTAAGAGATAATTGATTAAATTCGTTGTCACCTATTTACAGTAACTAATTCAATTAATCGCCAAAAACTAACAGACCTCACATTAAGTGTTGTCATATGCTCATAAATGTTAAAGCGACTGAAAATATTTTTTGATTTACAAATATTATGACTAACGCTCGTAGCTTTTTTCGCACAAAAATTTATATATTAAAGCGGAAAAATTCCGTTTCGCAGTATCTCCATTAAAAAGCAAGCCTTTTTACAGTGAAGTATTTTTTTAAACAGTTTTTCAACAAAATAAAGGAAATCCTGATACTATGTTTACCTGTTGTACATCCCGAAACGAAGTGGTACGGTTCAATAAAAGCCGCATAAATTCCAGTTTCTAACTTTATACAAAAATTAGAAAAAGTAAACAAGTTGCGCAGTGACAATTTTCTAGTTTTAAGCTCTACCCAGAATTAGAGCGGACGACGGTACAGTGGTCGGCGGTAAGTGAACACCTGTATAGTTGCTGCAGTGAAATCCGTCAGAGTAAACACAATTGCGGTGCAGGGCGGCTTCCGTCCGTGGTCATTTTGATTTGAAAATTATCATTAAAACTAAATATTTTTTCGGTAGGTGCCAAACTTGTGAAAATAATAAAAATTACTACAATCAATACTCAATGAACATTATGCCGTCCCCGCTGGGTGGCAAAAATAGAAATAAATTTAAATCAACCGAGAAAAGTCGGCGGTAAAAACGCTGCCACCGCAATTTTGAGCCATTCCATATGCCGTTGTGAGTTTTAATTTTGACAGCGGTTAGCCAACGACCGCTTTGCCGTCGTCCGCTGCAATTCTGGGTAGAGCTTTAAGCGTGTAAAAAATACCGTTGATTTGTGATTTTTTTCTGACGGTATCACGATTTTCCTCCATACAAACGATATTTATGCATATGCATAAATCTCGATGTCTGGAGTTCAGGGTTACCAAATCTCATTTTTGCCACAACGGCGATTTAGGCGGTTTTACAACTGGTCGATGGGCGGTTTTGCAAAAACATCGACGATATGTATCTTGAATATCTGCCCCTTAAATACGTTTTCTGAGAACAAAATTTGTGTTTAAAGGGCATTTGAATTTTAAAAGCTACTTGAGAAAACGGCCATAAAAATGTTAGATATCAAATTTGGAATTTCAATCTTAGTAAGTAAATCGACTGCGGATGGCAATGAAACTGGCTCTGAAAACAAACTCTCACATACACATATCGCCTATTTCCTGCAAGAGTGTCATATTCCAAAATAAGACAAAATCGAGTTAAGTATGAAGAAATTACAGCTACCTGTTCTTCTATGTTGTGCAAGAATTTCATAGCTGTAGCGATTATCAGTAGCTAACTAGAATTAAATATATATATTTATTTGTACTACGTGAGTATATTTCTCATTTACTTCAATGGTGTCATAATACGAAAATCACAAATATTGAATTAAGTACGCAGAAATTACCGCTACTTCTTATTCCATGTTATGTAAAAATTTCACATATGTATCGATTACCAGTAGCTCACTAGAATAAAATATGGACCCATCTTTACTATGAGAGTGCATGTAAATACAAAAATTTAAGGCCTTTTTTTCGATTTCGGTTAATTTTTTAATTATGACACTATTGAAGTAAATGAGCGATATGTAAATTCAAAATTTTAAAACTGTCTCGAGTTTTTGGTTTTTTTTTTTTTTGGTTATGATACTCTTGCAGCAAATGTGTGATATGTGCTATGGTATACATTAACACATGTCTATGCACGTTTAGTTTTTCCAACATATTTTTAATAATTCTGATTTGGTTTTAGTTTCACTTTTACGCTTTTCGTTTACCATTGAAACATTGTGCTTCACTTAAATCCTGCTTGATGAATGTGTTAAATGAGGCGTCTTCTACCCCTGTTGTAATGCCAACTACATTGAATTCTGTACACTGTACACATGTACTTATATCCATATGTAGATATGTACATACAGTGGTCGAAATAATAATAATAGCGGCACCATATTTTGACAAGTTTTAACATATACTTTTTGTTGTTATTTAATTTTAATAATTTTTTTATAAAAATATAATTCATTCTTTAACAAAACCCGTATAAATCCAAAATTCAAACTTGGTGTAATATTAAAAAAAAATCAACAAACTTTCGTAAAAATTTCGAACTTTTTTAATTAGATTTTTTAGAAGGATTTTTGTAGCGCAAGGATTTATAGTAGAATAAAATGCAAGTTTAAAGTTGCTCAAATGATCGTTGATTTTTTAGAATTTTTTTGTTGAGGATGTTACGGTTTTCTTCCATATAAAAATAAATTGTGTATATTAATTTTTTTGAGTTTACGCGAGTTTTGTTAAAAAATTAACCATATTTTTATAAAAAATAACCAAAATTAAATAATAACAAAAATAATGTGTTAGAACTTGTCAAAACGTGGTGCGGCTATAATTATTTCGACCACTGTAATTATTTGTATGAGTATACATTTTATGCTCTACTAGCCTCGCTTTTGCTTACATATATCCATTTTTTTATGTTTGCATATGAAGTTTTCGCTGTATGATGAAGGTGCGAGCATCATACACTAAACTTGCCATGTTTTTGCGGTAGTGGAGTTAACATCGATAAATTTGTATGAGCATTTTCAAGTGGTGGTGAAGCGTACATGTGACCACATGCTTCATGCGCCAAAAGCAGTAAACGACAACAAACGTCCGCCGGTGGTGATAACAACATTATAGTTAACGGTGAACATTGTTAAATGATGGCAATTTTTACGCTTTCCCACACCATGCGGACCAACATTTGTAACACGTGATTAACTACTGGAAAATTCATATTATCGTTCTCCTTGTTCTTCTTCTTCTTGAACTACTGAAGCAAAATGCAAATCTACGCGCGCTTTTAGCCAACAACGCTGAAACCATGTGTGTTGTAAGTTGTGAGCAATTGAGTAAGTAGTGAAAATTTACGTCACTGGGGTTCGACAGAGCGTATACGTAAGGTTAATGTCAGCGCATTAGTGAAGAATGCTTTAAGTTAATAAGAAAAGTGAATGGATTGTTACCAGTCGAGTAGCGATTCGAAAGCATTTTATTATATACATATGTACATAAACATGTATGTATGTATATATGTATAGTAGTAGGCGTGAAGAAATAACCCACAGCTTTTAGTACCAAAATTGTCATCATGACCAATGTCATCTACTAGTAAAGCACAAAATGAACAACTCCGATGACGCATTACGCTGACAGATGCAAAATAACGTGCCGCCGAAGTTATTTCCAAACGCTGAACTACTCCGAGCGACTGCTCTACGTTCTACGTAACTGATTTTGTAAAGCCGCTCAGAAGTATGTCTGATACTAAATGTTCATTCTAATTTTCTACTTACATAATGCGACCACGCCTTTATTAAAGTAAGGGAGATTCGGCAGGCAAGTGGTAAGCCCGGGTGATACCTTACCAGCAACTTACACTTCGTCGGAGGTCTTCATTTTGTGTTTTACTAGTAGATGACATTGGTCATGAAGACAAAATTGGTACTAAAAACTGTAAGAAAACATGGATTACCTCGTAAGGTGCTTACCTATTTTCCCAGTGGGAAAATATGTTTTGAATTAGTATAAAGTATCAACATGACGGATGATTACGAATTTCTTTATTTATTTAAAAAAAGTTTTAATGAAAAGAGGGAACGCATTGAAAATGGTAAAATTATGCATATAAAGGGCTCGTTTGAGTTTGGCAGTATTGAAACGTTATGTTATTTTTTCACGTGTCTAAGATTGCCTCTTACATTTCTGTGTGAGCACTGGAGCTTTTGTTGTTCACATATTTCTTGAGAACAGTTCCGTATCTTATTACAATTTTGGCTATTACCGGGACACTTCAGAGTACTTATGTCCTTTCGATTCAAATATTTCGTAATCTGTTCGAACATTAAAGGAAAAAAGGACTTCAATGTTCTTGTAAATGCTAATAGTGTTTTAAATTCATAAGTGTTCCTTACGATCTTTGCGCTATGACATGGAGAAAAGTCATCGGGAAAATGCACTAAAAGCCCAGGGAAACTAAGCTTCTTACAGTGGACTCTAAATGGTTGTTTTCTGACAGCAATGTATCCAGATGTTTAAATTTCCGTTAATCATGCGAACTCACTAAGTTCAAGGTATGAAATTCCACTCAAAACTACATGGCTTTGGGAAAAATTGCATCGACCCTAATGTGGGTATACATACCACTTTTTAATAATGGTAACCTTTATCTGACTACTACTGTATGTTATTGTAAATATTCATAAGTTTAAAAAATTGTTGTAAAAGTTATATTATTAACGAATGAGAAAAGTTTATAACTGCATATTTGTGCTTTCCAAGAAGAACCAAATCAATAAACTGGTGAGGTACGCTTGAGTGAACATAGAAATAAACGAATGTAACAAACCTTGCAAGAAAAATACGCAACTTCATTTATTAAAAACTCAATTAAACTAATAAGATTGCATTCAAAATGCTAAAGCCTTTAGTAGTAATGTATTTTGAAATATTCAATGAATAACCTATTTTTAAAAGCATCTGCTAAATAAATAAGTGGCTTATGTCGTAATCCATTAGTCAATTTCCTACTGAGTTTATGCATTTATGCATGTCGAAACGAATGAATTGCAACAACCTACTCTCACACAGATTGAAAGTTGTACGTTGCATCAATAGCATCATCAATTTAACAGCACCCTACACAAACACACACACAAAAAGCACGAGCGAGCAGCAGCTGGTAGGCACAAGGCTATAAAATAACGGATTTCGAAAATGTTCATATCCGTAGACACATACATACATATCTATGTATGTATCATAAGCAAGAGGACTACAATAACTTTTAAACAGAAATCACGAACGACCTCTATTTATATTTTTTTTATAATTTAATACTAAAGATATTCATATACCTGACACAAGGTTTGTTCTTCGGTAATTAATTAACATTTTTTATTGAAATATTTTTCAATATGTGGCTTTCTTCGTTTAGATATTTCCGTTTTAAAGCTATGTAAGTCCTCTTTGATTTGATACCAAACTTGTTCAATTTGGATAAGCGGTTTGTTTATTATCCGGAAAGCACTTTTATTTCGGAATAATATTCGCAAGAACCCTGGTATGTACTTATGTATGCTCTCACGTTTGGATGTATGTATGTGGTTACATCCCAGTAGAAATCGGTTGTGTGCATTCATGAAGTATGCATGCTGTATAAGCAGGGTGTCCAGATTGTTTAAAAAAAGGAGCAATTTCTGAAAAAAAATCGACAAAAATCGCCAATTTTTTTTAAATAAAATTCATGAAATCGATTTAACAAATCTTTTATTTTAAAAATGAGATCTTGTTATAATATACTAGTTTTTAAAACCAAAAACTAATATAATACCTTCAGAGGGTAATAACAAATAACACAAGTCACTTATATAATAGTGATGTACAAACAATTTTCTTTAAAAATACGCTTTCTTTTAAAAAATATTTGTTTCAACACATTTTGCAATAGTACTGCGCGATTATTAAACTTATTATAACATTTTAATTGGTTAATATAAAATATATAAAAATAAAATAGAAACCTATAACAAGGCGAGATCAGCTATTTCCAAAATTTCTTCAAAATCACCTATAGTGTGTGAATCATTTACATTTCTGTTGTTGTCATATATTGAGCTATTCCACCTTGATAACATAAATACTGTTTGATATTGGAAATGTTTTGCAGCAGAGACTATTAGTCTTCATATAACACTTTATTCGAACTATTGAATTAAGGCTTTCCAACCTCATCCTATTAGGATCTTAGTCTTAGTTTGCGGCCAGGAGGCTACTTTACTTATACTTCCAAACATTTTATTGCCTATTGCAGTTTTCACTCCGTAAGCAATTATCCAAAAGTCTTCAGAGTCGGATGGAATGGTTCTTAAAAAATTTAGTCCATGGGAAAGTTAAAAGATTTAAATATTCAGTTTCCGCTGCTTTTCTTTCCTTCAAAGTCAAATTGTAAATTGGCAGGTCCCTGAAACGCGCCCTCTTGTGATTCACACACTTTTCTGGTGACAAAATTAAAGCTTTTTAAAAGTATTTAATTGACTAGGTAATCGTTTCAAAAGTTCTTCGATTAGGTTGATTAAAAATTTGTGACAGTCTTTTAATATGCTTCTTAAGTCAAGTTTATCACGCAGTTCATTAGCTTCTTCAGTAAAATTATCGTGGAAAACTAAGTTTTATATATTTTTATAATTGAAAAAAATTTATTTGAAGGGAAAAAATCGCAAAAAATCGCCAATGGCGATTTCCTAAATTTTTACGCGCAAATATGAAAAAAAAATCGCCAAACTGGCGCGATATCGCCAAATCTGGACACTCTGTGTAAGAGTGAAGAAGTGTGAAGAACTTAGGAGCGGCCATGAATTTCCAGAAATAAAGTCAAATTCTGGCGAACGTACTTTGTTGTTGTTTTAAGTACATTTCTCTATAAATTTCACTTCTATACAACATCACAAAATGTTTGTAATATTTTCAGTTGTGTGCAAAAATTTTAGCGAACGGACGTGTAGTGCGATAATATTTTCGGCACTAACAGGGCTTTTACATGATATGGATTTGCATATGTAAATACTACCGTTTTGTTTGTACTCGTATGTGCCAAATATTAAATTTTATCAAAAAAAGTAGTATTTACATATGGAAATGAATGTATATCGTGTTAGAATGCTGTTCCATTAATGCAGCATTAGTACTTTTGCAAGCACTAATTTTGTTTATTTTTGTATGCTTGTATACTAGAGCTTTAGCATATTTGAAACATTAATACAGCCATATGCATACAGCAGTAGTACAAGTGTATGGTTGGAGTACACATACGCTCTGAGAAACCACACTTGTTAAATGGAAATGAAAGTACATTTATACTGGCATGCATGCAAAGCCATGCAGTTCATGCCACCAAAATCGATGTCGTATGCAGAACATTTATACTGGGATGTGTATGCCAGTTAGTACGAGTACCTTCTACGGTACAAGATAGATTTTCAAGATTGCAGTAACTCGCATAAAGCTGAAAATTGGTACGAATGTTAAGAACGTCATAATAAATGGAATGTGAAAAGTCCTTATCGATCTCAGGTCTGTAAAAAAAATTATTGAAGGCCAAAGGTCACATAAATTGATGTTTACAATTTTTCAGCTAAACCATAAAGTTTATCACAAAAATAGGTTAGACAGAAGTGTAGATCAAGCAATTATCTCCCTCTCTATCTTTTAAGTTGGGCTAAATGACTCCAGTATGCGAAATTTCATTAAGATCGGTTGAGTAGTTAAAGTGTGAAGGGGTAACAAACAAACCATTCGCATTTATATCAGTAAGGATTATCCAGTATTGACCATTAAAATTATTTTTTAGCATTTTTTACACAGACCCAAATACACAAACACAAAATATTACACCAAGGCTTTTGAATTTTTTGCGCTTGATTGGTTGTGCTAAACGAAAAACCAATATTAAGTAAAAAATTTTGCCTTGATCACACGTTTTCTCAAGAAGATTTTTCAGCAATGATAAGTAGCACATTGTCCTTTAACCAAGGACTCTTCTTCTGAAGAATTAAAGAAGTATGTTTTATACCCATAAATGTAAAATAAGTACCGCTCAACGATTATCACAAGAAAATTCACGTTTTTTTTTATAAAATACGCGAAATTCAGTTACAGTTGTAAGCAGCCTTTTATCTCGCATTTAGTAACGGGCGCATTTGTGTAATACCTGCCATTTTATTCCTCAGAACCTACAAATAAATGTCTGAAACCCCCGAGCTTTAGGTCCGACCTTAATAGTTGATTTCCACCAAGCCGTAGCTGCAGTTTATGCGGTTAAAAAAACGGAGCTTACAACTCGAATGGGGCTAATTCTACCTATAAAGTAGAAGTGAATGAAAGGAAACAAGCAAAACGTTGAAATTATTTGAACTTCTTTGAGCTCTTAACTGCGGTTAAACCTTTGGTGGAAATAAGTTATAATAAAAAAATTGATTTTGTGCGAGTTGCACTAGAAGTTTCCCGATTTTCTCGATTTTAGCAGGTAAACTTTAAACCGTTACTTTTGTTTTGAATAACTATTTATTGATATTTACGAAGGTATAGAAACCGTATTTGGCAGTGCAGCTGCTTGGTGGCGGCAATAATATGCCAGTACGCAAAATGTATCCGCCTCAAAAGATTTCCCCATATATGTATGCATGTAGTGAGATTTATGCATGGCGTGCAACTCTCACCTCCATGCCAAAATCCATACATCGATTACTGTAGTTGCTGACAAATGCACAAGCGTCCAAGCGGAAATGTTTGCAGGCAGATGACTTTTCACATCGCAGCTTCTAAAACCACGTTCCCGGCCTATACCTTCCTCAATTTAGCAACATTCTAAAAGTATCCGAGGCACAAGCGAATAATCTATTAATGCCCCCCGCAAAGCCGCCAGAAACCAACAGAACTGCTATGCACATGAACACCCACAGCATGCGGTGCCACCTCAGCAGTCAGGTAGATAAATGTAATAGCAACAACAAAGGTAGATTGGTGGCAGCAGTTTATAGTGCGGTCGCACACCGATTGTTCGTTGCCTACACTCGCCCACATTGTACCTGGATGGACACCCGGCTGTAAAATGGAAAATAACAACAAAACAATGGCAAAGCAAAGTGCCAGCGATCAACTTCTGGCACACATACATACATAATCGTCACGGTAGCACGGATGGATGGTTGAGTGGCGCCAGGGCTGCAGCACGTGATATGTCCACAACAAAACTGGAAGAGACAAAAACATGGCCAGAAGGTAAAGGTGGTAAAGTGGGCGACAGTTTAGCAGTCAACAACTGATTAGAGTAAGAAGGACTACAAACTGCTTTTGTACTATTTTGCAGATTAGACTTGCTATGTTGCCAGCGACTCGAGTCACTAGAGCATGGCCAATGGGATGTCTGCGTAGTGGGTGACAAGTAGAAGAAGAAGTGTTACAAATTGGCAATCACTTGAAAATTTCTAACGCAGCACTAATTGTTTCTGTTTCTCTTTCTGTTTTCGTTTTCAACCGAAAATACTATTGATTTAACGGCTGCATAAGTTCAAGTTTCGACGCAATGAGTGGTACATACAGAGGAAAAATGTGTTAACTAAATTGGTTTTAAGGGCCAAGTGATATATGTACATATTAGCGATGCCAAAATATGCGGAAAATTGTGATCACGGTATTTCGTGATATTTTTTAAGTAATCCCGGGACTCACATTGAGGCATAACTTTTATGAATATGAGTAAAATTTCAATTATTGAAAGCAATTAAACATACCATGAAATAAAACTATTTAAAATTGACGATAAACTGATTGTAAAACTTACATATATATATTAATACAGACAAATCTTAAACTAATACATTTTTCAAATTGTATTTAAAAAAAACCATGTGATTGAGGAACGCATATACTGGCGATCAAAAGTGAGTGCATGGTGCTCTTTTATTAAATATTTGCAACGTTTTTCATGTCAAAATTTTTTTGTTATCTTTTTTTATAAAAAATATAGTTTATGCCTAAATCAAAAACACATAAGTCAAATTTTCAAACTTAATAGATATAGAACTTAGAAGTATTCAACAAGTTTTTAACTAAATTTTGAACTTTTTCATCTGAATTTTTAGAAAAATTTTGGTATGTGTGTAATAAAAAAATAAAAGGGAATTATAGAAAGTAAATGAATTAAATAACATTTTTGTTTTTAATAAAATTATTAGTCCTTCATAATTTGGTATCATAACCTTTGTAGAGCATTAAATTTGCGATCGAAGTAAGCTAAGAATTTTTTTTTCACACTTAATTTTAATGGTTTTGGCTAGCCTAAGATATTGACCAACATTTTTCATCTTTCGCACAGATTTGTTTTAGAATTATAATGAACCATATTTCTGCTATTAGAAATAGAAACACAAAAACGCTGCCCTTGCTACTGCGTACACAAAATTTTTCTAAAAATTCAGTTTGAAAGTTTCAAAATTTAGACATAAATAGCAATGATTAAACAAAAAACGTTAAACAAAAATACATTTACAAAACAAATTCCCTAAACATGTTTATTCCATAAAATAATTGCGAATCTTTTGCCATTTTTTGCAATTTACTAAAAGCTTTGATGGTGTACGATTTAAATGGACCTCAGATTCGGATTCAGCGGGTTAAAATACATGGTGGTTGTTGTTGTTGTTGTTGTAGCATCATACAAATTCTCCAAAGACTTTTTGGGGAGTGTTGCTGGAGTGACAGTCCTTGGCCAGATATAAATCTGGGTCGTTCCGGTTACGTAGACCCGACTGTCGTGGGAACGACATATATACATGGTGGTAGGTCGATCTGGTTAAAAGCCCACACTCTGAAGTCAGATTCGAAGATTTCAAAATGATATGTACATGGCGTATGAGTAACATTTCGACTGAGTAAAGCGCTGGTTATACTAACATTGGAGTGCAGGGCATAGACAAGCAACGCATATGAATCAGAGAACAGCTTTGAGTATGATCGAGCCTTTTTGATCACACTCACTAAAAATCAAGCACAAGCGAACGCCACACTCGGCTACTATGTGTTCGATCGAGATGCATACCCGACAGCTGCTTTGGTTACGAACGAGTCTGTTCGATTACCCTCGCTATAAATTGAGCACAAGCGAACACCACACTCGGACACCCGCAGCTAACCCGAAAATTTGTGTAACAATGAAACGGACACCCGAACATTGCCATAAAATGCAGGACAACAAAGAAATTTACGCTGAAGGTAACTGGCGCCAATATGTTCCCACAAAGCATACGAAAATGTTGTTGCTTTGTGCTTGTGCATACGCAATGAAAAAATTAGAAGCGAAGTAGACAAAAATGTTTTTGCATCTATTTCGCATAGTTTCGCGTGGAAAGCTGTGTGAGTATATACTAGAACACACAGCCTAAAACTATGTACATCTACATAGTACATAAGTACTTTTACAAAAAATAAATGTGCACCGAGTGTATAGGGCTTGGGCATTGCCGATCTACACACAATTATACCTAAATGAATGTAGGCGTCGTGATGTCGCATTTTGTATGAGCAAAAATATAAGAAATGGTTAAATGTACACTTAAACAAACTACCGAAAAATTCAACGTTCTCTTTGCCCTCTACGCACAAAAACTAAGAACACCGCGATGAGAAGGCAACATTTTTTTGTAGAAACAAAAACGTCATAAGCCAATCAAGAAAATTTTGTGCACACTCGGGTTGAAACTCGAACACCCGGGTATATTGAGCTGCAAAGCACCCGAACCCAATCAAGTATGTATGAAAAGCAATCGGGTGTTGTGGCCAACATGTTCGTCTTGAGCTCAGTCGATAACGAACAATACTTCTGCTCGTATACAGAGAACGATGCAAAACGGGTTTTGTTAGATGATCGAGTAAACACGAAAATCATGCACCCGCTGCAGATGTCTGATATGAATAATAACAATAATAGATTGGCGCTTACACATATGTTAGTGTTTGGCCGAGCTTCTCCTCCGATTTGTGGCGTGCGCCTTGATGTTGTCACACAAAACGGAGGGACCTACAGTTTTACGCCGACTCCCAACGGCGATTGTATTTTTATGAGAAGCTGTTTTTCATGGCAGAAATACACTCGGAGGTTTGCCATTGCCTGCCGAGGGACGACCGCTGTTAAGAAAAAACCTTTTTTCTATATTTTTTGCGATGTTGCTTTGACCAGGGTTTGAACCCAGGCGTTGCGGAGTGGAAGCGCGCACTGCTTACCACTTTACCACAGGGGTGTAATTATACTTCGCATAGAGTACATAATCTCCCATAATAAGCTGTTCATTGTAATCAATTAGTCTCTTCCAGTATTCCCGGATTTAGTTAGGAAGATATAACCAAAGAATGCTTATTCTTAGCATTGACCTGGTATAGAAAAACGGTATACAGATCCGCAATCTATGACTCAAAATTGAGTTTACGTGTTTCGGCATTTTTTGTGTCATTTTAGAGTCCCTACAGTGTTATTATTGCTGCCAAGGACATCATTGATTTATTTAATATTAAATATTAGGCGATTAAATAAATATTACCAGCAATTCATAATAAACTACTTACATTAATCGCCAAGGAATTGAAGAAAAAAAATTAAATGTGTCTAAATGTTTTGCTAACGGTCGTCGCCATTTATTGTTTTTTGCATTTTTATGACACAAAATTTAAAATCGATTCACCACCTAGCAGACATAATAGCTTTAATTAAAAAAGTCCAGCCTGGGCAAATAGTTGACGGCCGTCAAAATGCCTACAACTTACGGCACCACGTACGCTTGTTTTAAATTATGCGAAAAATATGAACGAGCCGAAATCATCATCCAAATAGCAGCCTGTTGGTTTATTCATCCCCAAATCCCCCAGCTTTCACTCAGCAGTACTGTGAAAGTGTCACCAATCAACAATGTTTTGGATAATATTTATTAAAAAAAAGTGTCAGCTTTTGCGTTGAAAATAATTCACAAAGTTTTTGCGATTAAAGTGAAAGTGACAGGAAGTGATACAAACAAAACAAAAAACAAAAACAACAAACCAAAATAAATTAATACAACAATCGACAGTTGAAGCGGTCCACAAAATATCAGAAAGCAAAACCTATGCAACCACAAATCTTTTGAGTGAAAGTCGTGAGCATAAAAGTAAAATATTTTTTCGACACAGCCGCACAAAGTATACTCTAATGTTGCTTTTCGCCTTTTCATGCTTTTTTTATACTAAATATGTTTTGTGTGCATTTCAAATAAAATTTGATTTATGAGTATTATACTTGTTTCAAGACGGGCAGTCGTTTGGGCTTTCGCCCATGCGGAGCGAACACACTGACGCTAGATATACTCAAACGCTTACGCTTGGATACATACACATGAGCACAACTAGTAGGATTTGGCGAAACAAGCAATTCGATACTAGGGTGATGATACTATTAATACCCATATGGGTATTTTCTTTCGACACCGCTTAATGTATCTTATCATCTTCATACAAGCCAAATCGTTCCTAGAATTCTATTTAAGTATATTTCCTAATTAGTGACTATGTATGTTATCGTTCGCGCGTTATTTTATTTCCTATGCCAATTTGATACTAGTATCGTTACTTTTATGGCACCGTAATGTATTCAAACCGTATAAACACAGTACATATCGTCACCTGCAATGCAAAAGGACGTAACAAATATCATCGTTGAGATGCAAAAAGTCATAACTAATAAAAAATTCAAAAGTAACTTTTTGATTTACAATGTATATGATGGATTTCATCGAATTACAACTGCCCACATCATTTTATGAAAAAAAAAAAACTAAAATATTAGTCACGACTTTTTCCATTTTATTTACTATGCTGTTACGCCTTTTTTGCATTTCAAGTGACAATATACAGCGTAACGACGTTAACTTGTTTTTATTTCTATTTTTCTGCTTTTACGCCGAAAAGTAAAGTATGGAATCATATTACCAAGATTGACAATGCAATGTCTGTTTGAAAAATCTGAAATTTTCGTGCAAAGAACAAATTTGAAGAAAGATTTATTGATTTTCTGATGAAAGCGAGCCATTTCTTATATGTTGTTTATTTCACACTACAGTTGTTAAAGATGTATTATTAATTTTAATTAACTGCATTATTCGTAATATTATGTAAAACATTTTTTGTATAAAAAGGAAAATGTCGATATTTTATTTCCTATACCAATACCAATATTTGTATCGATACTTAGCTTCTGATACATCATTTGATACTGGATTCGATTCTTTTATAGTATTGCAACATCCCTAATCACTAGATTTTAGGTACAATCATCTTTTGATCAGATGAATTTTCATTCTTGTTTTTTCTTTTTCCTTTACTGTGATAATGTATTTACTTGTCGACATGGGAAAAAGTGGGGAAA
This sequence comes from Rhagoletis pomonella, assembly GCF_013731165.1. NCBI lineage: Eukaryota > Metazoa > Arthropoda > Insecta > Diptera > Tephritidae > Rhagoletis > Rhagoletis pomonella. Next base: position 52,716,246 of record NW_023458559.1, read on the forward strand.
AGTGGGCAAAAGGAAGAAAATAACAAAATCATATTATGTATTCTCTTAAACATATTACATTGCATTGTGGCTGTTCAACGAACAATTAACACATTAATTAAAAATATATATATTAAAAATTAACACTTTACTTAGCTATCCTAAAATTCGAAATTCTTGTTATATTTTTTATATTCGAAATTGGAACTGATTTCTTCCATTAAACGTCATTGCGCCCTAGATCGGTGTACTCCGCTCTCGAATGACGGTGTGAAAACTACAACCGCTCTACCTTTGCAATTATTGGAATGCATTTTTTAATCTATATTGAAACCATAAAAGCTAAAGTTCCCCGCATATGATAACATTTTTAACTTTTCTATTAATTTTATTCGCCCATACAGTCCTGGATCTAGCATTTATTCAAATTTCATATTTTCTGTAGTTGAGGACCTGAAATTTAGGCAATAGCTATTGGACCCATATTCGCTATTTGATTTTTGATTTTTCAGTAGTCAAAATTAGGCAAAAACAAAGCTTATCCGATTCCCATTAAACTATACTCTGGATGTAGATATAAGCTCAGTTAAAAAAAGCTAATCAAGTTTAAAGTACATCCACCTATTGTATTCATATTTTAAAAATACGAATGATGTAACTATTTTTAGGTACAATCTGTCTCATTTAGGTGCATTTATTTTATGATATTAGGTACAATCTGAAATTTACATTTTTCATCCCTGACGGTTAGGCTTTCAGATGCCACCACACAAAGTCCTTAAGCCAACTAGCGGCCACAGGCGTACAGTGACATCTCTTATAAGCGGACACATTCTTGGGAACGAAGACCTTTTTTTGTTTCCATACAAAATGCTCGCCCATACACGGACTTTCCGATAAACAGATGCTGACACTCAAACATGTCTAGTTATGAAAAAAAACTCCCATAAGCGGACGCGAAACTCTAACAAGCGGTTAATTTTGTTTTTCTTTCAGTCAGATGTTGACTTTTAAATATTATTTTAATTTAGAAACCCGCAACTTCAATTTTTTTTAATTTGAATTTTAATATTATTTTTTACGAAATTCTCATAAGCGGACATCTTTCATTGGTGGACAAAAGTCGGTGTCCGCTTATGGGAGCTTTCACTGTACTTAGTTAAAATACAAATACAACAAATGGGAATCGATTAAAAATTATGCAATTAAATCGACAACGTTCTAAAATACTTCGCAGCAACTTATTCTTCTTCAACCACTTTTGCATGGCTTTATTTATTATGTTTTTAATTAAAATCCCTTAATTCAAATAAAATATCACTTTACGCTGTACATGCATACACATGCATACACATACATGTACACCAACTCAAGCAACGTAGAAAGGCCTTTCTAATGGCATCGCCATTAGCACTCCCAACAATCTGCCGCTGAATTGAGATCACCCATATACTGTTATGTACTTCTCACAGGTGTATGTGCTTTTATGGCCAGTCTCGTGGCATTTCGCGAGTGGATATTGAATTAATATTTCCTCGTATAGCCATTTTCGGCCAGTCATAAATATTTCAAACTCTGCCAAAGGAGTCTCCTGGTGAGCGCCCTTACTTTGCTTGCGTGCGTGCCCAGGCTTTTTTTTTTGTTTGTGTGTTTAGATGGTATGTCAGTGTGTTAGCTTGGTTGGCTCAATTTAATTTTAATATGCTGCAAGTTGGCTGCCACGGTAGCCATTACAACTACAATGGTTGTACACAATGCATACATACATATGTATGTACATATGTACATAAATATGTGGTGGTTGTTTTAGTTTTCAATTTTTTATTACACCTTACCTTCTTTATTTGGTTTTACGTACATATGTATATATATCTAGGAAAGGCGAATGTTTTTTGATTTTATTTTTGCCCTTCCTTGGCAGCAGTGTTGCCGTTTTGAGACATATGTATCCAATTGGATACATTTTCACCTTAAATTTTGAGGGATACTTCGTTTTTTTCCTCAGTGTAAATTTGGATACCTTTTCCCAAGTGGTCGTAAGTTGAAGGAATTTTTTTATTTATTTATGTACGAGCTATGTATTAGAACATTTTTAACAGTTGGCTGCTCATCCTCCAAGCAAAAAATTTTCCTTTATTCTTGTCACTTTGAAAAATTAATTTTTTAGCTACATAAACATGCATTTAATAACACAAAGTAGTTTGCAAATTTTAAAAAGTTTTCCAACCTGTAGTGTAGTAGTTAACTGTAATGGAAAAAAATCAACTTTTACATTCCGAGCAACCCTTCTCTTAGCATTCAAAGGAAATTGACAACCATGCAGAATTTTCAATAATAACTTGACTGTACTACAAATAACTTATAGGCTGCATTTCTTTATTTATTCTACTAAACTTTTGTGTTTACTTATTCTTTAGAACGTTCTGGTAATATGTTAACGTATATTTCAAACGCATTCTGTTTATTCTGGCTGTAAAATGGGATTATCTGGAATGTATAAAGAAACGGTGCCATAAATTCTAAATTTTCAGAAATCAAACAAGCCGGAAAATAAATTTTTCTTGAAGGCGTAATTCATAGACAAATACAAGTTTTTGAGTAATTTTTTAATTTCATAGACAGCTCCCAATCTACCAGTTTGATTGAAAAACATTGTAACCATAATAGCAGGATATAACAATTTACCGAGTTAAATATAGCAGGTTAAAATTAGTTGAAATTAGTATTATTTTGATAGACCAGGAGACAATTTTTGCGTGTATTATTTGTGGGAATCTAATCGTAGTAATACACATCGAACATGAGGAAACTTTGGCCCGTAGTTGTAGTCAGTATTTTTCCATTCTTAGAAACAGATCTGGGAAAGAAAGGCCCGTAGTTATAGTCAAAATTAAGTCGACACTAGTTGCAGCTTTTTTGACAGGTATCCCATTGAAAATTATATCAAAAACCTGCAATTAACTTTAGATTAATTAGAAAATTATGCCAAAAAGCTGCAATTAACTTTAGATTCGACTTAATTTTGACTATAACTACGGGCCTTTGTTTCCCAAATCCGTGTCTAAGGATGGGAAAATACTTACTTATCTTCCATAGATGTACTGTGTAAAAATGTCCGTTCTTCTCGGTGGATACATATGGATACAGTTTTCGATTTTTTTTTTGATACTTTAAAGGCTAAGGCAGTGGCAGCACTGCTTGGCAGTCTGACGTCAGGGGCCAGAACACACAGAAGTGGATATTTAATTTGCACACATGTATGTAGGTGGATATCAGCAGCGTTGCAAATAAATTTATGCAAAAACCAAGTATTGTCGTAGGAGTGACGAGCGAAGCAAAAGACGATAGTTCATAGTGAAACAAGCACATGCCTACATATACTTACAAACATACGTACATATACATATGTAAGTTTATATACCGTGCAGGAAATGTATCTAACTATAAGCTAACTTTAAGTTGATTAGGAAGGAGCTATTTCTATGGCGATGGCCGCGATATAGTCAAGGGTGGTTTACCTCCGCATTTGATGTAACTGACTTGTAGCTAACTACTTTTGGACATAAAATATCAATAGAAAAAACGCAATTATTATTTTTTTTATTTTATTTTTATTTTTTTTTATTTTTATTTCCTTTATTTATTTTAGTACATTTCATATTTGTTTCCATATTCTGCTATAGGTGGTCACATATTCGAACTCCATCAGACATAACTTCAAAATGGTAATATAAAATTTCGATCTTCCTTTTATTTGTTCTCAATTCGAAAAAGTATTTGCGAAGTGCCGGATATTTACATAGAAACGCGTTTAAAGAAGACAATTTCCTGCACTATTTTCCAACTAGTTTCAAGTTAACTAACTGCAGTGTACCCACATAAGTGTGCTCAGATATCAATGGCAACATATTGACCATTTTACGGCGCTTTTTTACAGCTCCAAAGTCATAGGTGGTTCGCCTTGTTATAAGCGCCGTGTACATGCGGGTGCATAAACACGTACATACATACATATTTATCTATTTGGCTTTGTGAACATGAAAATATGCACAACATAAAAAGAATATAAATTTTCTTGGAGAAAAGCAAAAGCATTATGTTAACACTGCTACTGTTGGCCAGTCTCTTGTTTACTGGTCGGCATTTTATTATAGTAATTTTCTTACTATTACGAGTATTATTATGATTCACTGTACTGTTTTATTAGTGTCATTCATTGTACAGGTTGCTGCCATTATGGCTTTTGAAAATGAAACTTAATTTATTAGACCTAGGTATAATGGATTTTCGTATGCCTACATATACATACTTATATGTAGGTAGATATGTATGTACTTATATACCTAACAATGCATGCACCTTAGTATAACGAAGTGTGTTTGTATATGAACATATATATTTCGATATATTTGGTAAACAAAACGTGCATTCCACTGGCCGTCTTTGAGGTTAGGACTAGCAGAGGAATTAACAACCTTAGATCATGTAAACCGAGACGTTCCTTAGCTGCCAACGCACAATCAATAATGACGTTAATATCACAATTGTTTTGCGTTACTAATATTCGCCAGAGAGGCAGTGGCCTTAGATGTATTCCACACGTCAAATATGAAAATAAGCACTGAAGGTGGGTGATAATTGATTGAATTTGAAACGAAAAAAATATACTTCGACTCGGCACCCATTGGTAGACAACGGAAGAAAGAGCGCTCATGAACACAAAAGAAGTACCAAGTGCAGAAGGACCTGTCTGTATTGGCAAATGGACAACGGGCACAACCCCGCAACCAAGAAAGGTAATTGGCGAGGCTTTTTGAAAAAAATGTGGTTATTATCTGGAAAAACTTGTTTGGAAAAACACTTTGTTAAGTAATAAATTTCAACTATGCTATTAAGAAGGCTATGAAGGAAAAATTAATTTGATGATACAGTTGATGTTTGAAAAGAAAAGTGGCGGGAAAAGTTTGTAGTAAATAGTGTCGCCACCGGCGAATCGCAAAGTAAATAAATAAAATAAAAAAAATAAAACTTTTTAGTATGCCACGCTTTTATAAATGGTCCAAAAATTAGAAAATAATATATCTCAGTCCCATAGAATTTGTTTTGATAACTTTTGATTTTGAAACTTTAGCAATAGTCATTATAAACAATTTATTACCTTGTTTATACCTACACAAGAACCGCATTTACAAAAAGCTGATTTGACTCAAAAAAAAATTTTCTCAAGCATTTATACCTGTGTCGTTATAGCGCACTCGCTGAAAGCGTATTCAAAAGTAAACAAAAGTTGATATTTTTATTCGATATTTCTCAAATAATTAATTTACGCGGTGGACCGAAATGAATGCGAACAATAATTCAAATTTGTTATAATAAAAATTCTAATTTAAAACGGGCTGTATAAAAAAACAGCCTTTTTCACTTCGCGTCCAATGAGTGAAGTGTTTATACCTGTTTTCTAACCGATGGGAGATATAAAAATGCGATTTGAAAACAAATTCGAGTCAATACACTTTTGAATTTCTGAGCGTATTGAAAGTTGGTTTATGCCTCCGTTTTGAATTACAGCGAACTGGGTCAAAGCGCTTCATGTGTTGGCATAAACAAAGTAAAGCGATTGAAAACGAAAAACTTGGAACGCATGCTATACAAAGCATTAGATTTAATTGACAATAGTCAAACATAGGTCTAAAATTTCTACAGAGAAAGTACAAATTTGAGATCGATTTTAAGCCCACCCTGCAGTGAAACCCCAAACTAGTCAGGAAAAATACTTGTTTACAACTAGAATTTTGTGACTGAAACCAAACTAGTTCGAAAATTACCAGACTTGTATTTTTATTTTAGTTCACTCAAAAATGAACTAAAGTATTCATTTCATTTTTAACTAAAATGGTTTCTTCTGCATATTCAATATTATCAAAACGATAAAAATATAGTATTTATTGTACCTGAAACCTTTTACTTTTAATAACACTTAACGAAAAATTCATTTAAATTTATGTTCGAAAGTTTGAAATATTTATGTTTTTACTTTCGCTTTTAACTAACACTCAAAATTTTAACACTAATTATTGGCAAATCTAAGGCTGCTAAATAAAAATGTGTAATATATTAAAGTGTACTTAATCAAAAGTGTTTTATTGTATATTCACGAATTCCTTTTATTTTTTGACTAACGAAGTAATGGTTTTGGTCCATCATTGGACTTGTATTTTTCTGTCTATTTTGAACTAGCATGAGACTGGTATATTTCTGACCGAAATCTGGCAGTTGCCATCTCGTGGGACATCCTCATGTTAAAAAACCAGTTGATTGCATGGAAAAAAGATATTTGGCTGACTAGTTGGGCATGCGGTTCATACTAGGGTAGGTGAGGTAGTTTACAATTAGTACATTTGACTAATTTTAGTCCGATTTCAATAATTTTCAACTTTTTGCTTTTATGTGGCACGCACAATAACCATACCGAGTTTGGTACAAATTGGTAGAACGGTTACCGAGATACATATGTGTTATCATAAGTGGGCGGTGCCATGCCCGTTTTCCAACATTTTATCATAAACGTATTTCTTGGAAAAGAATTGTCGCAAGCATCAATTTTGAATAAATTAGCTTTAATATTTACCGATGTATCCGAAGATTTTGTATTTCTCTAAATTACCGTTATTTGGGATGTGGGCGTGGTTATTGTCCGATTTTAAAAATGTTCGGCCATTTGGTATGCTGTTGCAAGGATAACAACTGTGCCAAGTTTGGAAGAAATTTGTACAGCGGCTACCAATATATACACATGTTCCAAAAATTTATAATATTTTTATTTTCCGTCTAAAATTTATTGTAAATATCAATTTTGAGTGAATAATCTTCAGTAGTTACTAAAATATCACAATTTTCGTATTTCTGAAAATTACCGTTATATGAGAAGTGGGCTTGGTTACAGTCCGATGTCAACCTACCTTGGATAAATGGAAACCTACATACCAAATTTCGTTGAGATATCTCAATTTTTGCTCGAGTTATTGTGTACACAGACGGGCGGACAGACGGACGGACAAACAGACATGTAATAAGCATCATATTTAGCAAACACCCGTTTGTATCGACTCGGGAAGATTTTCGCGTGTGGAATGTCCTAAAATCTTGCAATGGAATCAAATGCTACCAGAAAACCAATAACAACAAAGCTTTCAATTTATTTAACCTCTCGTTCAGCAGCAATGTGCATTTCTTTTTTAAAAGTTTTGACGCGATAGTGCCAATTGTATTTCTAAAATAACGACTTTATTTTAATATGGGTAACTTTTTACTCAAATAACAAACTCATTTCTCTCTTCGAGCAGCTTTTGGAACTGATATCCAAACTTCGAAAAAGTCCATTCGGGGTACTGAAAGAATTTTTGTTTTCATTATACTAAAATATTTTTTCAGTATATTAGCAATTTTCGTCTATTTTTTAAATATTTACCAAAATCAGTTCAAGCACCGTATTTTAAAATATTCTTATCGCTAACAAAATCCTGGCTAACCAGAATGTAGTACCACAGCCACAAGCTATTTCGCAAGCTACATCAGCTACATCAGCAATAATACTGTGGGCAGTTTAGAGCATTTAGAATATTTAAACTTTTGACAGCTCAGAGTTGCTAATTTGATTTTTAATTTTTTTTTATTTGCTCTCTACATTGTCAAGTTTTGTTTACATGCATTTATGTACTCAATTCTAACTAAATTACTGTGTTTTTAATTGCTATTCTTTTTTATGTTTATTCACATGCAGCTGTCCATTTATAAAAGCACCATTACGTGAAATTTCAACAAAGACTTAAGCAACGAACTTCATTAGTACTAAGACCTTTCATTACTTAAATAATGCTATTTTTTAATAATATTTTTAATTAATCATAACCTTCAAATTTCAAAGTCCTTAAAAAATCCCGAAGTCAGAGAGAAAAACTATCAGTTTTACTATCCTTAGTTTCTTGAACACGTTTTTTATTTGTGTGTAAATTAACTGTTACAGGGTGTTGTATGCCCAGAAAACTTCCTCGGATGGCAATGGAGCTCTGTCAAGCCAAACTGCTACATCTGGGTTAAATAAGTCCAAATCGTTGTTCCATTTCGGATATATCAGCTAAGAGACTGATGCAAAACATCCAGGGCCATCCTTAAATCACATGATTCGTAAAAGACGCAATTTGTATTTAAAATTACAAAGGAATGACTGCAGACTTCTAGTGGAACTCATAACTATCTACAATTTGTTAGTTAACCATGCCTTCAAAATGGGTTTGGTCAGCAACAATAACCGTAGGAAGTGCGAAATGCAAAGAGATGTGGTGGAACAATAGGAGTATAATTGTCCAGCAGGCAACTAAAAGCAGGTTGCACAATGTCTTAAAATTTGCTGTGAATATATCGTGGATTCTGGATAGAGTGTCCAGTTACCCGTCATGAAAGGTCGTTTAATCTGATACTACTAGAGATGAAGCGATACAAGTGAATCCAAGTACATACTCGATACTTTTCTCAATTTATTGTATAATTTTTATACTCGACACTTTTTACTGCGATCCAAATAGGTATCAAAAAAAGTACTTGTATTGGAAGCGCAAAACTTAGTATGTATCAGCATCTTCTTAGAATATATATATATATATATATATATATATATACATATATATGAATATATGAGCAAGCCCGTTTATACATAACGGTTGTTGGGTCATCTGTCCCTTGCGAGAGGCTTTTCTCAAAAACAGGTACAACTAAATATATCAAAATCTCGAAACACTTGGAAAAGTTTATGTTTTTGTGAAATATAACAAAAAGGAGCTCTTTTCTTAAACTTATTTTATATGAAAAAACTATATCTATTAATCTTGTAAAAATGTATTCTATTGTTTTTTAAATCAAATACTATACAAAAATAATTGTTGTCTTAAATTTTTGGATGAAAAAATATTAAAAGATAAATAATCTTGTAAAAATACATATTTTTTGTGAAAAAATAAAATAACTTTGAAAAATGTGCAAAATCTGCCATATTGAACTTTTATGGACTTGGGCGAGCCTAAGATATTGACCAAAAGTTGTCATATTTCACACAGATATTTTTTAGAGCATAATGAACCATATTTTTGCTATTACCAAATTTTAAAAAAGCGGATTTTCGGCCCACGCTACTCTATAGCATAGCATAGCTTCTAGTAACCCTTATGCAGCGTTGCCATTTTAGCCCTTTTCCGGCTAGATTTAGCCGGTTTTGATAGCAACTAGCCGGAGAAAATTCGATCTAGCCGGCAGTCGATTTGTTAGCCGGTTTGTAAAAAAAAGTTAGCCGTTTTTAGCCGATTTTACTATTTGCCTAATTTTCAGGTGCAAAAAGTAAACAAGTTGTTCGAAAGCAATAATGCAGACCCAATGAAGATTTTTAATGAACTCAATGTTTTACTTTCGCATCTATGCTCCCTAGTGGTTATTAGCGCGGACACATTTGATCCTATATGCTCCCCGTTGGAACCATACCTTGCTCCATTTCCTCAGTTTTATCACAGTTTTGAAGAGTATTCAAAAACAAAAGTAAGCACAAACGCCTTTGACCGCGAAGCCGAGAAAATAATTCGAGAAAATGGTAACTGTAAAATTTTGGACCGAAGTTTATCAATTTCGAAATGCCCTAGGAGAAAACCCTTTTGCTGACCTTTCCAACCTAGTTTTTAGTTTTCTTGTTTTGCCTATAAGTAATGCAGAAGTAGAGCGAATATTTAGTTCAATGAATATAATAAAAACTAAGCAAAGAAATCCAATGTGCGTTAAAACGTTAAACGCTATTTTATATATAAGATACGGTTTAAAACGTGAAGAAAAATGCTGCCATAATTTTACTGTAGATGACGATCTCTTAAAATTAATGAATTCAGGTGATATATACAATAGTGATTCATTTGATGATGAGGAATATACACTCGATATAAATTAATGGTGTTAACTAGTCTTTCGTTTCTTGCGATTTATTTAAATAAAGCATGTGAATTTTCACTAAAACATTTTAGCCGTTTTTTGCCAGTCTATGTGAAATTTCACTAAAACATTTTAGCCGTTTTAGCCGCTTTTTTTGCCAATCTAGCCGGTCGGCCCAAAAAGTTCTGGCAACACTGCCGCTATGCCGTCAGCCTACACTCTAATTATTATTCGCTAAATTACATGCTCGATTATTCAACGAAAATGTGTAAATGAGAAAAATGCATATTCATCGTGTAAATTTACCAAAATTTTTTCAAAATAAACAAAAATATACCCGATTTATAGTCGCATTTTTAAACAGATTTCTTAGAGTGTAACCTAAACTGACGAAGTACAGGAAGCAGCAGTGCACCCAATGTGCCACTATTAAGCTCGCAACAGACCGAAAATTTTTTCTTTCTAGCATCAACTTCTTCAGATTCCATTATCGGGAACATTGTAAAGGAATTTTACGAGTCTGGAAGCTAAACTTATATGAAGATGAAAACTGAATTTACTTAAATCAAACAACCAACTAAGGTCGCTAAGACGAACCACCAATCTATTGAATGGATAAACGAAAATTTTGACTGTCACAAGTTCTACGCGCCTACTCGATTTTTGGAAAGTGAACAAACAGAGGTTTTTGCCACTTTAAGCATCGCTCACTTATCCAATTTTGCATGAAAAAGGAAGTTACGTATGCGCCCAGTAGGCTGAATAAATCGAATTACTATAATATTTGTTTGGCTATGCTAGATCATCGTTTCGCCAGCGGGGAGTATCATTTGAATAACGATAATTTTCCATAAAAAAAGTATAAGGCAGCTTGTCATATTTTTGCTATAATTGTAAAATTATTTACTACAAATTTGGCCAGTTATATTTTCAAGAGCGTAAAAATATTTCTGGCCACACACACATATAAAAAATTAACTGCAATGACTTTACCAAAGAAATATGAAAAAACGAGGTAGTCGCAGGTGAACACAATTCGAGAGAGTCCATAAAAAATTGCCGCCGCAATGCAAGTTGGCATAAATTGTCTAAGTAAATCTGCATTGCAGCTGAGGCACGAAAGGCTAGTTAAACCTTTACGATGTAGTATGGAATGAAAAGACGAAAAAGATTACTTAACTCAATTAATGCACTCTGAGTTACAGGAATAATAAAAAGATGCCAAAGGCATTCAATAAGTAACATACCAGCATGCATATACATACATACATTGTATACATAAATAATTTAGCAGTTATACCGTTTTTATGGTACACACAATTTCAGAGTTCATTTATATCGCAAGTAAAGGCTACGAATAACAAAGGCGGAAAAATATTTTGAAATTAGAAAGGCTCGCCAATAGCAAAATCTCGCTTTGTTAACTGGTATATTGGCCCAAGGCATAGAGGAAATTTTGTAAAGCAAATGAATTTGACAGGCCGCAAACCAAAGGAAAATAAAAATTAACAAAAAAAAATCAGTTTGTGCGAGTCTATGCACATGCTGTTGGTTTGTTGTTTCCCGTAGGCAGAAAGCGTTAAAATTTTTATACCCGAGCGCACTTGTGCACAAGGGTATATTAATTTTGTTCACATAACGGTTGTTTGTAACAGCCAAAACGAATCGAGATAGATATAGACAAATGTATACATAAATGATCAGGATGAAAAAAGAAATCGATTAAGCCATGTCTGTCTGTCCGTCCGTCTGTCCGTCTGTCCGTCTGTCCGTCTGTCCGTCTGTCCGTCTGTCCGTGTACACGATAACTCGAGCAAAAATTGAGATATCTCAACGAAATTTGGTATGTAGGTTTCCCTTAATCCAAGGTAGGTTGGTATTGAAAATGGGCGAAATCGGACTTTAACCACGCCCACTTCCCATATAACGGTAATTTCCAGAAATACGAAAACTGCGATATTTTAGTAACTACTGAAGATAATTCACTCAAAATTGATATTTACAATAATTTTTAGACGAAAAATAAGAATATTGTAAATTTTTGGAAAATGGGCGTAGCCACGCCCACTTATGGTTACATGTGTATATCTTGGTAACCGCTGCACCAATTTCTTCCAAACTTGGCACAGTTGTTGGCCTTCGCATAACATACCTAATGGCCGAAAATTTTTAAAATCGCTCAATAACCACGCCTACTTCCCATATAACGGTAATTTTCAGAAATACGAAAACTGCGATATTTTAGTAACTACTGGAGATTATTCACTCAAAATTGATATTTATAATAAGTTTTAGACGAAAAATAAGAATATTACAAAATTTTGGTAAATGGGCGTAGCCACGCCCACTTATGGTTACATGTGTATATCTTGGTAACCGCTACACCAATTTCTTCCAAACTTGGCACAGTTGTTGGTCCTGGTACAACATAACAAATGACCGAAAATTTCTAAAATCGGACAATAACCACGCCCACATCCCATATAACGGTAATTTCGAGAAATACAAAATCTTCGATAAATCAGTAAATATTGAAGCTAATTTATTCAAAATTGATGATTGCAACAATTCTTTACCAAGAAATACGTTTATGACAAAATTTTGGAAAATGGGCGTAGCACCGCCCACTTGTGATATGTATCTCGCTAGCCGTTCTAGCAATTTGTACCAAGCTCGGTATGGTTATTGTGCTTGCCACATAAAAGCAAACCGTTGGAAATTGTTGAAATCGGACTAAAATTGAGGCCGCTTTTCATATAACGGTAAATTTCAAAAATGCTTGAAATTTCAATATTTCGAAATTTAAGGACGCTAATTTACTTAAAATGTATACACCCCGGCTTATCATGTAGCGGTAGCTTTCGGAAAGGTGGAAAACATATATTTAATACTTGCGCCGGGTATTTAATGTTCGGCTCCGCCCGAACTTAGACTTTCTTACTTGTTATTTTTATTTTTTAAAGTGACTAGTCACTTTTTATACCCGTTCGTGTATAAAGGGGAACAATAAGTCTCTTCATGGGACATGCTCGAACAAAAGCGAACTCATTACATATAAAGATATCAAAAATGGTATTAGTCGGATGTTCCGTTGCGATTGCTCCCGGAGTCATCCCGGATTAGTCGCATTTTTGCAAGATAGATACATATAAATTTATATATAAATTATTATATTATTATTATAAATAATATATTATTATATAAATGAATTAACAATATATTTTCTATGTTTTTTATTACTCTGAAACAAGCCTCTTAGGGTATGTTCACAAAGAAAGCAAGCCAGAGCGAGGGGGAAGCATTGGTGTTCACACTGAGGGAAACATAGCGGAGATTTTTATATGCAGTCGGCGGTAAAGTTATCAGAAAAGTTACCTTCAAGGAAAATGGGCTTAAATATTGGTTAAATTTGATGCAAGAGCTCTGTCTACAAATGTATTTTATTTTAATTATTTTGATTTTTTGTTCACATCAGCATTAAGGCAACAAAATGATTGGTTTTCAGCTCCAAAACACTTCTGAAAAAGTTTGCTGTACGAACACTTTTATATAGCCACATTAATTTAATAGTATCCTTCCGCTCGGAACGGCTCCGCTCGGCTAGACCCCGCTTCCTGTGTGAACGCACCCTTTGGAGATGAAGGCAAAGGCAGGGGCACCTCTGAGCATCGTGATTTCGGTTAACTGGATCTCTTGCTATACAAATATTCTATCGGAATACCCAATAAAATTTACATTTTTGCAAAAACACGATTCTCGACACCTTTCTAAGTATCTCTCAGCCTAAGTTTTCGAAGACAAATTACAAACAAGGAATTTTTAAGCAAAAAACAAAACCGACTTCAGTTTTCATATAAAAATTTAAGATTATCGTCAAATGCCAAATCAAAATGGGGCCACCTGTGGGATAACGCCTTTCCTTTAAAAAAAGAATTATAGGAATCGGTTAACATGGTCCAAAGTTATGCAGCAACATATATAAAAAAAAAAATATTCCGACAAATCTTGAAAACCCCCTTTTTTTTAAACGTAGAGAATTAAACAAGGATTACAATGGTATAATTTTAAATCCCTAATTTTCTGGGTGTCTCTACACTACTGCAAATCAACTTCAAAAACTTCAACTTTTTATATCCAAGTTCGCTTTGGTATAATCATGACCATCTTATATATAGAAATATTAAGCCTGTTTCTTTGGCTTTAAATCGACGTTAAGATGAAGTCTCTAGAACTCGAGATATCGTCGTTACCATGTCAAACTATCGAATGTGAAAATCGGTACTTTTCAGGAGAGCAAAGAAACTGTTGTAAAAAATGTTGTTGTCATTAGGAAATTATTGATTCGACACTTTGTTAAAGCCAGTATCCTATGCTTCTAAGAAGACTAGAAATTCGATTATTTGCCAACTTACGTATCATCCTAAACTCATGCGCAAAGTACCGTAAATGAAAAAGCATTTTTGCACATTTGATAGTTTGACATGGTAGCGACGATATAACGATTTGAAGAAGTACATGACTGGTCAGAAAAAAATTCGAACTTTGACAGAGCCAAAGAAAAAAAAAATAATCATCGAATACTCGTTAGCTTATTTCATGTGTTGAACCCATAAAACAGTTTGAAGGTAATCGAAAGTGTGAGAAAAAAGATATGAAAAAGAATACCTCATATAAGAAAAAACAACAGCAAAATATAACTTCCACATAAAAGAACAAGCAATTTTTAAGCAAAAAACAAAACCGACTTCAATTATCATATAAAAAAAAATATGTATAGATATATATATATTATATATATTACATATATATATATATCATGATCCAATGGTCGGATCTAAACCAGATTAGTATGGGACCACCTCTGAGACACTACCTTTCGGATGCAAACAAACATCAATTTATCGAAATCGGTTGACGTGGTCCAAAGTTATGCGGTAACATACATAACAAAAAAAAAAAAAAAAAATATTCCGACGAACTGATAATCTCCTCCTTTTTTTGGAAGTCAGTTAAAAAGCAATAAAGAGAAGGTCTACATATACAAATTACAGCAACAAATAGAACTTTCACATATAAGTAAAAAAAAAACAAATAGAATAATAATTTTTCGGATTTTTTTCGCTATAATCTCCGGATGATAAAACATGAAAAAAGTTGTCACCTGTTTAAAAAATGTATATTAAGTAAGTTGATTAAAAAAAAAATTAAATACAATGTATTACGATTGGATATCGAACTAGTGTTAAACCTCTTAAGCTTAATGGAATATATTTTTGAAGAGGATTGTCACATGTTTCAAAACTTTTATTCGATTAAATTGAATAGACAAATAACCTTTTACATTGGGGTTATCAAAGTAAAGAGGCTTAAGAGAGTTTAATTTCCATAATATTTATTATTAAAATTTTATTCAATTAAATTAATAGATAAGGTAAATGAATTGTGTCAAAATAAGGTGGTTTCAGAACGCGTAATTTGGAAAATATTTTCAAAGAGGATAACCGCCTGCTTGAATAATTAATTGTATTCCATTAAATTGGTAAGAAAAATTAAATATTACAATTTTAGTATCAAACGAAAGTTATTTAAGAAATCTTTGATTTAAAACATTTTTCATTAATGTTATCATCAACATAAAAAGTAAAGACTAATGGCCTTATTCATAAAAATAAGATAGATTTAAAGAGATCTATAAAGTGATATTTTCACACAAATTTTCGATTTATAAATCAGTTAAAGTCTTCTTTATTTTTTATTCATTTGGGTGTAAAATTGAAAATTATATGACATATTATGAAATGGATTCCAAACGAAAGGTGTTTGAAAAAGCTTTAGTAGAATGAAAGAAAAATGTACACGTTCTTTCATCTAGATATCTTTCAAAAGGGTTGCCACTGATATAAATGGTTATATTGAGCGCAGAGCTGGGTCGTAATGATTCCTTTAGGAATTAAATTACTCCCAATTACAGATTACAAGGAATTGTAATTAGGAATCAATTCCTTCAGTTTACAGCAAAGGAATCGATTACTTTTTCAATTCCCTGAAGTAATTTCAAATGTAATTGGTTTTTTCTTTAATTCCATTACAAGGAATTTCATATTGTAATTGAAATCAATTACGTGCTAGTAATGTAATTTTTTTTTTCAATTCCTTTGAAAGGAATTGAAAATGTAATTGATTTTTTTTTCAATTCCATTACCTGGAATTGCAAGAGTACTTTAGTTTTTCAATTCCTCAAAGGAATTGTAAAAGTAATCGAGAAACTGAAAGTTCATTCACGAATGTACAATACGGAATTTTTGTTGTGGTCAAAGATTAAAATCGAAAGCACACATTGGACATCTTCTATGTATGTATATCTTCTATATCTATATATATAAAAATGTTGTGTTCGTATGTCACGGTCGTCAAAACTCGAGAACGGATGAACCGATTTGAATATTTTTTTTTTTTTTTTGTTTTATACAGAACCAATGATATCGCAAAAAATTTGAGGGTTGCCACATATTTGAAAATTTTTAAACCCAATTATATTGATAAAATAAATGAATTATTACAGTATGGGTATCAAATTAAAGAGGTTTAAGAAAGATGACTGATCGAAATATTTTTGGGGAGGATTGCCACCTAATTTAAAATTTTAACTCAGTTAAGTTGATTAAGTAAATGAAATATTGCAATGTGGGTATCAAATTAAAGAGTTTTAAGAAGGCTTACAGCCGAAAATATGTATGATTAAGGTTGCCACCTGTTTCAAAGTTTAACTAAATTACACTGATAAAATAAATTAAATATTACAATATTGGTATCAAATTAAAGACGGTTAAGAAAGATAACTGCTGGAAATATTTTTGAGGAGTGTTGCCACCTATTTGAAAATTTTAAGTCAAATTCAGTCAAATTGATAAAATAAATGAAATATTGCAATGTGGGTATTAAACTTTAAAGTTTTACGAAAGCTTACAGCCGAAAATATTTTTGAGGAGGGTTGTCATCTGTTTGAAAATTTAACTTAAGTTAATTGATAAAAGAAAACTTATTATATCGGTATCAATTTAAAGAGGTTTAAGAAATATGACTGTTGGAGACATTCTTGAAGAGCGTTTCAACCTATTTAAAAGTTTAACTCTGTTAAATTGATAAAATAAATGCAATATTGCAATGTGGGTATCAAATTAAATAAGTTTCAGAAAGCCTGACAAATAGCATTAGGCAAAACTTACAAATCTATATAAAACCAAGAGAGGAAGGAAAAATTAAAAATAGGTATAAAAAAAATTAATTAATAAATAAAAATTAAAAAAAAAATATGGATTAGGGCATGGCTGCTAACACCAAATATCTTCCAAGTTCATGTCTTCAATCTCCGGCAATAAAATACTGTTTGTCATACCTTTCTAGTCTCATGCCTCTAGTGCTTCAGCAGAATTTTCAATGAAAAAAGCCATGCCAATTTTTCCCCATGAGTATGGAATTGATCTTATATATGTATATATCCCCATACCCAGTTTTAGTCCTCTAATACAAATATATGCAGTTTGAAAAATTCGGTTTGTATGGTAGGTGCCACGCCCCTTTTCTATATCGAAACTTTTTTCAGCCTATAACCATCCTTGGAAAGTCTGCAGTAGATTCCTAAATTTCAAAAAAATCGGTACGGCCTTTCTCGAGCTTTGCGAACAGAAAAAAACAGCTTTCAAAATATATATTAGTATAGACTAGCCAATATCTGCTTGCTTTGCGGCTTAAAACACTATTAACGATGAAAATCGATGGATATATAAACAAGTTTGCAAGGGTTAAGTGAAACTGCAATAATTTTTTGTATGAAATACTAGCAGGAAATAATGTTACTCATACGCCATATCGTACATGACCGTTTGATCATGTTTAAGTTTGAATTTTTTTCATTCGCAATGCAAACTTAAAATGAAAATAACTTGACTAAATGACCTTATCTAAAAAAAACGGTGTACAGGTCTGTAACATACTACCCAAAATTAATTTTGCGTGTCTCGGCGTTTTTTGTGTAATTTTAGCGTCATTACAGTGTTATCATCAAAATTTAGCCATAGCAATGCAATTTGTTTATAAAACTCTTAGGTGGTAGGATCTCCAGTCTGACAGGGTTCGTAATTCAAGCGGAGTCTATCCTCATTTGTAACGCAGGATACCAGTAAGAGTTCTTCAAAGGCTCCAGAAGGCACGCCATTTTGGGTGGAATTAAGGGTACCATAATATACACAATTAAGTCAGTGCATTTTTATAGATACGCAGGGATTAGTCCAAGAGAACAGCAGTGCCCAAGGTAGCAACAGTCCGGGCGGGTTATGCGTGCTTCGACATTTACGGGTCTCATCTGCCGCGAAGCGCGTTCGCGGTATGATCTGGAAAATTTATCCGTTACTGACTGAACAGATACAGTTTAAGTTATTCAGTTTTCTTAAAGTTCAATTAGCAAAACTACTTAGGTATAAGTTATTTATTCAAGGCAGTTAGCAACCAAGAAATTTATCAAAGCTATTGCAATTCAACAGTAAAAAAAATTTTTTTTTTTAGAAATTTTTCAATTACTTTTTAAATTACTTTGAGGAATGGAATTCAAAAAAAATCAATTACACTTTCAATTCCTTTCAAAGGAATTGGAAAAAAAAAATTACATTTTCAATTCCTTTCAAAGGAATTGAAAAAAAAATTACATTACTAGCACGTAATTTATTCCAATTACAATATGAAATTCCTTGTAATGGAATTAAAGAAAAAAACAATTCCATTTGAAATTACTTCAAGTAATTGAAAAAGTAATCGATTCCTTTGCTGTAAACTGGAGGAATTGATTCCTAATTACAATTACTGAGGAATGTAATTGTAATTGTAATGTAATTGCATTTACCCAGCTCTGATTGAGCGTTTGAAATGTTTTCGAAACGAAAGAAGTTGAAAAAAGCTTGTCATACAAACGTATAAAATAATACAAGCTTAAAGAAATATTAAAATATGGGTGAAAGCTTTTAAAAATTTATAACTGGAAACTTAATATTGTTGTCAGAAACTTTTTTAATATTAACGAATCAATTAAATTTTTAACATAAATAATTTTGTTCGCGGTTGATGCAGTCTGCCATGCATGTTACAAATGCGTTGGGTTTTTCCGATTATAAAATACCAAATATTCTACCTGCATTAAATACACAAGCGTCATCTTCGTATCTAATTCATGCTTAACATTCCAAATTTTACTGCTGCATTTAATTGGATTTTTTAAACCTCTACTTGGAATATTTTTAACATTCTTTAATTCAATGGATTTCATATAGAATTTTCAGAAGAACTACCTCTTCAGTTTTTTTATTAGATAATTGTGGTAGATCTATGCTCTAGCTTAAGTGCTAAACAAAACTGTCCTTTGTTCCGCCCGGATGTATGAAATATGTTACAATTCTCAAGCCGTGTTTCGTTTTTTCTTAAAAAAGTTTTTAAGATTAACGAAAGACTCGGTTAAGGTGAATTTAGTCAACAAACACTTCTGTCATATTTTATAATTTTCACTGCAATGCCAGGGAAACGACATGCTGACATACATTCATAGTACTATGTAGGTCGACGAAGTCAATCAAATGAGCAACTTCGCGACTAGTCAAATTTTTCTAAGAAATTAGATGGAAAAGTTGAAAATTTTGATGCAAATTTTGTGGTATTTCTTTAGTTTTCCCGAGCTCTATATGGAATTTAAAAACTGATTCTGCTGGTTTTTGCTGTTGAATAAACTACATTTTTATAAAAAAGTTAAAAAAAATTTTTGATGGAAAATATTAATAAATTAAATCGTCATAACGTCAGGGTACTCATATTTTGTACGTTCGCGTCTGATTTTCATACATACATATTTCCATTTATTAGACTGAGCCACAGCAAGAAGTGGCCGCGTAACTCTAGTCGCATATAAAATTTAATAAGTCTCCTTCTCCAATTATCAATGTCCCGGATTCGAGGTTGATGACTTCTCATCAAAGCCAAATATTTATTTTTTAGTTAAATTCTGATAATATTTATTTTTATAAATATGTATATTTTTTTATCAATTGCATAACTAACTTCATTTTCATTTATTTTGATTCAATTAGGACTTATTTCATGTCACTGTACCTATGCTGGTTTAATTTGTTTTAATTTATTTACATTTTGTTGACTTTACTTTTTCCCCTAACGTCCACGCTTGTTTCTGGGTATATTGTTTCGGTTTTTGTTTTGGCGCGCATGAGTCACTGTATCAGCGTGCTTTGCCAAATTTGGTTATCCCATTCGCTTTCTGTTTTTGTTCCCTCGATTATATTTAGTTGCGTGTTGTTGCAGATACATATGCACATACATATGTTTTATGCACACTACATATTCGTAAGCTTTTTGTGATGCTAATTTGTTTGTTTTTGTTTTGATTCGCAATTCGCTCAACTCGCTCGTATTTCACTGAGGCAGCTGTGGTGCTACACCGCGTTTCTTGTGCAATTTTCTGTTTACAAACTTTCTTATACATATTTGTTTGTGTTGAAATTTGCTTTTGTTGTTGTTGTATTGTGGTAAGCTTTTATGAATGAAAGCGGCTTTTGTTTACATGCGAGCAAGTGTAACAGGACACAAAGATGGGATGAAGGCAAACGATGTGACATCAGTAAGTAATGAGAGAAAGAGAGGAGGGAGAGAGAGAGAAAGAAAGAAATTTGTTGCTGTTGCGGCAGTGCGGTAGGTGGGATCTACTTTTTATTGTTGACGATATGCATTCGATTTTCCATCGAATGCTTAAAGCGGTTTTTGTAATTTTCAATCCTAATTCAAATCGTTTTGAAAATTATTTTGCTTTGAAAATACATCTTCTGTTAAAGATTACACATTACTGCCTTCATTGTTCGAATTTAGAAGCATAAATATTTTCTAAGTAACTATATAGGCAATAATTAATAGAAATTCCCGCGATTTCATTAAATCTGAATTACCGAGTTCAATCAAGTAATTTTCATTGGTTAAGCCGCACTCTTTTCTTTTAAATGATTTTTCAAAAAACAAAAACTTAAACCGCATATTGTATAACTTTTTCGATTGCAATGTATTTCGATGTTTTTCTATCGCGCAGGAGGCCTACTTACTTAGTTTGAACTTTCCCCTTCCCCCCGCCATATCATCTCTTTCTCACACATCCTTTAGCAGTCTACATTGCCATGATGCCTCGGAGTTTTTCGGGTGACTCGAAACGATGTTTTTTTTTTTTGTTTACGTCCTGTTCGTTCGTCCTTTTTAACGGATGCGCTCATCGAATGAGTGTTCAGTTCGAACCGAACCGTTGCGTTGAACGGATGTGGTCGGCCTCGGTCTAGCAGCACGGAGCAGTCAAACGATAGCGGTGCAGAGCGCGGCGGTCAGCAAAACGGTTTTTCCACACAGCCTTCTGCAGCCGTTGTCTCTCAGTGTTCCACGTTCAATACAAAGTCTTTGTAGGTGCGTGTGTGTGAGTGATTGGTGCTTTTTGCCGCACAAACGAAAAGAAAAAAAAAAAAAAAAAACTGATGTGCAAACATTCGTCATTTGTTGTTTTAAAGTGATTTTTTCGAACATTGCAAACCTATTTAACTACATACGTTTGTATAGCAGTGTATGTATTTTGCAGTGTATGCGCCTTGAAATATTTTGATGTTTTAGAGCCAAAACACACAACACGATGGCAACGATAGCGCGAGCTTATGTGTACAATTTTGGAGGCATACAAATAGGCGCAAAGGCGTACGAAAAAAATGTTTTTCCTGTTCTATCTACATATATGCAAATAGAAATCGAAGTCAAATTTGTGCGTGTGTGAGTATGCGTGCGTGTTTGTGTAGAGAAAAAGCATTCTAATTTTTGGTAGTAGCAAATAACTAGTGAAACTTTAAAATGTCGAGCGTAGAAAGAATTTACTTTTTTTTAAAGTTTCCAAACACTTACGCATACATACATACATACCATGTACATGCATACAGATTTTACATAATTTAACTGGAATATACACGGCTACTTGCTAAAGGTATCTACACAATATTGCTCGAAAGTATATGCAGGCACGACCACACAATAATCCTACAAAATATCGGTTAAGCTTAGTGGCGAGCACGTGCTAGCTGTCGCACAGATAACAAAATGACACAAACGACATAAACAACAACAGAAACAATAATGGTAATAATAAAAGTTGAGTTTCACTTAAACAACTGTGATTTCATCCTACAACAAAAAAGTGGGGCATAAAATTTGGCCCTTCTGGCTATCGACGTCCTTTTCTGTTTGCATAAAGAGTATAAAGATACATGGCAAACAAACCCGAAAAGTGAAAAAAGATCCAAAACTGTTGAGTATAAATTATAAAGAAAAAAAAAATGTTTGACACTTGCAGCAGTTAAGCACTAAATTGGAGCGCATAAAATTTGCCAAAACAGCTAATTTACCAGATTTTATATCAGCGCAAGCTTGGTGTTCTTCTTCATACATATGTAGATACATAAGCCAATAATGTCCGGATTGCGCTGTGCAACACAAAAAAACATAGCGTGCACATATATGTATCCAGTTTGATAGCTGAGGCCCACAGCTCAATCAGATTTATTAGATTACTTCGTGTTCTCGAGAAAAACGTTTTCATGATCCAAAAATCTGAGTTTAGCGGCCAAATTGTTTTTCTCCAAATTTTGAAAATATCTGGGTTTTTTGCCTATGTTTGTTTAAAATAGCAAACGAAGCAAATATAGGCCAATAAACTGTGAATTTTCAAAATTCGGAGAAAATAATTTGGCCGCTATAATCAGATTTTTGGATCATGATTTTTTCTTTTGCTCGAGAAGACGGATTGATCTCGTAAAACTGAGTATGAAGCATTGTTCGTATGACCAACAGCAATCGAACGTGATATATGCGCACACTACGTTTTTTAAAAGTTCATTTTTGTTCCACAGTGTTATCAAAGGAGTCAATTGATCAATAGCCCCAGGGCCTCCATCACACGGAGGCCTTCACCATCGCTCCCGTACAAAATTAGAAACAAATCATTGTTCAAGAATTTAAAAAAATAACTTCTCAGAAAGGAAGAGGTTAATATTTCTTCGAAGGAATCAATTTGAAGTTAGTTTTCCCAAAACTAAAAATCAGCCGAAAAATATCAAGTGGTTTGAGATGACTTGATAAAGCCAATATATCAAATATGTGAAGAGTAAAAGCTGGGTTATGCAAGACTTAGACTTGACTTGACTTACCTAGAAACTTAGAAACGATTACTCGTCGTGTCACCTATTACCTTTTCTTTTTCTTTTGAATATCAGCACTTGTATTTGTACACCTAAATTGCAAACGTTTAATTTGTCTTTACACCAGAATGAATACAAAATTACCAGTAAAAAAATGTATTTACGCGTATCGAATTGTGATTTCTTTTATTATATTATTACAACGCTTTTATCAACTTGCAATGTTGTGTTCCAGAAACTTTCAATGTTGTGTTCCAGAAGCTTTCAATGTTGTGTGTCCGACACCATAAAGCAAAGCTTTGAAAAGCTCCTATAAAAAAGCATAGTGAATAGGGCGAGGTAGAGACATCTAGATGTCGCCCTATGTACTACGTTTGCTACACCGGAAATAGACGACACGCCATTCTTTAAATAAAATTAATTGGTGCTCGTTTGTATGTACATACATATGTAAATGCATGGGTGTGCACCTTTCTATTAATATCGTTGAATTATTTTAATATCTAATGCAAACTTTTATTCAGACAGGACTAAAAACTAGAAAATAAATAATATAAAAAAAACTTTTTAATATACAACGCTTTTATAAATGGACTAAAAAGTAGAAAATAATACTTCTCAGTCCCATAGAATTTGTTTTGATAACTTTTGATTTTGAAATTTTAGCAAAAGTCATTATAAACAATCTATGAAATTGAAAATGAAAAGCGTGGGGCGCATGTAATACACTTGAATTGATATGAAAAGTAATATATGAATGTATGTATGTGGGTATATGAATAACGACCGCTTAAAATCGATTTCAAAGTTCTACTTTCGCTGTAGAAATTTTAGGTCTACGTTATGTAGTTTGACTATTGTCAATTAAATCGAATGCTTTGTATTGCATGCGCTCCACGTTTTTCATTTTCAATTTCATAGATTGTTTATAATGACTTTTGCTAAAATTTCAAAATCAAAAGTTATCAAAACAAATTCTATGGGACTGAGAAGTATTATTTTCTACTTTTTAGTCCATTTATAAAAGCGTTGTATATTAAAAAGTTTTTTTTATATTATTTATTTTCTGTCTTTATTTGAAAGTTTGTTTTTCGTTTGCATTTATACAAAAAAATTTATTTATGTGGCATATTTGTAGGGATTTTATTAAAAAATGAAATGGCAGCATGACTCTCTCAGGGCTCTCTTTGCTCTTAGAAATTTAACTTAGAAATCAAAAATCTATAGTTCTCCAAGTTTCTAAGTGAAGTTGTTTTTTTGGGTAACTACATACGCGCGCGGCTCATTTGCCAGATACACAATTTTCAAGTCAAGTCAAGTCTTAAGTCTTGCATAACTGAGCTTTAACAGACTTTCTTCACATAAAGTGACTCAAACAAATTACCATGATTTTTTTATTTTAAATAATCATACTATTTTTTGAGTAAAATTTTTTTGTTCTTTTTCTATAAAAATATTGGTCTAAGTTTTAACCAAAACCATATAAGTCACAGTTTCAAACTTTATGCAAAATTTAAGTAAATTCAACAAGTTTTCGTCGAAATTTCAACTTTTAAATCTGAATTTTTAAACATTTCAAAAGCAGTCTCCAAACAAAGAAAACTAAAAATCAACGCAATTTTTTATGGGCTATAAAACTGCATAACCAAAAATGTTCTAAAGATTCAGATTAAAAAGTTGAAATTTTAATGAAAATTTGTGGAATTTTCCCAAATTTTGTATAAAACTTTAAACTATGATTTTTATAGAAATATAACAAAAAAAAAATTTGCTCGAAAAACTACGAATATTTAAAAGAAATCAACACGTGGCCACTTGTCTGAGTCACTGTATATAACAAAAAAGTGAAATCCAAAGCGTACCTAGTGTCATTTTAACTTTGGTCATTGTTCAACCTTCGCTAGTGCTGAAATAGCACTTCGCATGTACTTATCGATGGTGATCACCAATTGTAGTAGAGAAAGATCATTTTCCAAAGTGAAGCTCATCAAAAACAGACTGCGAACGACGATGGGTCAAAACCGACTGGCTAATTCAACGAGTTTGTCGTAAACTTTCTTTTGAAAATATCTTAAATATTTGTTCACAAAAGAAGAGTACGTATTTTTTTGGGTCCATTACGGAACCGAACTTCAGTTGGGTTGCCAGTGGTTCAGATGGTATTACAGATGGCAATTGAAAGCTGGAAACTGAGTTGCTTTATTGGCGCCAGCATTTTTGTGGTTGCCACGGAAATTTTTATTGAAACAATTTGTTACTTTTTTCAACTGTTTCTTTAACTTATTTATACTGAAGTCTTAGTTGCTGGTTCTTCAAAATTGTATTATCTTCAATTTGATAGCACTTAACTATAGTTAATATTCATGAAATATATAATTGCAATACATAATCGACCCATTATTAACAAACATCATGTTTGTACCATTGTAGTTTCATAAAAAAATTTTGTCGATTATAATATTAATCTCTAAATGTTTTTCAGTACCACCAGCTCTGGGTCATATGCTTTGAATTGCTTACACCTAAGCAAAATTCTTTTCCGTACTCAAAAAATGCGAAAATATTGCCATCAGCAAATTCAAAGCAAGCATGAAAAAGTAAAATTGTTAATTCGACTTGTAATAAAATTTGTTAAAAAGTATCTAGCATACATATGTTTTTTTTTTAAATTGGACATGTTGGAATTGCGAAAACACTCGTTGGCCAATTTTAAACAGAAACAAGTAAATAAGAAAGTCTAAGTTCGGGCGGAGCCGAACATGAAATACCCGGCGCAAGTATTAAATATATGTTTTTCATCTCTCCGAAAGCTGCCGCTACATGGTAAGCCGGGGTGTATAAATTTTGATTAAATTACCGTCCTTAAATTTCGAAATATTGAAGTTTCAAGCATTTCTGAAATTTACCATTATATGAAAAGCGGCCGTAATCTTAGTCCGATTTCAATAATTTGCAACGTTTTGATTTTATGTGCCAGCACAATAACCATACCGAGTTTGGTACAAATTGGTAGAACTGTTACCGAGACACAAATATGTGAGCCACGCCCATTTTCGAAAATTTTATCATAAACGTATTTCTTTGCAAAGAATTGTTGCAAGCATCAATTTTTAATAAATTAGCTTTAATACTTACTGATTTATCGAAGATTTTGTATTTCTCTAAATTACCGTTATATGGGAAGTGGGCGGTTGCGGTCCGATTTCGCATATTTTCCATACCAACCTACCTTGGATAAATGGAAACCTACATACCAAATTTCGTTGAGATATCTCAATTTTTGCTCCAGTTATCGTGTACACGGACGAGCGGACAGACGGACAGACAGACATGGCTCAATCGACTTCTATATTCATACGAAGCATTTATGTATACATTTGTCTATATCTATCTAGATTCGTTTTGGCTGTTACAAACAACCATTATGTGAACAAAGTTATAATACCCTTGTGCACAAGTGCGCTCGGGTATAAAAAATTATCAAATCATTACGACATCATCAAATAAGGGGGTAGTTATTTTATTAGCTTTTATAAGAAATATTATTGCCTATTTTTATTGATTTTTAAAGGTCATTTAGAGGTCACGACTTGTCGATTTAAGTCAGAAAATACTATTTTGTAGATTTATGAGTTTTTGAATGACTATTTTTGATTCGATTTCAAAGATCGAATATGATCTGAGGAGAGGATATATAGGCCTTTAAAATCGTATATAATAATATCTTGTCGGACTTGGCTTGTTGGGATTTTTTGTCTTTTATCGGGTAAAATAAAAAAAAACAGTATTTCTCTTAATTTTTTAAATTTTGACCATCGTTAATTTCCATAATTTGAAAATGCGTAGTACTATCTAAAATTAAATCTATTTCTGAATGAGTCGATATGTAAGGATGTACATACAAATGCATTAGGGTGCCCATCGAAAATGTTTTTTTGGATATTTCAAGACCCTA
>NW_023458559.1:52748407-52821831 GCF_013731165.1 Rhagoletis pomonella
ATTGTAAGTATCAATTTTGAGTGAATTATCTTCAGTAGTTACTAAAATATCGCAGTTTTCGTATTTCTTAAAATTACCGTTATATGGGAGGTAGGCGTGGTTATTATCCGAGTTCGCCCATTTTCAATACCATCCGTCCCATGCCCAAAAGAAGTTCACGTACCAAGTTTCGTTAAGATATCTCAATTTTTACTCGAGTTATCGTGTGCACAGACGGACGGACGGACGGACAGACAGTCACCGCTTAATCGATTTCTCTTTTCATTCTGATCATTTATGTATACATTTGTCTATATCTATCTCGATTCGTTTTGCCTGTTACAAACAACCATTATGTGAACAAAGTTATAATACCCTTGTGCACAAGTGCGCTCGGGTATAAAAATTTGCGCCAGCTGCGATTCCAACCACGGTTCTCAGTTTTGCTAAGCGAATACTCTCTCCATGTGCTAACGCCGCACATGAAATTTCACTGACTAAGTGCATACATATCATTAAATCTTTAATTGTACCAGTTAGAGATGAGTCGAGGACTAATTGATCTCCAATTATACCCGTAAGGAATGAGTCGAGACTAATTGATCTCCAATAATAATACCCGTATGAGACTAGTTGCGACTAATTAATGCGCAATTGTACCCGATTGGGAGTGATCTCTGAATACTCTCTTTAGAGATTATTCGCACAATTTTTTGCACTGTGCATACATATATGTATATATAAGTACTCTACACGAGTTTTAAAATAGCTAAACCTACTGCGTGGCTCTATGATGACTTAAGAGCTGACTCAGAATGCAGCAATTAAAGTCAAATGAGCAGCTGTGGGCAGCGTTGCCAGGTTGACGTTTTTAACGTCATTTGGACGTTTTTTGTATGTTGTTGACGTTCGGACGTTTTTTGCGCAAAAAATTACGTTTTTTAACTTCCCACTAATTTTTCTCTGTTACTAAATCTTGTAAGTAGAACTGATTTAGAATAATTTTCTTAATAAATCTTTACAAGCTTTGTTTTTTTGCAGCAGCTTCTTCAAAAGGTATTTATCCTTTGGACGCAAATGACTTAAATACGATGCAAGCCAAGCGTGCGCGCATTTTTTTTTTTTTGGATTCTTGGACTAAGGATCCCGCGTTCAAAGGCTGGTTTTGTAAACACTTGAGGTTACAAGGCTTATTGCAGTATTTGCAATTGCACATTAAAAGCCAAATCAGGAAGAGCTCATCTATTGCAAAACGCACGTTCGCAAAAGCACCAAAAAATCTGTAGCAGCATAAAAAGTTAGAAAAAAGTAGGCAACTTTTTTAAGACTTCATTGAAAATGCAATGAACGCAAAAAAGGCTGAAATATTGCTATGTTCCTTCTTATCAGAACGTAGCTTAGCATTTTCAACAACCGACCACCTAACCAAATGTCTACAAGAGAAAAAAAATATTAAAAATCAACGCGAGTCTTTAGCAATTTAAAATTTGGACATTATTACCCTGGAAAATAATGGGCTATCAAACTGCATACTCAAAAAAATTATTAAAAATCTGAATAAAAAGATGAAAATCTAGCTGAAACTTTGCAGATTTTTTTATAATTTTTTCTAAAAGTTTGAAATGTGGATTTATATCTTGTTTGTTATATAATGAGCCAGGCTTTTATGGAAAAATAATAAACATTAAATAAACAAAAGAATAATAGCCACAATCGATCAAAATATTGATGACTTAATCAGGTGATCACAAGTGTACATATGTATACTATTTTTTTTATATTAACGATCTCAAACCAGTTTACAATGAATTTTAAATGTGCTCTGTCGAAATGACATTTTAATATACCTTACATATCTGTGTTCGTATGGAAAAGTAGCTTATGTCGAAAGGCTGGCTTTAGTAAAATGCGGCATTCCCTTTATTCTTTAAACGACAAAGAATTTTTTGATGAGACTTAATAAGAATATTGACTTGCTAGTATCGGAGCTATTTCTTGCACGTTTATTTGCCAAAAGTTCTCAACGGCTCACCGCCAGTGAGTCATTCGCAATCGTATGCTGCGAATGCCGATTTATACTAAAGCCAGCCTTTCGACATAAGCTACTTTTCCATACGAACACAGATATATACTTGTGTACCTTTGTATACAATAAAAGTTTAATAAGAACAATTCTGTGTGCATACATTTGAAAAAGACGTTTTTGGGTAGGAAATGACGTTTTTTCAGACCAAGAGGGACGTTTTCTCATGCCGAAGACCTGGCAACACTGGCTGTGGGTAGTGTGGGAAATGGTTAAGTCGCAAAGACGTTTACAAATATTTACATTTTGGAGCTTGAAATCGCAAAAGAAGCTATTGATTTTTTTTGATATACTAGTTGCGCATTATGAAAGATATGCAATCGCTTTATGAAAAAAGGTATTAGGAACATCCAGTTCTGAGTGTAATAAAAAAAAATATATAATATAAAAAGACACAAAAAGTGCAATGCAATATGTTAAAGACTATACTGTAATAGTGCGCATACTGATCGAATTATCATCGTACACGCATACATATAAATTATTTTCCATTAAAACATATGTACATATGCACATCGAAATATGTACATACAAATTTGCATATTGCATACAAATGTACATACTACATATGTATGTATGTATATTTTTTATTCTGCGGTTTTTATTCCAATACAATACACTCACCAAGAACTGGTCGTGAAATGAATCATCAGCCGTCTGAGCGGTACAGGTCAAATTAGCTCACTACTAAAGGGTACAATTAGGGATTGACGAATATTTGCACTCGCATTCGCTTATGCCATAATTTTTAACATTCTCATTGACATTCGCATTCGCGACAAATGATGCGAATATTTTCCGAATCCGAATTTATACATGATATTTTTGAAGTAGAAATTTTAGGTCTACGTTATGTAGTTTGACTATTGTCAATTAAATCGAATGCTTTGTATTGCATGCGCCCACGCTTTTCATTTTCAATTTCATAGATTGTTTATAATGACTTTTGCTAAAATTTCAAAATCAAAAGTTATCAAAACAAATTCTATGGGACTGAGAAATATTATTTTCTACTTTTTAGTCCATTTAAAAAAGCGTTGTATATTAAAAAGTTTTTTTTATATTTATTTTCTACTTTTTAGTCCTGTTTGAATAAAATTTTGCAATAGATATTAAAATAATTCAACGATATTAATAGAAAGGTGCACACACATGCATTTACATATGTATGTACATACAAACGAGCACCAATTAATTTTATTTAAAGAAATGGCGTGTCGTCTATTTCCACTGTAGCAAACGTAATACATAGGGCGACATTTAGATGTCATCTACCTCGCCCTATTCACTACAGATGTCGCCCTATGCACTATGCTTTTTTATAGGAACTTTTCAAAGCAAAGCTTTATGGTGTCGGACACACAACATTGAAAGTTTCTGGATCCACAACATTGAAAGTTTCTGGACACACAACATTGCAAGTTGATAAAAGCGTTGTAATAACCCTCTCCACTTTGAAAATGTCCCAAAATAACCGTCACTATTTAAAAGAAAAAATAACCCACAAAACAGAACAGGTGGTTTATTTTTTTAGATGTGTGCTCCTCTCAGTGGGAAAGGGTTATTCGCAAATAATTTCAGTTGCTGTTGGTCTCGGACACTTATTGCTGGAAGAGGAAAAATAAGTGTTAGAGCGCGGTTACCCACGAACGTGTACGCCGAGTACCGTAGATATAAAATTTGTTGTTGATAGATAAAGGGAGAGAGAAAAGCAACGTCAACGTCATGGTCATGCGGTGACAGGGTTGCGTAATTTGAATTCCTTATTGATTTAAAATCCGCTATCAATTAAGAAATATATTTGATTTGTGATATGGTTTGTTGACCAAATAAAAAATAAAATTTATTTGTGATATGATTTGTCAACCAAATATCGATAATAAAATCGATACCCAAATTAGTAACAAAACCAACAACAAAATCGATAAAAATATCGATTAATTTATCGATAAGTCCCGAAAATAACGAAAATCCCCAAATAAGTAGTTCGCAAGGATCTCTTCTATGATATTAAAATCGTGCTTGGCGACTTCAATGCCAGGGTGGGCAAAGAAGGGATCTTTGGAACCACCATCGGAAAATTCAGCCTCCACGACGAAACGTTCGACAACGGACTGAGGCTGATCGACTTCGCCGGGGCCCGAAACATGGTAGTATGCAGTGCTAGGTTCAAGCATAAAAAGATCCATCAAGATACGTGGATGTCTCCTGATCGAAAAACGAGAAACCAAATCGATCATGTTATGATAGACGGAAGGCACGCTTCCAGTGTTTTAGACGTACGCACATTCCGGGCCCAAACATCGACTCGGACTACTATCTTGTTGCAGCCAAGATACGCACCCGCCTCTGTGCAGCAAAAAATGTGCGCCCAAATATGCAAGGAAAGCTTAACGTCAAAAAGCTACAATCACAACAGGCAACCAGTGCTTTCGCTACTCGACTCTCCGACCGATATATGCGAGTAGTGGAACCACATTCCCGCTCATTAAGTACCGCCGCCGAAGAAGTAGTCGGATTTCAGCGAGCCCGAAAGAACAACTGGTACGATGAGGAGTGTCAGGAAGCTGCAGAAAAAAATGATGCCGCCTACAGGGCCACGCTGCGATCGGGCGCAACGTGCGCTATGCAGGACCGCTATAGGGATCTGAAGAGGGATGCGAGCCGTATTTGCCGCAATAAGAACAGAGAGGCAGAACTGAAACGCTCAGGAGCAATTTAAATACTACAAGAGCGTGCAATTGATGGCTTATGCCGATGACATCGACATCATCGATGAGAAAGACCGCGAAGTCTGTTCTGCCTTTTCTAAGTTGGATAAAGAAGCAAAGCGAATGGGTCTTCTGGTAAACGAGGACAAGACGAAGTATCTCCTGTCATCAGACGAACAGTCAGCATATACGCGCCTTGGCACCCACGTCACTGTTGACGTTATAACTTCGAGAAAGTGGAGAATTTCGTTTATTTGGGAACCAGCATTAACACCGATAATAATGTCAGCATGAAAATCCACTGCAGAATCACTCTTGCCAACAAGTGCTACTTTGGACTGAGTAGGCAATTCAGGAGTAAAGTCGTCTCTCGACGTACGAAAATCACACTGTTTAAGTCGCTCATCATGCCCGTGCGCAGAAGCATGGACAATGACAACATCCGATGAGGCGGCTCTTGGAGTATTCGAGAGAAAGCTTTTGCGGAAGATTTACGGGCCCTTACGCGTTGGCGACGGCGAGTACCGCAGATGATGGAACGATGAGCTGTATGAGCTTTACAACGATATGGACATAGTGCAGCGAATTAAAATACAGCGGCTCCGCTGGCTTGGTCATGTCGTTCGAATGGACACCGACGCTCCAGCTCTGAAAGTATTCAACTCGGAACCCGCTGGTGGTAGCAGAGGAAGAGGGAGGCCCCCACTGCGATGGAAAGATCAGGTGGAGCAGGACTTGGCTTCACTTGGCGTTTCCAATTGGCGTCAGTTGGCACAGAAGAGAAACGACTGCAGTGATTTGCTGAACTCGGCCTAAATCGTATGTGTCTGGTAAAGAGCTGCCTAACGCTTTGCTTCCACTTATGTGCGTCCACTTATATTTTTCAGTCTTTCAATAACCCACAAATTAAGACACTTAAAAATAAAAGTCAAAGTGTCTCTGCCTAAGGGAAATTAAAGCAGTTGATAAATAACCCACAACAGAAAACACAAAAAGATCCCACAGAGTGATTTGGCACGGTGAGAAACAGTCTTTGCTTGAGAGATTAGTGTTTGTGTCAGTGGTAAACACCATACAAAACAAGTGGAGAGCGGGTTACTTTCCATCTCTGTTGTTGAATTGCCTCTACGTCTGCCTAACCAGTAGCACGTTTCTGTAACTCTTCTCTACCGATTATTTCTCTACTAGTAGAGAATATACGTCATTCCCTACTACTCATTAGCAGTAGAGAACAGGGCGGCGAATTCATATCTCTATTCGCCTTGGTAGAGAATTGTTACAGAAACGAGCTACAGGACGGTGACAATAATTGGTCATTAGTTTCAGGCGCTAAAAGGTTCGAGTAATATGTATAACAAGCAACATTGGTGAGCCTTCAACTAGTTCTGCTAAAAGTCATAAATGCAACCTAGAAGGAATTTTATATTCGTCGAGCGAAAGCGAAGGCTCGGGTGTAGAATTTGTGGACATTAAAAAATTTTGAAATAAATGATCGATGGGAACTCTTTCGATTTGTGCAAAACTAAACTAAAATACGATAAATTGAGCGTTTCACCTGCCAGCGTTCCGAGTGAACAATTTTTCATGGATGAAAAGGAGGCAAAATTACTTTCTATGAAACATAATATGCCTTTTTTGAACTTTGGCTATTAGATTAAAGGAATGTATACAAATGTATGTATGTAGGTGTAAAGGCAGTGTCACGCGATAGGGCATTTGCCAAAAATTTGGTGCAAATCGTATCCCAATTGTGGGAATGTACACCTATTTTTTTTATCCCAATCACAAAAAATTGCACAAATTTAAAAGTAGAAAGAAGTTTGCTGTATTCTACCAATCGTGTGACTACAAAAAATATTGTGGTCTAAATTTTTTTTATTTTATATTATAAAAAATGTACAAATGTACGAATCGTGTGGCACAGCCTTAACACTGGTTCAATGTTCTAATAAGCATTTTTTATATTCCTATTATTAAGTTATACAACGATGACTTCAGTTGATTGTAGTCTTTTTAATATTAATCCTAAACATTCGCATATGAAATCTATGACATTCGTACCATCCCTAGGTACAATATGCACAAACAGGTATACATTCACAAAAGAGTCACAACTCAAAATTTTTTTGAAATTGTGCGCTAAAAATTTACACAGACCTTTTATTTACCTTTCAGCAAAAGCTGGAGCAAATTTTTGTTATAATTTGTTAAAAAAAAACCTAAGGTAAAGTCGTCCTTGCGCATATGATTAACATGTGCTACGAAATAGTTTTTCGCATTTTCTGACGAACGTATTATTTTGAGTTGTGACTCTTTTGAAGACGGTGTGCGATATGTATACTAGCCTATCGTCGTTTAAAGTACAAAACCGCGTGTCGTCGTTCTGCAAAACCGCGTAACTGACATTTTTTTGCCAAAAATTGGATTTGCTCACATAAGCTCCTGGTCAAATCCTTATCCATTAGTCCTGAAATATAAAAGCCAGAAATGCGATTGTTTTATAAAAAAGAGAACCATTTTGAAAAATGAGTGTTTTTACTCTCTAGAAAATAATTTATGCAACCTCACATACGCGGGCTTGCATTATCTTGATACGCGGTTTTGCATTTTGTTGATACGCGGTTTTGTACTTTAAACGACGATATGTGTCATTTAGGCTGCTTCGGCTAGCCGGTTTTGTCATTGAGCTCATTCCGAATGATATCAAGAGTCTACGGGCGCTACAGCTGCTTTGCTTGTTTGAATGCGGTGCTCTGAGACATAAAGCATATACATATATGTATGTATGTACATATGTGTTTGATTACGCAAAAAGAGTGTTTTAATTGAAGAAAAGAGCGTATTAAAGAGCCAACTTGACATTGATATTTAAGCGTTAATATAAACATGTGCTTGTAATTAAACTTGAACTCTTTTAAGCATTGATAAATGTATGTAAGATCACTCACAATAAAAATATGTATGAATGGCTGTTTGCAGAACTGTGAGGGCTAGTTAGTAGAGCGTGATCGCAACTAAAAGGTTATCGTTTTCTTTATAAAAAAAAATTGAGATTAGTGAATTTCAATGCTGCATATTTGTAAGTATGATGAAATATAAAATTAGCCGAA
The DNA here is from genome assembly GCF_013731165.1 of Rhagoletis pomonella. Lineage (NCBI taxonomy): Eukaryota > Metazoa > Arthropoda > Insecta > Diptera > Tephritidae > Rhagoletis > Rhagoletis pomonella. The sequence continues at coordinate 52,756,291 of NW_023458559.1, forward strand.
TAAGTAATGATTTGCACTTTAAAGATTTTTAATTTTCTCTTAAAAAATTGAGGTCCTTATGTATAATAAATAAAAGAGGTTAAAAATGCTTTATAAAGGGACCTTTTCATAAGATCGTGTCAGACGTGGCAATATATTTCGAAACAATACCCGGAAAAAAATCCTGACGTGAGAGAGAAAAATTAAAAACGCAGGTATACTACATTTGGCTCCTTGTTTTGTGAATGTATTGATTTTTTCGTGTGTTTTAAAAACCTTTGATTTTTGTCGCACGGTGTTATTAAATAAACACAAATTGCACACAAAATCATTTTGAATTTCGGTGCTAATTAGTTGGCCGCAGGTGTATGTTTGTATGTATTAAGAGTATAGAAAATAATTCACATCAAATTTCATTCAATGTAATTTTAAAATGACATTAGCTCATATTTTTGTTTAAAAATAATATTTTGTCGAGGTTTCCATCAAGCAGTCGTGTACGTCTTTGTTCTAGAATTCTGGCTGATACTCAAAAAAAACGCCTTCACCAGTTTCTGAGCTAGCTTGTATGCCTAAAAGTTGTCTTCAAAGGCTTCCAATAGTTGACAAATCTTTAGCTTTCTCCCAAAATGTTAAAACAACGTCACAACTTTTGTTCTCTGATTTTTTCAAATAAATCTATATTTCAGCATTAATGTTTTCAAAAAATGTTTCTGCAGATTTACCTGTTGTACCTTTCAATTCCTTAAAAATATACGCAGTAGTTAAGTTAAACAGTATGAGTTTAATTTGGTTGAAAATAGAAATACATACATACATATGTGAAAATTGCGTGATTGACGGAAAATCTAACTCACGCACGCTAACGTCAGCAAAAATTTCAGTCACGCACGACCACGGAAGTAACATGATTTTTCTATCAAAACCGCTCACGCGTGAAACACCGTGACACGACGGTTCTAATGTGTATACGTATGTACATGCCTTGCAGGGAGTGATGTTAACTTAAATCTATCTTTATGGTCTGATTATGCATACTTCGCATAAGTTTTTAAAATGTTATTTTGTATGTACTTTGTAAGTATTTATTCCTTTACATGTTTGTACTCCATTACGCAGAAATTAGCAGAACTTGTAATCTCTTGAGTTTTGATTTTTCCTCAGATTTTCTTAAGTGGCATTTCAATCGCAGTGGTACCAGTGCTTGTGCGAAGTAATGCGAAGTATGCATAATCAGACCTTTACCCTGTTTACGGGAACACTAGTGCTAACTATTTACTGTATATTTTGCCCGAAAAAAAGCTAACTACATTTGTGGGACGACGGCCGTAAAAAGTCACGACTTGGATACCCCTCAATAGGTGTTAACTGACTTGTAACCAGGGCTGCCAACTATCTTTAATTATGAGGTGCCATATCGAGGATAAAAAAGTGCCAAAATGTGCCAAATAGAAAAATAAAGTGCCAAAAATGGTGTCATCCTTTTTAATCCTTCTCATTTAGCAATAAAATAAGAACCACATTTCTAAAGCAAAAGTGCAATGCCAAAATAAGACAAACCAGTTGAATAATCTTTAGAAATTATAAAATTTTAGTTGAGAAAAAGAAAAGAAAAAGGAAATGTATTAAAATATTTAGCCTGTGCCCTTACTTCACGATTTGCAACATTTCCAGGTTTTACAGGAACAGCTGTTTTCGCCTTTAATAAACCTTATGTGAACGTGGCGTACGGGAACGACAATCGTAGACATTCTGGAACACACTAATCACTAGTTTTGAAAAGTGCCAAATGGCACGGTTTGAGCCAAGTTGGCAGCCCTGCTTGTAACTAACTACTTTTGGATATAAAATATCAAAAAAAAAAATTGGTAATTTTTTATTTTTTAAATTTTAATTATTTTACTTTATATTTAACATTATATATTTGTTTACATATTCTACTGCAAGTGGTCCCATATTCGAAATCCATCAGACATACCATCAAAATGATAATATAACATTTCTATCATCATTGTATTTGTCCGGAATTCGAAAAAGTGGTTATGAAGTGCAGAAAAAACCTTTATTCGAAGTAATTTTTGTATGAGGATATTTAAATAGAAACTGGTTTAAAGAAAACCAACTGCAAACTTATGTCTGCATTACTCCGGCATGACTTTACAACTCAGTTTAAGTTGGTTTTGTCAAAGCTAAATAAAAGTGAGGTATTTATTGAAATCGGCGGCCGCTGTGGTGTAGTGGTTATAGCGCTCTTACGCGATATGTTTTTGCACATGTAAATGCTACTTTTTTGTATCTACTCGTATGTACCATATATTAGCATTTACATATCGTGTAAGAGCACTATTAGCAAGGCGCGCTACCATTCCGCAGGGTCGTAATTTTAGTCCGATTTCAATAATTTTCAACGCTTTGCTTTTATGTGGCAAGCACAATAACCATACCGAGTTTGGTTCAAATTGCAAGAACGGTTAGCGAGATACATATATGTGATCATAAGTGGGCGGTACCACGCCCATTTTCTAAAATTGTATCATAAGCGTATTTCTTGGTAAAAAATTGTTGCAACCATCAATTTTGAATAAATTAGCTTTAATATTTACTGATTTATCGAGGATTTCGTATTTTTCTAAATTACCGTTATATGGGATGTGGGCGTGGTTATTGTCCGATTTTAAAAATTTTCGGCCATTTGGTATGCTGTAGCAGAACCAACAACTGTGCCAAGTTTGGAAGAAATTGGTGCAGCGGTTACCAAGATATACACATGTAACCATAAGTAGGCGTGGCTACGCCCATTTGCCAAAATTTATATTCTTATTAATATTCTTATTTTTCGTCTAAAACTCATTGCAAATATCAATTTTTAGTGAATTATCTTCAGTATGTACTAAAATAACGCACTTTTCGTATTTCTGAAAATTACCGTTATATGGGAGGTAGGCGTGGTTATTGTCCGATTTCGCCCATTTTCAATACCATCCGTCCTATGCCCAAAAGAAGTTCACGTACCAAGTGTCGTTAAGAAATCTCAATTTTTACTCGAGTTATCGTGTGCACAGACGGACGGACGGACGGACGGACGGACGGACAGACAGTCACCGCTTAATCGATTTCTCTTTTCATTCTGATCATTTATGTATACATTTGTCAATATCTATCTCGATTCGTTTTGCCTGTTACAAACAACCGTTATGTGAACAAAGTTATAATACCCTTGTGCACAAGTGCGCTCGGGTATAAAAAAAAGTTTTTTTTGTAATAGTGGTCGCCCATTGGCAGACAATGGCAAACTTCCGAGTTTATTTCTGCATTGAAAAACCAGCTTTTCATAAAATAACAATCGCCGTTCGGAGTCGGCGTAAAACTATAGGTCCCTCCGCTTTGTGTGATCAAGTCCTAGATTCTTAAAATTTGCATTTTGTTGTATTAAAATTGAGCGGGCTACAAAACTGAGAACTCGACATTTTTACGAAACTTTGTCGAATTCTGCCAATTTTTGTACAATGTTTAAAATTTGGACTTACATTTTGGTAAACAAGTTATACAGGTTAAATAACCGAAGCAGGTTGGCCAAGGAATGCTAAAGTGCCTGTTCCCTATTTATATTTTCGCCACTGTACGTACACTCAATACATATTTATGTGTGTACATCGCTGTTAAGTTTGTGTCAATATAAGGCATGTTTCAATTAAAATATTAAATGGCGTGCGACGAAATTTTAAATAAATTAGCATTCGAAATTTTCTGCATTGAAACTCGCTTCAATAGCCGAATTAATTTGAGTATAAACTCGTATATATACAGATTATCATACACACATAGTATGCGGCTGAGCTTTGACAATTGGCACATTTCGAATACTTGGCTTAGATGAGCTTGAATCTTACTTATCGTACAAATAATAAAAAAATATAAACATGTGTGTATGTAAATACATACAAACGTAAGCATATATACTTACATACATATATGTATAAATGTATGTATGTTTGCAATATTCGAGTTTCGAATTTAAATACTTTTGGTGAGTCGCTAGCATGTGACTAAGCGAGGCGAGTATTTCTTTAATAACGGTTAATAAATGAACAAAAACCAAAGAAAACAGCTATCCAGATGATTTGTGAAACATTTAGCAATCAGTGATGTATTCACTGGTACTGACGTCTGATGACACTACATTATTATTATCATTAGTTTTTTTTTTGTACAATATGTATGTATTTAGGTATTGAATCTTTCTTTCGAAACTAAAAATAAGTTTTCAAATCTTACAAATTATTATTAAATTTAAAATTTTTGCGACAATGCTTAGATTTTTTTTTTACATATGTACATTCAATCCACTACATACACTGCACGCTATACTTTTTTTTGTTATTTTTTAACAAAAATATGGTTCATGCTATAAAAATCAACGCGCTTTCTTAGCCACTTGAAATCTGTCCATTGTGGTACTAAAATTGAATGGGCTATAAAACTGCATACCACACTTTTTTTAATCTGAGTAAAAAATTTAAAATCTTGATGAAAATTCGTTAAATTTTCGATAATTTTGTATCAGTTTTAAATTTTGATATATCGTCGCTACCATGTCAAACTATCGAATGTGCGAAAATGCTTTATCAATTACGATACCTTGCGCATGTATTTAGAGTGATACGCAAATTGGCAAATCGTAAAATTTCGAGTCTTTAAGAAGGTGTCGAATGCCACACTTTTTCCTAATGACAACAACATTTTTTACAACAGTTTCTTTGCTCTCCTGAAAAGTACCCATTTTCACATTCGATAGTTTGACATGGTAGCGACGATATGTACATGGTTTTGTTTGTAGCATGAACCATATTTTTGCACAAAAATAACAAAAAAAAAATTAAAGTTTGCAAAACATTGTGAATATTTGAAAATACAATGGTGCACGCAGATATGATGGAGTGAGCGTATATATTTATTGCAGCTGTTGCGGCTGTCGGAATGGACAAGATTCCGAGCAGCAGGATCGCTGGATATCGCGCTGCGCAGGCGGTGTGAACGTACGAATTACAAAGCCGCACTGCCTGGGCGTGTGTAAAGGACTAGTTTCTACGCCGCGCCTTCACTTCGCTATATTTAAGTATGTAATTACAATCCAGTAGACTGTATTCGGTCGGAAAGGACACGTTTCCGAGCTGCACGGACAGTGGATTTCGTGTTGGGTAGTCGATCTGAAGGGACGAGTTCCAGAACCGAAATTGAAATATTGCGGATGAAAATATCGGTAAAATCCTTTCTTTTTTTGTCTTCTTGCATATCTCGGGCTAAGAAGATCTCTCGCTAGTCGATTTGGGTGGCAAGCATCTTTCTTCAGAATAAATGTTGTCTGAACACACTTGCTCTCGTTAACCTTTATCCTCCAAGAACCCATATATAGCTCTAATTCTGGATTTCCACTACCCATTAAATGGCAAAAATGATGAATGACAAAGTTGGGTATTAAAAAATAATCGCGTCATTACGTTAAAAAATATTGATTAAGTTTAGTTCCACATGGCTTTTTTTTAAATGGCATACATGTTTTGTCATTTTAATGCCTAGTGGAAGTTAAGCATAACTTTTTCAAATATTCTTACAGCTTGTAAGAAGTCTCTTTAGGGTCTGTACTATGGCTTAGGATAGCTGTGTCATCAACAAACATTGAAATGGCTCGAGTTTCATCAGTTGGCAAATCACGAGTGTATATTACGTATAATATAGGTCCTCGAACACTGCCTTGAGGCATATATAGAGTGACTTTCCGTTCTAAAGGAATTCTGTCTGACTCTAAAGTTTCTTCCCAGCAGAAAGCTGGTACGCAAAAAAATTTAAAAACTGAGTTTGACATCATAACAATATAGCTCCTATAATTAAAATGACAGCCATTGTTCTATTTTACAATTGGTAGATCAGTTGAGGTCATCATTCTGCTAGCGCAAATTGTATTGAAAAATTCTTCAACACAAATTAATAAACCGATAAGATATAAAATACTAACATACATATAACTACTATGTAGGCACTTATAGAGACCTAAAATTGTCACAGGCAAGCGCGCAGGTTAGAATCAAACAAAATAAAAAACAAATGACACGGCCAATATGGTGTACTGCGTCGGAAAAGCTTAATAAAAGCAAAAAATATATAAGCACCATAAACCGATATGCAGGTACATATGTAGATATGGAAGTAGGCATAAATGTAAAAGTGTTTGCAGATAAATATGCATATTACGAACACTCGCGTTAATGAGCATAAATGTGTAGTTAAATATCTTCATAAATAAATACGAGTAAATACACTCAAACCCATTGTACGTCGGGCACCTGTTACACCAAAATACATATATATATACATACATACACATGCACATATGATACCGTTTTATCTTATCAGCACGATTGCAAAAGCTCAGACTTTTCCTGTTGCTTGTTTCGACGATTTCTTCAATCGTTTTCATTTCAGTTAACGAACGACTAAGCACCGAGCCTAAACGAACAAAACGCATTTTTCGAATTGATCGCAAGACAGTAGACCAATTTTCAATAGTGATTAAACGCTTCTTTTTTTTTGAGAAAACGACAGCAATTAAATTCCATTACTTGTTTGGAAAACTGATATTGGCGCAGTGAAAAAATGGAATGGTCTTTGATTTGGATAGCATCGATTGTCATAAAATCGCTGAAATTGGTAGGTCGCCCTCGTAGAGAAAATATTATGTATATATGGGAGTATTAGAGTGGTCCAATTTTGGTACAGGAGAAGAAAATTGCATCCTAGAAAACGGGCACCCTCTAGTTTTGTTTTCCTTCATTTTTCTACTGTAGCTAATACAGGGTGCTCAATGACTTTGAAACACGCTACTGGATCGCTATGAAACTGGCAAACATATTGGTGACTTTTATAAAATGCTACTGGGTCTATGACAACTAAAGCTTGGATATTTTTTAGAAAATTTAAATTTGAAATGCTCTTAGGTTGCTTAACGAATTGTTTGATTAATATATGTGCACAATACTTCTAGAGTAAAATATGACCGTCAAGAGTATTCTCTAAATATATATGTACTTAGAAATGTAAACTTTGGTACCAGCACCTCTTTCGGCAGAAAGAAAAATTTTGGAAGCTTCGCAAAGCCATATCTCGGAAAAAAATTTTGTAAACCACTCTAGTGAGCGCACGTTAAAAAGAAGAAAAGCCTCAAATTTTGGTTATGCATATATGTACTTACATAAATTAGTTTTCGTCATGTCTTTGAAAAGAATTTGTTAAGTAAAGTAATGTTTTTTTTTGCCTCTGGTTTAGTAACAAATACATAACTTAGCGCGCAAGCAATAGCAGAAAGAATTTTGTATTTGAAATCAACGTTTTACTTATCTTTACTTCATTGGAATTCCGATATGCCAGCGATATTAGTCATAACCATCAAATTTCGAAACCAATGACTAATTTTAATACAGTGGATTTTAACTATGCATATTTGTTTAAGGGGCGCAGCTTTATAAATTGGCTTTCATAACTCTGCATTTTTTGTTCTTACAATTTTAAAGAATATCGATAGTATCGATGGAACATGTAGGAAAATTCAACGACTGGTGTGCTTTGTTGAACTCAGCCAAAACAAACAAGAAGATAAAGAAGAGGAAAATGTAACTTCTTGGAAGCTTATTTATAAAACCCTTTTAAAATTCATATCCAGTGAGTTAAATGTTTACATTTCTTCTCTCATTCACAGCTCCTCAATTTGGGCATCATTATAATTTATCGCATCGGCTCCGGTGGTAATTTTCTTGGCGTTGGTGGCACATGGAATCTGTGGGAGGAGAAAAGTGCCGGTTGTGAAATATTCGCTTCCGGTGTCTTCGTTGGCTTTATTGTCTATACAGGCGTACATACGATTGCCTACTTCTTTGGTCCCAACAAATACAGACAGTAAGCATTGCAATTAATTACTCATTTTGTTACACAAATATGCACACCCACACACTTTACTCTAATTTCCAGCGAACTCACCGACACAATCATGAACGTGGTCGGCACCTTTTTGTGGACTCTAGTCGGCGGTATTGCCCTTCACTACTGGGTCGGCTACATGGACACTATGGACTACTCATATTTGAGCGTACAACATGTGCCTATTACTGCGAGTAGTGATAAGTTAGTTGGCATTATAATGGGCTCATTGTGTATCGTCGAAGGCGCTTTGTATTTGGTAGACACGGTGATGAGTTGTCTGCACTACTCAAAGGGTGATACTGATTACACGGGTGTAGCGCGTTAAAGCTATAGAAAATTGCCATAACCTCCACGCACATGCATATACACACATTCAAATACCTACATTCAAATGACAAATTACATACCCAGAACTTATGCGCAACAACAAAAGTGTCATAATTGCATAGAATACCTGAAGACATGCAGATTTCTCTCTACCGTCTACTAGCATTTATACATATACACATAAAGAGAACGCTGCCTAAGATAGTTAATTTCAAGTTGGCAGAATATTTAGTTAAGTAAAAATAGAGATACATACATATTCATGCAATTATTTGCATATAAATGCTGAATTATTATACATAGTACATAGATTGTATGAAAAATATTTTTTTTTATATTGTTAATATAGGCATTTTGCATCTAAATCGTCCAAGTAAGATCCATCAAACGTAATAGTTAATAAAAATAATTCTAAAAAATCAGCTAGAAGAGGAAGCATTACACTTTTTCCCATGGTGGAATTATACCACGTGAAATAATTAGAGAGCGAAGAAAGATTTCGACACTGCCTTATTTGAAAATTTCCGTATAAAATTTGACTATAAGGCTGCCGAATGTCAGAAAATTAAGAGAGAAACCTGTTTTTCCGTTATACAGAAAACTTTTTGTAGTTCTTATCATATATGTATGTATGTATATACTTACATACACACACTCTTACTTTTATATTTTCAGAATGTCTAAAATATGGTTTTAATAAATAAAAACACTGAAAGTAAAGCATTTTTATAAACACTTTTAGGGTAAATATAAATATACTAGTTTGTCTTTCTGCGTGTTAGCTTCGGTGTAGTTAATTCCAATTAAATTTCAAGCAAAAAATAAGAAATTTGCACATATTTCTTTTTCTTAGCCCCCTTCAAAGTATTTTCAACTACTAAACTTTTTTCATCTGACACCCATATTGTGGCAAATATTTTAATACATAAATTCCCTTAATTTAAGTTGACATTTTCAAAATTTATTTCGATTGATACATATATTGCAATAATTCATTTAACTTATTAAATAATTTGGTATCAACTATCTTCAAATAATAATAAAAGATTGGCGCTTACATTATACATAGGTTATTGTTTGGCCAAGCTTCTCCTCCGATTTGTCGCGTGCGCCTTAATGTTGACACACAAATGGGAGGAACCTACAGTTTTATCGTCGCGATTTTTTAGCCGTTTGAAACTTGCACTTCATTAGATTAAAGTTGTATGGGCTATAAAACTGCATGACTAAAAATTTTCTAAAAATTCAGAATATAAAGTTGAAATTTCGATGAAAATTGTTTGTATTTTCCTAAATTTTGTATAAAGTTTGAAACTGTAATTTACATGGTTTCTGTTAAACCTTAGACGGTATTTTTTAAATAAAAATAACAAAATAAAATTAGTTCGAAAAACATTACGAATATTTGAAGAAAATCAACACGTGGTCATTTGTTTAAGTCAATGTATATCCAAAAATATTAAAGTTTTTATGGGAACGTCGATAAATCACTGAATTCACCAGAATACGCTTGAATTTTTCGTAATCAATTAAGTATTTACATATCTCGCACAAATGCACATATGTACAGTATATTGGATATTATTACCCTCAATGATCAGCAGGAAAATAAACTTGCAAAATAATAACTAGGTAGAAGTAATCAAGCTGCTGGAGCTGACAGCCTGCCAGCTGAGCTATTCAAGTACGGCGAAATCTCACAAGCTGAAAGTACCTACATTATTTAAATTAAATATTAATCCGGAAATATGTACGTCAAACGAATGGCTAACTTTACTGGGTACAAGTATTGTACTTGAAAACTATTAAAACTTCAAATTTAGTCCAATCATTTCTAAATATCGGCAAATATAAATAACACTCCGGATGAGTTTTCGGGAGTGACATCAGTCGACTGAAGAGCTTCGTTGCAAGCACGGAGCGTTTCACTTGCTAAAAGCCATTGGCTGTCGTCATTCTCCCTTAGCGTACTCCCTGTGTACTTTTCCCTCACCCCTCTTAAAGGCATCACAATGAACACTTCAGTCTAGTCTAAGTGAGCCTCCATCTACGCAGCCAGCACGCTAACCTTACTACCTTCTCGAAGATGTATGCATTAAGCCATAATCTACAGGTCGATGGCGATATGTCAGCAATGTGAGAGGAGTTGACGTCAGACAGGGAGATCTCTGCTTGGAAACTGCTACATTGGTCTAGCAACCTAAAATGGAGATTTTATAAGAGCTCCTTCGAGTGTATGTATACCGTTTCCTACACTTCGATTTGGGTTACAGCGATCCGTGTAAATGGCTGCCTAGTTATCTTGAAGGCCCAAAACCGAATCATTCTCCCAATCATTCGTATATAACTTATTGTAGCTTTCTATTGCAAAAGTGAATAGTCGATGTTTTTGCGAAACCGCCCATCGACCAATTGCAAAACCGCCTATCTTACGGCACTCAAATTTTACAGGAGAGCGAAAAAACGGTATTTCTTTAAAGGCATTGCCTTGGTATGCGGTATTTTCTCTAGCTATTGTATTGTTTTACAAATCTGTTGTTTTAATAACAATTTTAGGATTTGTATGCATAAATCTCGATGCCTGGAGTTCAGGGTTACCAAATCTCATTTTTGTCCCAACGGCAATGTAGGCGATTTTGCAACTGGTCGATAGGCGGTTTTGCAAAAACATCGACGAAATTGTTTTGGAAGTTATTGGATTAACATTTTCGAGTTTTAAGTTCGATAACGTTATAAAAAATATCGCGCAAAAGAGAATACACCTACTTAGCTACGAGCTAGTGGAATTTCCTACAGGGTGCATTTGTGTATAAGTAGATGGCGGCTGTCGGTTGTCGTTAGCCTCGCTATACATTTATTGCGATTCAGTTCAGTTGCTCAGACGACGCTCATTTGAACTATCACAGTGACTCGCATTCAGTGAAGCTGTTGTTGTTGCTTTTGTTTTTATCAATAAAGTGTAAATATTGTAGAGCTTTTCAATTTATCGGCGTGTGACAAAACTATTCGATTAATTTGCGGTGAATACTTCTTATTGAACTTTGTTGGCAAGTTGAGATAAATTTTATCGTACATGAACACTTATGCTCAAATTTGTAATAAAATGATTATTGAGTGTTAGCAATAATTATCACGTGAAGGCGTAAATTAAAAATTTTATTTTTCATTCATCGATTTAGATTTTGATTGAAATGTTCCGTTCCGATTTTCATATCTTTTTTAGTTACGTTTAAAGATGTATATGAAGCGAAACATTTCCGCAGCGATCAACAGTTAAACGCTTGTACACTTGAATTGAGTACATACTTACAAACCTACATACCACATTAATATGTACATACATTATTGAAGCAACTTTTATTTGACGATATTAGTTATTTCTGCGGCAATCACCTGCATTTCGCCTTATCTTATCACAGCAAGCGACTACTGCGAACGAAGCGTTTTTTTGCTGCCATTCGTATAGCTACATATGTACATTTTCCAGCAACACTGCGCTGATATTCACGCTTAGTATACGATTGGTTGAAAACCGAGCAATAGAGATAAAAACTTTTGCGATTTTGTAAAACAAAGATGGAAAAATAAATACATATAAAAACTTTAACGGTGAATCACATAAAGAACTTGAGGAAATGGATAACCCAAAAATGGTTTCGTACGAAATAATCGCCTCGATATGTCTTAAGATTCTGAAATTGGTAAGCAAGTTTGCAAATAGCTTTATAAATATTAAATACTTAATAGATTAAAAACAGGGTTCGCTTAATATGTACATTAGACTGCATCACTCCCCCATACAAAAAAAGTCGGTACTGATTTTCCAGCCTTATCATGAGTTTTATTTTCCCCGAACCGGTTCACTTTACATTGCTCGTTTCGATGTATTTAATATGGGCGGATGCAAAATTTTCGGGTGAATTTTTTTTCGGGCAAAACTTAGGATAAGGCTGCTTATATCAGAGACCCAGAATAATAATTATTTCATGGTGGAGTTAAAAAAAAGTTATCCAAATTTTCGTAAGAACTATAATACTCTTTTGATAATAATTATGTGTGAGAAAATTTTTTTAAGTCATCGATAATTATTATTTGACATTTGATGGCGCCAGCATGCTGGTATCATATATGGGCCCTTTTAGGGAGGTTAATTTTTAATTTTAAAAAGTTTCAGGCATAGAGTTAAATATTTTAATCTTTCGATGACATTTTAATGCTTCTATTCAGTCCTAAATGCTAGCTATTAAAATCTATTTAAGCAAATGAAATAATAGACTTTTGTTGTCAATGATAATTTTTTATATACATTAGCAGTGGCGGATTTGAATATTTGTCACCCCTAGGCATTTCAGAATTTGCCGCCCTTTTTCCGATAAGAAAAATATTTTGAGGTAAAAGTACTAGTTTTGGAACGATTAGCAGTAAATAGTAATATTCAAATTTATGTTATTACACTATACTTTTATTACAATTTAAGATGAAAAAGTGGTATTTGCCTTGTGTCAAGGTTTCCAACTTTTAAAGAAAGCCATCATCAACAAACTTTTTTCATTTGATAAGTTATAATCTCAAAAATACTAAATTAGTATTTTTAAATATTATGATTTAAGTAATATCAAAAATGCCAAACAGTCTTGTCCTATTTTCTGATTGCGTAATTGAATCTCAAATTTGTGTTTTGAAATGTACAAACACAAATTCTACTTTCAGTGCAGCTAGCTTGAAAAAAAAATATTTTTTTTTTAACTCAAATTTTGCCGCCCCTAAATATTGCCGCCCTAGGCACCTGCCTATGTTGCATTTACGGTAAATCCGCCTCTGTACAATAGACTGCATCACCAAAAAATAGTTGCAGTTTTTCCGCCGGGATTACAAAATTTTTTGTATTTGAAGACTTCCACCAAAATATTTCGGAAAAATATTAAGATTTACGTGGGCGATTTGAAAATACCTCCAAACATTGAGTTTTTGATGAATAGTATTTTCAGGGATAGTAGTCTGTAGTTCTAGCTTTAATTTAAGCCTAAGTGGAAGGTTCTTGGCTTCACTTGGCATTTCCAATTGGCATCAGTTCGTACAGAAGACGTTTCGTCTGGCGTGTTTTGTTGAACTCAGCCAAAATCGTTTAGACGGTTACAGTGCCAATAAAGAAGAATGAGGAAGGTTCTATCACCTTTTGTTTCCTTGCTAGAGCTTATCAAATATTGCAAAAATGCAATATTTTGATACTTTCACCACGTTTTTTTTTTAATCTGGAGCTGATGCAAACTTTATACTTACGGATTCGTAACCAGCAAAAAAAACCGATGTTGCCCTGTGTTACCTACACTAATTATATAAAGAGAAGCTCCTTCTTTTTATAAGAGGTGATCTCGCGAACGGCTGTACCGATTTTTTTGAAATTTTGGACACCTACTGCAGACTTTCGATATATTAAGGGAGCGTGGCATCACCCATACATATCGAATCTTTCGTACCGTATATCTCTGGAAGTGTTTGTGGTAATGTTGGAGCTTAATTTGGGACTAGGTCGGGCCTATACTACCCCCAACTAGTTCTAAACTGTTTCCGAACTAACCGCTAACTAGTCCCGAAGTGGCCCCCACCTAGCCCTGAACTAACCCCAAAATGATCTTGAACAAGCCCCATCGCTTAAGACTTAAACAATATTTTCGCACTCATAATTATTATGAAAAGACTTTTATAATAAGAGTCTCAAAATAAAAGTCTTTGAAGACTTCAAAATATTTATCTCAATGATAATTATTATGACCAGCATGCTGGTATGTTATATGTTTCGAACTTGATGGTACAATCACTCGATGGTGCCAGCAAGCTGATGTCGTGTCTTTCCCCTTTAAGAAAGGACTTTAATTCAGTAGAATGTCATTATCTCACTTTGAATACGATGACTGTCCATACATATATCAAACGAAATTAATAAAATTTCAGTTCAACAACTTGGGCGTACTGGTCTTATATCGCACTGGCAATGGAGGTGATTTTTTGGGCATTGGCGGCAGCTGGAGTTTGCATGAGAAACACAATCCTGCGCTTGAAATGCTTGCTTCTGGCTTATTTGTCGGCTTCATTATATATACAGCCGTAGTAATTATTGGATATTGTTTTGGAGGCAGCAGAAATAAGCGGTATGTATGTTTCAATAATTTCAAAAAAAAAAAAAACACAATTTGCCTCACTTCTTCAATAGTGACTTAACGGACATTCTTATGAATGCAATCGGTACTGCAATGTGGCTTGCAGTTGGTGGAGTGGCGATGCATTACTGGCTGGGTTACATGTCTGATGGCGATTTCTCTTATGTGAGCTCCGAACGCAGCGTCGGCATAGCAATGGGTGCTTTATGTATAGTTCAAAGTGCCTTGTATTTGGTGGATACTATTTTGGGTTGCGTGCTTTATTACAGGGGTCCCATGGAGTATGCGGTTATAAGGCATTATACGTTGGAGTGAATAGCAGAGTAGATATGAAAGTAAATAAACTATTTAAGAACTATTTGGCAGTATATTACTTGAAAAATAATTGAAAACAAAAAAAAACAAAAGAAATAATAAAAACTAAATAAAATTACTAAAAATTCCCTTATACGCATAAGCAACTTGTACTATTGGCTGATTACTTCTTTCGTCTATTTAACAGTTTTACTCAATTCTCAATTGTCATATGAAAAACTTTATTGAAATGATTTGTTGAATGCTTATTCCATAAAGAAAATTAATTTATTTCATGAAATAGAGTAGCCAGCATGAAATAGAGAATTTAGCGATATATAAAGCAACAGATTACAGAAGTAAATTCAAGGCCTGAGGAAATTGGCCAACGCATTACAAATTCCACGAATGAAAAAATGGCGTCATTAAAGGCATAAAAAGTATTTCGTAAAAAATAAATAAATATCATATTAAACCATACAGGCTATGGCCAAAGATAAGGTAGACTGGTATGCAGTTACACATTGTGTATTTACTGTTTTTAACAATTTTCTCCAGCAACTTAAAGCAAAAAATAAAATAAAAAATAGAGCACTGATAAGGCTCGAGGCAAAAGCGCGACCGGCCACATGAAATCATCTTCATTCCGTTTACTGCTTCATACACCTGTGAAGTAAAAACGAAAAAAGCTTTTCCTCGGCTTATTGCACACAAACAAACGAAACGATATTGTTATCTTATCAGAGCGATTGCAAAAGCTGCAAGATAAATGGCAGCGTATTTGTGTTCAAGTTTTCGCCTCGCTGTTGTGCGTGCGTTCAATTCCAACATCAGTTAACGAACGACGATAAAACGAAGCCAAACGATCGGCCACATGCGCTTTTGGTTCAAACCAAATAAAATACAAAATATCAAGAAGATTTTATAATTACACTTAAACCTCAAACATAACTTTTGTTTTGGTTTCTATTCTTTGGCGACAAAAGTTCTAAGGGAATCACTTCAAGATGGTGTCTGTGGAAACAATTGGATCGATATTCATCAAAGCATTAAAATTGGTAAGCACAAGGTGGATGACTCAAACGATTTTACTAAAATCAAATTCAATAATGAGCAATAAGTGTTTTACGGTCAATAAGTGGAGTGAATAAATATTTTTTTAGGGGAAATAATTTTGCATTTGTTTGGAAGAACTTTTCAAAATGAAGTCTTTAAATTTTTTTTATATAAGCTTTTACCTTTTATAGGAAAAAACTAGCGGTTCCAAAAATAATTACGCTCTTTTGTCATTAGTCATAAGAAAATATTGATTAGGTCATGCCATTGTCAATTGTAAATTTATATTTTTCGGTCATAAACTGTGTGGGGAATAAAAATGTTCTTCAAATTTAACGATGTACTGAGTAAGATATTTACATATGTACGTACATATGTGGACGATAACTAGGCATACACAAATGGATAGATTTCATAAGATAAACGCGCTTATCAATATTCAAATAGCAAATGGAAATGCATGCCAATACTAGCCCCCACTTCGACAATTTAAATAAGAGCGGGAAGGCATAGTCTTAAACTAAACTGACTACGCTGAAATGGGTTCCACTGAAATATTTTTTTATTTTTTTCATTTTTTTCTCTCTCGCAGACAGTCAATATTATTGTGCTCATTCTTTACTGTATTGGCGATGAAGGAATTTTCTTGGGCGTCAGCGGCACATGGAATTTAAATGAGGAGAAGAGCGCGTCGCCAGAAATCGTAGCTTCCGGCATTTTCGTTGGCTTTCTGATCTACACCACAGTGCATTCTGTGGCTTTCTTCTTTGGCACCACCAAACATAAACGGTTCGTAAGAGATTAACTTCGAAAATACAAAAATGGCGTTGCTCAAAACTAATAATTATTATTTAATTTAATTTTTTTCCCAGCGAGCTGACAGACACTCTAATGAATATGGTCGGCACAGCCATGTGGATAGCCATTGGTGGTGTGGCCCTCCACTATTGGGGCGGTTACATGTCTGATCAGGACTTCCTCTATGTGAATGCTGAACGCCAAACCGGCATCGCCATGGGTGCGCTATGTGTAATTGAAGGCGCTCTCTACTTGCTGGACACAGTGCTGGCTTGCATACACTATTCTAAGGCAGAAGACGTCGAATATACAGGAGTAGAACAATGAGCGGAGATGGCGGATAGAATATCAATGGTGCCAAATATCGTTTTTCGATAATTTTTCATCACTTACGATACATATATTTTTACACAAGTGCAAATTAGTTTAAAATACCGCTCAATTCATTATAAGACAAGAAAACCTTTACCATAAAACAATCGTAGCCATTCACATTTGCGAATTCATAAAGTAGTACTAAAAAAAATGAAAATTAATAAAGTAAACGTAAAGTCCTCTTGGACTGAAAATTTTGTTTGTACTATACATATTATTGAATTGATATAAAGTAAGTACGTTATTTTCTCAGTTTATAATTGGTTCAAGTTTTGCAACTTTGAAGAAAGATAAGGATACCTTGCTTGTCATATCCGAAATCTTCGGCCGACCCATAGCAAGATATACTCGTAATGCCTAAATGAAAGCCACGGGCACCAATTACTCTCAGAGTATTAGCATTCTGACCTACCACAATGCAGTTATCTGCACTATAGAGTTGCAAAACTATCGATGGCACTATCGACAGTACCGACAGCTTGCAATTACATATGGCCATCGATAGTTGTAAATACTATCGAATTGTGACATTCCTACTTATCTAGAAAGTTTAATTCAAAGAATCCTACGCATATGTATCTATGTAAAAATGTATAACAAATATACAACAACAGTGTTACCGCTGAAAATTTTTCGAAAGTCGCAAAAAAAGTGTCACACCCGAAATAAAGTATCTTCAAGTAAAAAATCTTTTATACCATGTAGTATATATAGACATTCATTATTTTACCATTCGAAACTTTTTGGGACATATTCATAGTCGAAATAAAATCAACTCTAAAGTTAGTTATAGCTTTCTGACATAATTTTCGATGGAAAATCTGTCAAAAAAGAGTCGATATATTAAAAAGACGCAATATGCATATTTTGCATTTATTATGAAAACAAAATTGCAGTTAAATAACACTTGAGTCACAAAAAAGGAACATTAGTAGATAACAATTATTACAACAAAGTTTAGCATTTTAGGTTTGTATATAAATTATTGTAGATTATTTCTTTGTACCGGCAGCCACGAAAATAAATTTAACACAAATAACTTGGGGGAAATGCTAAGCTACAAAAACCGTGCATTAGAAGTACTGGGCACTTTTCCGAGAAAATTTGGACATAATAAGAAGCTCAGCCAAAATCTGGCCAGAGGTGTAATTTTTAAGTGCCTTTGAAAAGTAAATACTAAAACCGTTTTTAAACAAGGAAAAAACAAATATATTTATGAAGAAATTGTCAAAATGTGTATATGTATAGAGTTTTTAATCAAAGAAAAGTGGCAAAAGTCGCATGGCTTTTAAGAAAAGTTTTAAAATAAGCCTATTTTTAAAAAGTCGGTGTCAGGGGGCATCGATCTCTAAAAACTGTCAAGTTGACACTTTAGTCGCACAGCGGTAACACTGTACAACAAATCTCAAAAACTGGAAAATACCTAGTAAATACCTTAGTTTTATTTGCCTATCGGCACTTTTTTAGGTCTAAAAGATACCATCGATAGTTTCCCTATACTATCCAAGCTATCAAATGGTGCGACTATCGATAGTTTTGCAGCTCTACTGCACCACCAATGGGTATCCCTTCGTGTTATCACAATAACACTAGCCTTGTGCTAAAGATGCTTAAGATCAAACCACCCTAATTTGCATATCGGAATCCCCTCCCTACGTCAAAAGATATCTCAATCAAGTGGAATTGAACTCCTTGAATTACCCTCACGATTGCCTGCCATGTCAAGGATATCTTCAAGCTTCGGCAACCACCCTCAACGAAATTAAGCCACAATTAAAACACGTGCTCAAACCCCTCCAACTTCAATGCATCTGGTGTAGTAGACTTAATTTCAATTGAATGAAAAAAGGCGCCCAACCAAGGAGAACCATGGGCTTCTTGAACAAAATGAATGTAGCCGATAAGACATTTACGTCAGCATTAAAATGCAAAGGCGCTCAGTGCGTCGGATTTCAGCGAGCCCGAAAGAACAACTGGTACGATGAGGAGTGTCAGGAAGCTGCAGAGAAAAAAGATGCCGCCTACAGGGCCACGCTGCGATCGGGCGCAACGCGCGCTATGTGGGACCGCTATAGGACCTGAAGAGGGAAGCGAGACGTATTTGCCGCAATAAGAAGAGAGAGGCCGAAATACGTGAGTGCGAAGAGCTTGAAATGCTGGCCGACAGGGAGAATGCCCGAAAATTTTACCAGAGAGTTAAGCGACTTACGGAAGGTTTCAAGACCTGGGCGTACTCCTGTAAGAACAACAATGGCGGCCTAATAACCGATGTCCAGAGCGTACTTAAATTATGGACCACCACTAAATGGTAGCAGCACGGAAAGTTGTGGAGAAGAAGAAGAGCTCAGTGCAGTCTACTCCTGTAAAGCTACGATTGGGAAAGACTGGGGGCTGCGACCGCAGATAACACAGTTCTACAAAAAAGAGTAAAGCAGAAATACGTGGGAAGTTCTGTTTATTTTCTGGTAAGTCTTTTCGGGTAAAGCAATAATGAAAATATGAAATTTGCCAAACACCCCCAAAATCTTGAATTACCATCAAAATCCCGGGTTTTCATACTTTTGCGCACTTAAATATAAGCCTGTAACTTAGTTTATTATGTGAATAAAGAAACCTTAAAATGCCTGTAGTACTTTTTCATCGGTTTTATCTCTTTTTATGAATTTTAGGTATTTTCACAGGACCTCATAATCGTAAAATTATGAGCGACGTGAGCAAGCTAAGCTCTGTAAAAAAAGGCGTGCATGGAAGAGTTTTGTATGCAATAATTTCCTTGAAAACCACAGAAGCGGCGACTATTTCACTGTTGTTAACGAATTTTTGAATGCTTAAGTTTAAATGGGGTGTAATATGTCCATGAAAATTCATTTCCTTAATTCGCATTTGGACTTCTTCTCACATAATTTGGGTCACTCCAGTGATGAACAAGGCGAACACTTTCACCAAGAAATAGCTAGAATTGAAAAACAATTCGAAGGAAAAATAAATAAAATAAAAATTATCTTAGAACATCGCTGGTCACTAGAACGAGAAACTGATGATGCTGAATTATGAAAAACAAAACGTCAAACAAGCATTTTTGAGTTGTATAGCCAAAAATAGTATTTTTGCCAAAATTTGGTTTTCATAAACAGTTTGATAACTCAGCAAACTTTCATCCGATTTTTGAAAGTGAACATTCGATTTACTCGTTATTAAATTTGGTTTTACAATCTATTTAGGACTAGTATGGTCTTCTTATAAAAAGGGAATAGATTTTATGGAAAATGCCTTTTTTCTCCTAAAGAGATAGAGTATATTCGATTAAGAATATCCACGATTTAGATTTCCGTTTTTTGCCTTTTCTACCTTAAATGCCAGTATGCAGCTCTCAAGAAAAGCAAAAACTACATATAAAATGACGTACAAGAAATGGCTAAGAAATTTTCTTGTGTCAAATTTCCGTAAGGCAGAACGCAGTTCTTAAAAAATATACTACGCTTTCTATTACGGTTTTCAAAAGTTTTTTTTTGTGAAAAAGAGCACCAGGCAACCGATGTTTGCAACAGAAATATTGCCCGTTCCAACATTTCTTGAGGAAAGAGTGAGGCAACAGGCTGTGAAGTATCAGATGTCAAAATTCCCTGGACACACGCAAGAAATAATGGCAATTTTTTTCTTGACCGTTTTCTTGAAAGCTGCGTACTGGCCTTTAATTCTAAAGAGCAAGAAAAAAGCCCTTATGCCTGATAATATGAAAGTTTTAAACGTTCCATTTTTAAATTGGGTGCCACTTATCGAGCGCATGTTTAGTACATTCAAAACTTTTCTTAGCGAAAATCTAATGAAAATGCTAGCAAAAAATTTCAAAATGCATCTTGTGGTTCAATGTTACTACAACTATAGCGATTAAAGTTGTGTGAGTTAAAAACTCGAAAGGAAAAATAGTCAAAGATTCAAAGTAGACATTTTTCATATAATGAAACTTTGCAGTTCATAGTTTTTCTCTTTTTACTTGTAAAATACATACATATTTCTAAACTAAATGTATTTTTGATTTTTTTTTGTTTTTGTCTTGTTTAGTGGCTTCTTTTGCATTGTTTTCGGGTTCTAGTGGCTTTTCCTGCCTATTTCGCTATTTAATTTAACCTTTTCTAGCCTATGTCGTTATTTTAGTTTACATTTTTTTTATAGGTTTTTAGGTCCTAAAAATCTGTTCCCTGCTTATAAAATAGTGCGTAAAATATATGTAATGGACATGGCGGCTATCAAAGCCTTAGGGTCGGCAACGGCTAACTCGATATTCGTTAAGGAATGTTGAAGATCCCTAAAGGCTCTACAGCAACACATAATTAATCTTTACTAAGTCCCGGGGCCCGGGGTCTGCGAAAGCAGACGAATGTGCTTAAAATGGATCTGAGATGGGGCTTGGGGAGCGATTCAGATCATGAAACTTCCTCTGCGATTTCTGTCTTCAGAATTTGACAGAGTGACCAGCGCAGTCACCAATAGCATACTAACGGGATACTGGACCATGGTCCATATGGCCGCCAGGCTTGTAGCCCCGCATAAAGATTTCTGCAGAAGCTGCAGGGATGTGGAGGAGATAGAATTAGGCCAGCACATCATTCGCGAGTGTCCAGTGCTCCAAGGAAAAGGCCTCAAGTTTCTTGGGGACCATTTCTTCGAGAGCTTGCATACCTTGGGGAAAGCTAGACTGGAAAGACTACTACGATTCGCCAGAGAGTAAAAATGGTTCAAAACCATGTAGGGATAGGCAAGGGGTAACCCGCCCTGGGCATCGCAATGGGCCTTTGTGGCCTCCGAGTGAACTCTTATCAGAGCTGCCCGTTTAACCTACCCTAATCTAAAATGCATTCACAAATATTGAGCATAGCCAGACTTGCTAAAAGAAAACTTGTATCCAGTACTATAAAAGGGAGTTCCCACCCGCCCAAACCTTTTTTTACTTTTTCTACATTCTAACTAAAAATTGCGAGAAATCTGTCCAGTTTTCAATCGACTGTATGTATAATAACACTGGTGTACAGCAGAAATGTTCTATGGATGCCACTATCCAATTCCCATGTAGAATTCCCCGGTAATTCCAAAAATCGAGATTTTATTTTTTCTATGGATAGCTTTTCGAGATATTTCCAAATTACCGTTATTCAGATTTAAAAAAATTGTGGTTTCACTTAATCGCGTATATCTTACGAACCAATTGAATAATCGTAATACGAGATACGGTAAATGAAAGAAAATAAAATTCTCCATAAACCGTATATACATCGCTTTTCGATAGGGCTTATAGTTTCTGAGAAATTAATTAATCATTTCTGACGCCTCTTGTTTTCGATGCAAACACTCTACCTAGTCAGGTGTAAGTGGCGTATGAGTAACAACTCTTTTCTGCTCATATTTCATAGAAAAAATCGTTGCGCATTTTCATTTGACCAATCATTATTTTCTTATTTATTTATCAATTTTCTTCATTAGAAGCTTCGTTTTTTTCCAAGGGAAGGCTTTAACACAAGGCCAAAATATTTACACAGAAACTGTTATTTTTTGACTTTTTTCCCTGTTACAATTTGGAATTTTTGCATTTTTCCATCAAAAAAACAAAAAAATCTGGAATAATTCATTAATTTCTGAGAGGCTATCAGGGCTATCGAAAAGTGGTGTATATACGGTTTATAGAGAATTTTATTTTCTTACAATTACTGTATCTCATATTATGATTATTCAATTGGTTTGTAAGATATACTTGATTAAGTTGAACCACTTTAAGTTGAATACCGGTAAATTACAAATATCTTGAAAACGTATCCATACAAAAATAAATAAACTCGAGTTTCGGAATCAGCAAACGATTCTACATACAAATTGGATTGTGGCTTCTGGAGAACAAAGTAAAAAAAAAATTAAAATGTGTGATCCAGTGTAATTGTGGCAGATAACTCCATGCAAAGTTAAAACAAAACTAATGCACCCCTTACCTGTACAACTGCTGCTGAATCCACTGTGTCCACGTTGACTTGTCGATTACTTTTCGCCATGCGCTGCCTCTTCGGACAACCGTCCTCTAAATTCAGCCAATCCACAATTTGCTTATCCCAAATGAACGAATTACGCGAAAACTCATTCAGCCGTTCCAGTTTACGCGAGTCCAAACTATCGCGATACACGTTACGCGGTTTATCCAAGTTGTGTTCATAATCGGTATCGAAATTAAGGCTACTTCGCGATTGGCTACGCCGATCTGCGTTTTGACGAGCGGAACTCGGTTTACGACGACGGACTACCGTAACCGGCGCGGATATCGCTGCTGATGCGCCACTAGTATTAGGTGTCAAAGGTGGAGGATTCTGCTCAGTTCGTAGGCTCAACGTGGAAAGTTGTCGTTCCAGCTGTTTCTCATAGCCATTGAATTTGTCGTAGTCAATGAAGGACATATTCTCATAACTAACCATATTGTCGATAGCTTGCAAGGATTGTAAAGACGCGCTCCATTTTGGATTGAGCTTGTCCTTCTTCTTCTCTCCCGTTATGGTGGCAATGGTGCTCTTAAAGGAGGCTAGCAGCGTGTTGGAGCGCCGCCGCTGAAAATTCGCGATCGGATCAAAGGGTACGCCATTGCCCTCGCCAGGTGCCAATGAGACGGTCGATGGCTTGCGCCGCACCGGCGTACCATTATTGCACGCTTCCACCGGCGTTGAGGTCAGCGGGTGTGAATTTGGTCGTTGCGGTGTTGCCGTTGGCGTTTTTGTTATTGTTGTCGATCCACTCACGAGCGGCGGTACCATGGCACCATTGACATTAGATATGTGGGCGACGGACAACGATGTGGCTGCCGGCAAAAGATCACATACTTCCATGGAATTCTTGCGCGGCGACGACGGTGATGTGGGATCCGTCTCCTCGCACAGCTGTTCCAGTTGCGGTTCTATTAAGCTGCGTCGATTGGTGCGACGCAGCAATATCATTGAGCGGCTGCGTGTGAACTTGAATGGCGTGGCATTCTCGTCGTCCACCCTCGTCAGATTCTCCTTGCTGCCCGTAATAGAGTTGAGTAGCTTGGAGAGTTTGCCACGCAGCGAAAAACTATTTGATCGTTCAAATTTCGGTGCATTCTCGTAGCCAGGCAAGATGCTAGTCGCTGGCAGCGATATTGAAGAAGGTGTGGCGCTCAACGCACGACCGGCAGAATCGAGCATTTTTTGGTTGATGTTATTATTATTTTGTACAATATGGTTGTTGTTATTGTTGTTGATGTTGTTGTGTACTGGCATTTTAGTAGTTTTTACGCCCAGTCTGTTGGTGTTGCCGGGGGTCACCACATTAGGTGGGGCAGTCGTTATAGTTGTTGTTGTCACCTCGGTTTGCTGTTGACCTTCCTGCAGTTGTTTTTGCTGCTGCTGCTGCTTCAATTGTTGCTTCTTATTGGCCTTAATCGTTTTCTTTTGCGCTTTCGTACCATTTTTTAATTCTCTGGTAGAATTCATTATCGCAATCGCCGTGTTGTGAACTTTCGAACTCTTTGTCAAGTATTCTTAAAAACTTAAAGACGGGTTCAGCTACAGCTCAGTTGTGCATCTGTTTTGTACTCTGAAAAAGTAAAGAAATTAGAAAATTAATAGAAGCTGAAAATTATGAATTCTGTGATTAAAAACTTTATATGGGACATGGTCTACCCTTAACGCGTTCAAAAAAATATGCAGAGGTCGTTACATATTTTTCTTTTATAGATCGAATCCTACAGCTAACACGCCAGCGAAAACAAATTTGAATAGGAAATTCTATGGTAGTTTCTCATTGAATTAGTTAGTCAATTAAGTGGTCAATTACTCACCATCCCAAGAGAAAAGTTGCACTGTTCAAACATTTGTCACTCGAAGAACGCTAAATGCATTTTATTCTTATTCTTACTTTTATTTGTATTTGCTTTCGTAACTGCAAAACATTATATTTAAAAAAACTGATTGTTTTATGTGCAACGGCAGAAGCAATGCCAGCAGCATTTCAATTGCGAAATGTCCAGCCAACAAACGTTACAACGATGCCGAATGCGACAGAAATTTTGCTCAAATAGAAGTTAAAATGAATAGCGAAACACGTATTCCCTTTCATTGTTTCGTTCGTCGATTGGTCGGCTATTAAATTGATTCGAAGCGTTGCTTTTTCGTATCTAGGTAAATTGTGAAGAACATGAAAACAACAAAAATGAGAAAAATTTGTTGCTTATCAAATCACAATGAATGTGTTATAAAAAAAGATTCAAAAAAGAAACAACATAATAAAAAAAGCAAAGCGAATGTTAAATTTCGAGTTGAAGCGACGCATATAATACATGGAACTAGATAAGGGGTCTCGACACTAACACTTCACTTTAAAGTGTTGAGCAGAGCGGGTAGAGCGCAGCCTGGAAACAGGTACTGACTGCACAGTGTTTTGAATGAATTATGAAATATGAGAAAAAAAAATAATACTGCTGCTTTCATTAACAGGGCGATTCTGGCAACTGCCTTTCCACTCACCACAGTTTTTCGAAAGACAAAAGTCTTTAATAAAACAATCGTCAATTCTGGCAACTATCTTGAAAGCTCTTTACTGACTTTCGAAAGACTAAATGGAAAATCTGCTAACAAGGAGGTCTTACCATTCTGCTGTTCGCCTTTATAAAAATTTAATTAAAATAAAGAAACATAATATTTTTCTTTTTAAAAGAATAAAAATTAATAAATAAAAGAAAATTCAATTAGAAAAATTAGAAAATTGAATCAGAAAAGAAGGAAATAGTACTGAAAAATTTAATTAGATTAAAAACATGTTTATTTAAAAAGGACAAAAAAAAAAACAATTAAAAAATTATATAAGATCCTAAAAATGAAATGAAATAAAAAAAAAATTATTTTTCTTTTTAAAACAATTAAATCTAAAATTAAAAGTAAATGAAATAAACAAAAGAATACCAAATTACATTAAAAAAAGGAAAAAATAAATTAAATAAGTTTCTAAAAATTAAATGATACTTAAAAAAACATTTTTATTTTTTCACAAAAAAAATCTAAAAATTAAAAAAAATTAACTGATAAAATAAAAAAAAATATAAAAGAATAAAATGAAATAAGTTCCTAAAATTATATGATATTAAAAAAAAAATATTATTTTCAAAACAATAACAACCAAATCATTAAAGAAAATTACATTAAACAAAAATAATCAAAAAAGCAAAAAACAAAATAAGTTTCTTAAAATGAAATCAAATTAAAAAATTTATATCGATGGTCATCTGACATCTTACTGACACCACTCAAAATTTCATATATTTCAGTAGAGCCAATTAAGGATTATGTGTTTCGTAATTTAGCCATAGTAAGTCTTAGAACGTAATTATTCCGGATTATTTGCAGTCATTCTGTAGGGAAAATTTGTAAGCTTTCAAATTATCTCTTTTTTCTTAAAATTTAGTAAGTGTTGGACTGCAAAAATGCGAAATAAATAACAACTCGTAAGTAGTTAAACCAAAAAAATTCCATTTATATTGCCGAAAAACAGCACAAAACGAAAAGTGTCGTTATTTCCCATAAAAAACTTACTAAGTGTCTTACTGAAACTATGAAATGAACAACGGCGCAATATGAAAAGTGTCGTTATTTCAAAATAAAATATAAATTTTATGTCGAATATATTTTTATTTTGACTTCGCATCCTAGCGGTTCCATTTATTGCAAATCTATGTCGTAATATGACCTACCGCTGGAAACGCCCATATGTCTTTACTTTGGAATTGATATGTAAAGCAATATGGATATACTTTGTATTTTGGGCTTTACAGAGTCCAACACTGAGATTTAGTTTTTTTTGAATTTGGTATCGATATTGGGAATATCGAGTATTTTTATCCCGATAATAATGGGTACCCGATATATTTACAGCGATAATTTAAATGAGTACTTTATCGATACTTTCGGTTTGATATCGTGTCGCTAAACAAAAACCTTTCCTACCATCTTGCCATCTGTCCTCCAATTGTCTTACGAAAGACTGTTTACTACCTTAGCCAGAATGGCTCTGTAAGACTGTTCAATGACAATATATTTATGGACATACATATTTAGGTAAGCGTTTGACTAATTTTAGAGAAGTGCACGCCGTTTCAAACTTCTGATAATTCATGAAGATGTGTTTGAAAGAAATTATAAGGCAAATCAGTTTTCAAGGGGACTGTTTAATGTTAAAAGACTAAATTACGCACTGGATGGGAGGCCGAAGTAAACCTTAGATTCCTTCATAAACTGAGAGTCAAGTCGATGCTCTTTGAGTCGACAAAACTCGAAATAACCAGGTCAGCAGAAATTATAAGGCAAATCAATTTCAAGGGAGAAATGGTAAATTTTCGGGTACTTTTTAATGTTAAGAGACTGAAATAGGCACTGGATGGGCGGCCGAAGTAAAGCTTAGATTCCTTCATAAACTGAGAGCCAAGTCGATGGTCTTTGAATCGGCAAAAGTCGAAATAACCAGATGAGTAAAATCAAATTGAATTGATTAGCAAATTTAATGCTGTACTTCTTCTTCTTATTTGGCACTACAACCGTTTGACGGTTGGGCCGATACCAAAAAGCTTCGCCACTTGCCTCTCTCCTTGGCGGATTTGCGCCAGTTATTCATTCCAAGTGCGGACAGGTCCTTCTGCTTTTGGTCGTTCAATTGTGGTCGGGGCGGATTTGCTTTTATTGTCCACCCATGGGTGCGGAGTCGAAGGATCTTTTCACCGCAGCGTCGTCATCCGTGCATGCAACATGCCAGCGCAATCGTTGTGAATTGTATGCGCTTAACTTTACCCACGTCGTTAAAAAGCTTGTACAGTTCGTCATTCCAGGCCCATAGATTTTGCGTAGAATAGCTCTCTCGAAGCACCCAAATTTTCTCACCTTTATTAGACATCGTCCCACATTAAATGACGGGCATGATGAGAGATTTGTAGAGCATGATGAAACGGCTTCTTATGGATTGGACAAACTACACTGAGATTCCAATCTTTGGACATGTATTCATCAGACCAAATTCTACTTAATAGCTGATACATGTGCCCGACCAGCTCTTCGCCGCCGACTTTGAACAGCTCAGCCGGTATACCGTCGGCTCCGGGGCCATTGTGGTTTTAAGCCCCCTTATTGCTGTTTTTACCTCGTATTGGTTAAGTGGATGAACATGAGCTTCGTACCTAAACATTGGTTCGGGTTCTTCTTCCTCCACATCTCAAGTGTACTCTGGACATCTGTTAACAGATTTCCATCTTCAAGGAACCAGCCCCGGTCTTGAAACCATTGGATTGCTGCTTATTTTCTGATAGAACTGTCGAGCCGCATTCCTTCTGCCAGCATCTTTATGCCTATCGTTTCTTTCTTTTGAATATACGTCTTTTCTCATCTCTCGGTATCGTTCCACTGTTGTTCGCGTAGGTATTGGCTGCAGGATGGCTTTGTATGCTGCGTATTTCTCTGCACGACACTTTTCGTTATACCAACAGTTCCTGCATGGGCGGTAGTATCCAATCACCTCTTCCGCAACGGCACGAAAAGATTGCGAGATGGATTCCCACTACTCATTTATATCCGGCCGATGAAAGATTTCTTGTTAAAGCAGGATTGAGAGTCGATTGCGAAATTTCCCGGCTGTCTGTTGTGTCTGCCTGACCCACGTTCTTCATTGCACTGAGGCGTATGCGGACCTTGACGCTCGAAGCGTATCTTCCGCCTATGATATATTTGGTTCTTCGTTATTTGATCAGTGGGCACATCAGTGGGTTTGTGGATGTTTCGATACTGGTATTAATGGTTTACTAATAGTCCAAAAACCAGTTGCCAGCCGAAGGTTAGCTGAATTTTTATGGATGTAAATCCTGATAAGCTGCAGAACAACAGTCTGGTTGTTGAAAGGCTAGGCAAAATGGTAAGCATTTCATTCTGCTGGTGAAAACGGCAGTAAGATCTTGAAGAATTTTAATTTATGGCTGCTAGGAAAAACAGATAGAAGTGCTTAAAAGGGTTTTTCTTTCTACAAAATTCGAGAATATACAGAAGTACAACAAATTCTTGAAAAAGCACCCCTTTAGGAACTTCCGGGTTTTCTAGCAGCCATAAAGTAAAATTGAAATACAACAAGGTACGAAAAAAAATGGTTACATAAAACCCTAATTTTCTTCACTACACAAAAAACAAGTTACTTGGTTCTGTTCTATCGCAGCAGTTTAATAGTCGTCTACTAAGTTTTAGAAATGGAACAATTTTGGTTTTGTAATGGAATAAACTTATCTATCTTATCTATAAACTTTTCTATCCCCCCATCTCTCATTTGTCTCTCTCTAGCTCTATCTCTCTCTCTCTCTCTAGACCGTTTGAAATATCTAGGCTCTAGCGAGTCTTCGAAGAGTACCTAGTCCCGTTAAACTATTTTCCCCTTATGGGATGGAATCTGGACCACTGTTAACCACCGAAACACCGCAAAATGGCCAATATTATCGGTGTTTGTGATGAAGACAAACTTGTAGTCGCATAGCTTTGGGAATGTTAACAACTGTTTGGCTGTTTATGTGCAATTACAACAAGCTAATAAAAAAAGCCAAACACATTTTGACAATTACAAAGGCGCATGAGGTTCAATGATAAGCCAACAGCTATTTGTTTTACTACATACATGTGTATAACGTTCAGCAAATAAACAGATATAAAAGCTTGCAATGTATGTATGTAAGTCTATGTACTATGTACTATATAATTCACTTGGGTCTTAACTCAGTGCTTCATTATTGAAGTGAAGTTTAAAGTTCAAATGCAGCTTTTGATTTAGTTTTCAACTGTACTATGATATATATGTATGTAAGTAACCTTGTGTGTGAAAGATGCGCGTACAAATGAAAATAATTTTATAAGAGTTAGGGCCAAATTCACAGTGCGTAGTTAACTCAGAATCGGCAGTTAACTACAGATTTTTGTACTGACTCTTCACTTACTACAAAAAAAAAAAAAGACAACGCCGAGACATGGAATATGTTTAGTTATCAAATTTCGCACTATGTTTTTTTGCTCTGAGCTTTATCAGCGCACACGACGAAAGTACAAATCTTGATAAAATTCCGCAAGTGCTGTAATTTTCGTTTATAAAATTAACTGGCTTCAGTAAAATTGTAGCAAAAAAGACTGATCACTTATAATTATAACGACGTACATTTGAAAGACGCTATGCGTACTTTGCCTTTAATTGATTTCAATTTCGGCGCTCATTAATCAGAAGTATGTATATATGTACATACGTACATACAAATACAAGTATGTAACACCAAAGCTTGGTTCTATTTAAATGCTGTATAATTACGGTGACCATCCGTACTTTATTTCAAAGGGAAGTCCTATTTCTCAAGATGCTGTCCTTAGACTTTATTTATTTTTCTAAAAATCTGTTTTGTCCTTTATTTCAAAACTTGTCATTTGAAAGTACTTTTTTTTTTTAGGATGTCAGACATTAATCCATTTAAGAGAATAAAAACATTTCCACTCAGTGTAGGGAATCTAGAGATGCATATTTCAGCTGATATACTATCGTGGCGTAATGTGTACTCCATCTACCTTCGCATGTAAAGGATCCACTTATTTTCCCGTAAGCAGTGACCTCATCCATCGACATCATCGGTAACAAAAACCGCAAAGTCTGTTCTGCCTTTTCCAAGTTGGATAAGGAAGCAAAGCGAATGGGTCTGGTGGTAAACGAGGACAAGACGAAGTATCTCCAGTCATCAAACAAACAGTCAGCACATTCGCGCCTTGGCACTCACGTCACTGTTGACAGCTACAATTTCGAGGAAGTGGATAATTTCGTTTACTTGGGAACCAGCATTAACACCGATAATAATGTCAGCATGGAAATCCAACGCAGAATCACTCTTGTCAACAAGTGCTACTTTGGACTGAGTAGGCAATTCAGAAGTAAAGTCTTCTCTATGATCACCGTATGTATAATCCAAGCCAGCAAAATATCCGGAAACGTATTCGAAAATGTAAAAAATTTCGTATACAAATAGGATATTTCATTCGTTTTCTAATTCCATTTTCTGCCGTTTTTCCGATACGCTATCCCACTAAAGTGTGCATCCGAGACGTCTGTTAAGAAAAGCACTGAAACTGATAATGAAACGGAAATGTTTTCGGTTGTTTTTCTGAAATTTTTCTGATTAAATTTTTTGTTGAAAATACTTCCATTCTGAACTTCACGGATGCCGTTTCATAGTTACTGTAAACTACAAAAAAAAAACATATTTAAATTTTAATAAATACTTTCTACATAATTGTAATATTTTGCATCTGACGGAGTTCGAACCTGGGACCTCCATAAAACTTATAAATAGCAGCACTTATCTCTCCAGACTCACATGTTTTCCAAATGTTTACAATTGAAAACTTTTCCTGTATGTACTTTTTCGGATACGAAAAATGCGCAGTCGCCAAAATATACGTATCTTTCTCTGCTGAATGGGATGCTATGGAATTTTGTATTATAAACGCTAAAACAATGCTTATTTCATCAGCCGTGAGTAGCGTTTGATTGTCAAAATTTTGTATTTCGCTAGGGAGTGAGTGAAAAGGGAGCGTGTTTGTATTTTTTGTCGCCCTTTTTTATTCTGGCAAGAATAGCTGAAATTTGACAATGGCCCGCTAAAATCAAAAACAAAATACAAGTAATTGTTGTATTTGTTGAATCGATACCACCTTATATGAATTCGCCTTGCGCTACAACGTTCTCACTCTAAAATCTAAAAGACTTAAAAATAAAAGTTGATATCTTATAAAGTTTTGCTGAGTGACACTTATCTGTAAAAATAATGACTTGTACCTGCAGTTATGTATATTGCTGCTGAAATGTTCAGTTTTTGTGGTGCGAGTAAATCCATTTTTTTTTATTATTTCTGCCGCGCAAAACCGTTGACAATTCAAACAGCCGGTCAACGTTTTTTTTTTTTTTGTATTTCAAACCAATATAAAGTACAAAGTTAAGTGTGCGCTGACATCATAATGTTGATTTCAATGTTTATAAGTACATATGTACATATGTATGTACATACATACATATGTATACTGAATACATTCAGACAACCAAACAACGTGACTGAAATCGTTAGCAGCTAAACCAAGAATAGTAACAAACGGAGCTAAACTAGAGAGAATGCAAATAGTAGAAAAAATTATTTGACAGCAGTAAAATAATAGCTGGGAAGAAGGGAGAGAATGGCGCCTCTGGTGGATTGACAAAGTAATCATTAAAAATTCGCAATTCCTTCGCCAAGGCGATATCAAAACTTAAGGCGCGAGTGATGAAAGCAGCCACAGTAGCATGCTGAAATGACTCGCTTATATATACACGAGATTTAGAAGTTTTTATCCAGACGCCCAATCGAGATGTTTGAAATATCGTTGGAGAGGTCTTGCAGAGTGTGTCCAGAAAATGTATTCAAGCTTCATAAACGATTAACCGGACTCTTAAAAATTAGGCCAAAGTGTTGCGAAACAAAAAACTTTTTTTTGCTTTTGCCGGTTTAAGGGGGTATGTGGGAACGCCCAACATATTTAGCGTTATTCTATAGGTCAATCAATACCTTTCCAACGATAGATATAGAGCTAGATGTGTTTTGGTTCGTGTCTCCACTACGAGATGCTTCGCGATGTGTGTAGCGTCTGTACGTACCTTCATGTAATTTTTTTCAAACATTGAGGAACTAAAGTACCAAAAAAACTAGGAAGTTTTTTTTCCAGGATGTTTCGATTCGTAGGCCTTTGGGGGCGTGGCTGGTGACTGAGATTCGAAAAAAGGCGATTTTTTTAACTACCACTGAGGTCGCACTACTCATTCCATAACATTGAAGTGGATATCAGTAGAAGGGTCTTCAAACAAGCTATCTAACACTGTCTTTTGCGTTTGTAAAATATAAATATGTCATAACGTTATCGCCTGAAAACTAAAAATCATGCTGCTGAAAATATACATTTCGGGCATTTTCTCAAAAACTGGTCAGTCGATTTTATTCTAGGTTTCCACAAGTCTAGCCCAAAACCTTAGCTTTCATCTGGTATATAGCTTATATATGGGCAAACTCTTGTTGTGGAGATATTACGATTCAAATAGAAAAAATCTCGCTCCAAAAAGAGTCAAATGGTTAAAAATTAACATATCCGTCTAATTTGGTTACTTTAAGATATAAAAATAACATACCCAGTTCCCCGAAAAAATTGCCCATTCCCCGATTGCCACTTAAACTGAAATTCCCTGCAAATCGGGGGGATTTCCCGCGAGTTGACAATTTGAAGGATGCAGCTGTGCTAATCACTTCGTACATGTCTTGGAAACCACAATTTGTGTGTATTTTAGAGCCTTTTCCAGTCAGATGCCAAAGTTGTAATATTTTTCACCATTTTAATTGCAGGTATGTACACAGTCGGCCGATTCTGAACAGAAACTCCCTGAGAGTTTTCTCTCTTTTCCCTTACCTCTTATCATGAATAAAAATTCCCTGTGGACTTTTTATATTAAATGGCGGAGTTCAGATCTCAAAAAAGTGTCAAACAGCTTCTTCGAAGTTCGAATTTCCCCCTCCTAAGTTTTCGGGGAAAATTCTACTCCCTGCTAGTTAATTATTGGAGAATTCTTTTTCGGGAGAAACAAATTCCCAGAGAACAAACTCCCCGGGAGTATTGAGAATTGGGTTGAGTATTTAACTATGCTACAGAGGTTTATCACCCGCACCTACCTGCGAAGACGCGTACAATATTACCTACAGTTGTACATAAATATGTATGTATGAAGGCATTTAGTTCACCCAATGTGACGCTGCTACTTACATACATATATGTATAAATTGCCACTGAGCAAAACTACTTGAGAAAAAAGCATTAGTTTAATAGCACGAGTGCAACACCGTACACGTGATAGAAGTAAAACTTCTTAAAAAAGCACATGTGTGCGCCCCACACCCGTTAGAAATCTTAACAAAAATTTAACTACGAGGCAATCAAACGAATACAGTAGTTAATTGTATCCAAAGTTGGTACCAAGTTGATAAGTTTTTATCATTTCTCATAATTTTTTTGTTTTTAATTTTTTCGAATACAAAGGATATGATCATTCTTTTCGCTTTATTCTGTATTCGAAAAATTATATGTTTCAATGGACACATCGATTCGAATACATAAATTAGATTTAGATAACATTTAGATTATTGTTTGTATTTTCGTCGATTTTAAATGTGCTACCCCAAAATAATTGATATGAAATAAAACACCTCTTTGAGGTAAAACTTTCGTGTGACGAAAGCTGAACTAGAAACACAAAATTTATGATATAAATTTCGTGACGAAAATCACTACTCATCTTTTAACTGCCTTTGGAAACGTACGGAAAATCTTTAACTAGTAACTAGTATTCAACTTGGTCCTTTAAAACAATATCTCAGTAGACCTCCTGGTCCTAAAATTTTTGCACAGTTGCGCCAATAAAAACGTTATGGGATCCGACTGGCATCTTCAAAAAACTATTATCCAAATGTTATAAATATCGAGAATGTTTCCTGTAGAATTTCTATAAACATATCTGTTACTAACTCATATCTAGCTTAAAATTGTTAGTTAGCCTTAGTTAATGATCTATCTGTAAATACACCACAATGTAAGCTCTCAAGTTAGGAATAAGCTTGGAATGATCCATTAAAAGTCAATAGAAAACTTGAAATCATAAGTTAAACTGGGTTCAGAATTCCAATGAGCCACAACAACTACACCTACTACATATTGTTCTTTGGTGTCCTGATTATAATTTTTAAATGGATAGTCATTCTAAAGATTATAGCTAACAACTTTAAATTGAATTTCGCAAATATTTGCACGTAGAAAAGCAAATTCTTAAAAGTATTTACATACATACATACATATACATATAGTAGATACATAATTGTAAGCAAATTACAGTAGAGCTTCAATAAGTTGTAAGTTCATTCGAGCAAACGAATGCCAATTACTTACTACATATCGTCGTTTAAAGTACAAAACCGCGTATCAAGATAATGCAAAACCGCGTATGTGAATTATGTAAATTATTTTCCAGAGAGTAAAAACACTCATATTTCAAAATGGTTCTCTTTTTTATAAAGCAATCGCATTCCTGGCTAGTATATTTCAGGACGAATGGATAAGGATTGAGCCAAGAGCTTGTGTGAGCACACCAAATTTTTGGGCAGCAAATGTCAGTTACGCGGTTTTGCAGAATGACGATACGTGATTTTGTACTTTAAACGACGATATACATACATACATACAGTGGTCGAAATAATTATAGCCGCACCACATTTTGACAAGTGATAACATATTATTTTTATTGTTATTTAATTTTGATTCTTTTTTTATGAAACTTTAGTTTATTCTTGAACAAAACCCGTGTAAATACAAGTTTCAAATGTGTGCAATATTTAAAAAAAAAATCAACAGACTTTCGTAAAAATTTCGAGCTTTTTTAATTAGATTTTCTAGAAAGATTCTGAGTATGCAGTTTTGTAGCCCATTGATTTTTTAGATTTTTGTTTTTTTTTGTCGAAGCGGTTACGGTTTTCTTCCATATGAAAGTAAATTGTGCGTATTCGTTATACGGAAGCAAATGATACAAAAAAATAATCTAAAATATCAACCGTAATTTTTAGTCATTTGAAACTTGTTCTTTATTGCATTAGAACATTTCTAGGAAATCTAATTGAAAAAGCTCAAAATATTTACGAAAGTTTTTTGGATTTTTTTTTTTAATATTGCACAAAGTTTGCAACTTGGATTTCCACGGGTTTTGTTAAAGAATGAACTATATTTTTATAACAAAATAACCAAAATTAAAAAACAAAACAAAAAATTTTATGTTAAAACTTGTCAAAATGTGGTCTGACTATAATTATTTCGAGCACTGTATGTACTATTTATATGAAATACCACACGTTTAATGATAATAATATCTATGTATAACTGTTCCCAAGTCGTAATAGGTCAATTTCCCTTGAAATCAATATTTCTTTGGGTTCCCAAACAATATTTTAAGGATTATCTAGCCACAGGCGTAATTCAGGATGCCATTTCAGTAGAAGCCTAATAAAAATATAAAATTGTTCAAGGGAAACTTATTATATTTTAATTCAAAGTCAATCCTTCTAAAGTCACTTAAGCCGCTTTATTTGGCGGGCACAGTTATGTAAATATGTATGGAGAATTATTTGGCTATCGCAGTTTCTCCGAGCTTCTCCTACAATTTTGAGGTGTACGTCCTGACGCAAATGGAAGGGCCTGCAGCTTAACGCCTCAGACGAATGGCAAATGGTTTTTATGACAAGTTGTATTTTATTAAATATTTTCATTTCAGCTCATTTTATATTTTATTTTTCATTACTGTATTTCATTTCATCAAATTTTTTAATTTTATTTTACTATTTGTTTATTTTCTTTTGTGTTGATTCATTTGTTTCAATTCTTTTTTTTTTATTATTAACTTCGATTCAGTTTTATTTTCTTTTAATTAACTTCAGATTATTATTACAATTTGTTTTAACTATGAACATATGTATTTATGTGCGTTGACGTGTTGCTTGTATTCTTTCTCTTCTTCTACTTGTTTTTTTTGTTTTACTTTTCAGATAACAAGACACTGCTCCAGTTTAATTAAAAAACATGTCGAAAAAAGCAAAAAAAAAAGCAAGAACAACAAAGCAACAGTCAGAGAGAGACTGATCGCCGTGCGTAATATACATTTATGTGCCTTCACATTTTATCAGCTCAGCGGAGCAGTTGGGAGCAAGAATGATTGCTTGAACCTAGTTTTTTAGTGTTTTACTGTGCTCAAATAGGGCTCTGAAGCTGGAGTAGGTTATGCAAAAATAGTAGTGTGGTTAAGCATTTACATACATACATACATACATACACAAGCACATATACCTATTGGTATACAAATTTATGTCTTGATAAATTTAATTTAGAGAGCTGGGCAAATGACGGAAAATGATGTGGCTTTGATTTTTGTACTATATTGTATGTATGTATGTAAAGTTGAAAATAATTCATACTATTTTATTCACCACAGATAAACACAACTTCTAAATACTTAATTAAATCTTTATACATATGTACAATAGACTGCATCACCAAAAAAAGTTGACTTTTTCCACCAGGATTGAAAAATGTATTATATTTGAAGACGTCCACCAAAATATTTCGGAAAAATATTAAGATTTACGTGAGTGGGACCGATTTGAAAATACTTTCAAAAATGAAGCTTTTTATGATTAAAAATAGCTTTTGAAAGTATTTTTTTGCTAAAAAATAAAAAATCACCTCAGATGACAAAATAGTTTAAGCTTAAAAAATTTGCATTAAAATTATAAAAAAAAATTTCCAACGGAATAATAATAATGACCTCTTTGGTTTAAGAAAAGCTTGAATAACTCAGCCAAAACTTTACCGACTTAGACTTATGAGCAGAAATTGAAAATAACCCTCTCCACTTATTTTGTATGGTGTTTATCACTGACACAAACACACATCTCTCAAGAGTGTTTTTCACCGTGCCAAAACACTCTGTGCGATCTTTTTGTGTGTTTCTGTTGTAGGTTATTTATCAATTGCTTAAATTTCCCTTAGTATGGGGAGCGATACAGTCTAATGTATGTACATATGTAGATACATACATACTTATGTACAAAAAAGTTGACCCTAGTTCATTTTTCACGTGTTGCCGCTGGCGTTTATTAAATTTATTACATTAACTCTTTACTAACAAATATTGCTCTAGTTATTAATAGATTTACTTAATAAAAGGCGTTTAGTCTCATTCGCTTTTGTTCTTCTTTTCTTAACTTATTTCGACCAAAAACAAGCTGCGTCTCTCTGCATCCAAGGCAAACGCTTGCTTAAAGTGCTCCAGTTTTCGTTGTCTAAATCTCTTTTTAATACTCTTCGTTTTAGTTGCTCACTGAAAACTCTTTCCCTCTCTTGCTCTTTCCATATTTCCCTCCTTCTATCTGTATCTCCCTTTGTAAACACACGAATGGGGCTTTAACTGCTTTTGCAAACACTTGGAGCCTAAACTTATCAGCTGATCTAATTAAATTTGCGTTTTTTTTCATCTTCGCGTAAATTTTAAAATTAAATATAAAAAAAAACCTTCAAAGTCATCAAGACTTAGCTATTGCATATTAACGTATATTTTGTTTAAAACTACGATGTTTCTCAATGTACACATTTACTCACATTTCGATGTTGCTTCACTTATCAAATCCAATTTAGTAGTTTAAGTAGCGCAGTTTAAGAAACTTCAAACACGTTTCTTTGGGTTCTATTTACTGCTTATTTTTCTCCGTTTATAATCTGTTCAGCACTTTTATTTTCTTCATGCTTTGCTATCCACTTGTTAATGCATTATTACCACAAAACGAAGTCTCTCATTCTCGCGCTCTTTCTTTTTTGGTATCTTTACTTAATTCATTTACTTTGACTGGGCAGTTCGATATCAACGCGTGCTTAATTTAATACACAGTAAACCCTAGTTTACAGTATTCATTAGTCGTGAATCATATGTTGTAAAATTTTTTGAAGAAACTGTTTAAGTTATAAAAGAAAAATTTTTATTTGTAAATATACTATTTATGTCCTTTTGACAATTTTCACCAATTATTTTAACGAAAAAGTGAGTAATTGATATTTGGTTCTTGTTGTGCTGCTAGTTTAAGTTACAAAATAATAGTTCAATTGTAGTGGACGTACAATTGATAAGCGTAAGCCCGATGTGATTACTGAGGAGATATTCTGTATATATGGTATATATGTATGTATATATATATTTGCATATACCCGGCGAAAAATCGAACGATTTAAAAATTAACGGGAAGTGAAAGAGCAAACAGACAATCCCTAAGCAGTGCTCGGACTAAAAATATTTCTTTGTGGTGGAATTTGGAAAAAAAAAATTGGTAGATCTGCGTTTTAAGATAGTTTTTTATTTATTTTTCCTTTTTTTATGAATTACGAAACAGAAAATATAAGTACTTATAATGTCGGAAAAATTAATAATGCGCGACATATTAAGAAGTTTTGTCTATTTTTCTTTTGTTTGTTTAATAAATTTAAATTTCAAACTTTGTAGAAAAATTATAGTTTTTACTTTGAAAGTTTTCTGCAACTTTGTAGAGTGCTGTCAGTTTTTTTCAGGAATAGTTTTTAGTGTTGGAAAATTTTTCGCTCTAAAAATTAAAACATTAAGAAAATTATAATGAGAAAAGATCAGGATTTAAACATCATTGCATAATCCTTATTTTTCGGTTTACATAATTACAATCATTTTTAATCGTTATTTAATGATTTTTATTTCTCGATAAAATTTTTCAGGGCTAATCTTGTCTGATCCTAGAAAACCAAAAAAAAACTTGTGTTGACAATTAAAGGAACAAACGTAGACCTAAGATAACCTCAAGAACAACAAAAAAAGTTCAGCAGGAAAATGAAAACAAAATTTCTTTGATTCATTACAGGTGATTGCATTGTTGATACCAAAGATAGTTAGTTTCACCTAACGCAACACAGCGTACAAAAGTACATTGAGACTTTGGCTTCACTAACTACCGCATATAAAAATATTTCGGTATTTTCGGGGCTACTCCGGCATTTTTGAGATTGTTTCATATTTTTTCGAGATCAAATATATCGATAAATGTCTATTCTTCTTCTTATAATTTGGCTGACTTTGGCCGAGTTCAACAAAGCACGCCAGTCGTTTCTCTTCTGTGCCAACTGACGCCAATTGGAAATGCCAAGTGAAACCAAGTCCTTCTCCCCTTGGTCTCTCTAACGCAGTGGGGGCCTCCCTCTTCCTCTGCTACCACCAGCGTGTTCCGAGTTGAATACTTTCAGAGCTGGAGCGTCAGAATCCATTCGAACGACATGGCCAACCCAACGGAGCCACTGTATTTTAATTCGCTGGACTATGTCCATGTCGTTGTAAAGCTCATACAGCTCATTACTTCTGAATTGCCTACTCAGTCCAAAGAAGCACTTGTTGGCAAGAGTGATTCTGCGTTCGATTTTAATGCTGACATTATTATCGGTGGTAATGCTGGTTAAATTCTCTACTTTCTTGAATGCGCTGACTGTTTTTTTGTTGACAGGAGATACTTCGTCTTGTCCTCGTCGATAAATGTGTATATCAATAAAAATGTCGATCATTAATATCAATTAGTATATCGGTAAAAATATTGATAAATATATCAATAAAAATATCGATAAATTTTTTGATAAAAATGTCGATTATTATTTGGATATTGTTATCGATTATAATATCGGTAATTATATCGACAACAATATCGATTACTTTATCGATAACACTACTGACAATCGTATCGATTATAACATAGAAAACAATATCGATAATTTTAACGATTGCAAAATCATTAAATTTATCGATAAATATATCGACATCAAGATCGACAAATATAACGAAAATTTCGAAATGGACCTTAAATTATGAAATAGTCTCAGGAATCCCGAATAGTCTTAAGGATGATCAAAAAAATAAAAATTCCAAAATAACGATTAAAAATGGTCAAAAAACTAAAAATCACATAATACGGATTAAAATTATCGAAATAATAAAAAGCATTAAAAATGATTACAGGTAATCAAAAAAATAAAAATCACAAAATAACGATCAAAAATTACCCAAAAAATAAAAATCACAAAATATGGATTAATTTATGATTTTTATTATAAAATTCATAACGGTTACGGTCCCCGGAAAAAATAAAACTACTCAAAAACACGAATATGTGGTAGATTTTAGACCTTGCTCCAAAAATTTATACATTTACCACAATTTGGTAGGAGTCCGAGCACTATCCCTAAGAGAATGGACAATAACTTATATCAACATTATCAGCTGTTAATTGTTTTTGCTTAATTTTCGGTAATATGGCAGTATCAAAGAGTGTATAAAACAACCCAAACTAAGCTGGACCATAATGCCTCCGAACGCTAATTTAAATAGATTACGATGCAATAGTTCCCAATTTGTTTTTGCTTGGTTAAGTACATACATAGAGTATAAAGAAAGTGCAAAGCCGTCTTATTCAGCTAGCGCGCCAGCGCACAGTAGTTCAAAACTGGAATTTAGTTTTCATAATTCACTGGAGCCTTAATTTTTGGACCAATTTTTTTTTTTTTTTAAATAAGGCACATAAAATTAGCAAGAGACCAGTTGAGCCCGAATTTCGATTTGTTAATATTAAATATTTTTTGTGCAAAGTGCGGGAAAAGTCGCAATTTTGGAGAAAATCGATTATTCTGTTCCAGTTAAAAATGTTACCTAGTAAAAACTCGTTGCAAACAGTTGTAGGGTTCCCCAAAAACTAAAAAATTTCAAAAGAATTTAAGTTGTTATAAAAAAAAATTCACCAGAATTAAATTAATTTTTAGAAAAATTTTAGGTTAGCTGTTTTATAGATCTTTAAATTTCGATAAAGTGCAAGTTGCAAGTGATTAAGAGTTCGCGTTGATTTTTAATAATTTTGTTCGCTCTTTTCGTCGGCCGCTGTGGTGTAGTGGTAAGCAGTGCGCGCTTTCACTTCAAGCCCTGGTCAAAGCAACATCGCAAAAAATATAGAAAAGGTGTTTTCTTAACAGCTTCTCATAAAAATACAATCGTCGTTCGGAGTCGGCGTAAAACTATAGGTCCCTCCGCTTTGTGTGACAACTAAAAGGCGCACGCCACAAGTCGGAGGAGAAGCTCGGCCAAACACTAACTTATGTGTGAGCGCCAATCTATTATTATTAACTCTTTTCGTGCACATCTGGATGTG
Source organism: Rhagoletis pomonella (assembly GCF_013731165.1). Taxonomy (NCBI): domain Eukaryota; kingdom Metazoa; phylum Arthropoda; class Insecta; order Diptera; family Tephritidae; genus Rhagoletis; species Rhagoletis pomonella. Next base: position 52,798,144 of record NW_023458559.1, read on the forward strand.
CATATCCTTATTATATATGTTACCGGCCAAACCCGATCTTAGGACAAACTAGTTTTTCCTAGGCGAAACTCCGTCTAACGCGAAATCAAGTTGGACGCAACAATATTGTGGACTGCGTAGTGGGAGTTGGACTGATGAGTGTTATTTTTTTGAAGTGCGGCCGAAGGCCGCTTACGCAAAAAGGAGTTCTACACACAAAAATACTGTGGCGCTTGATCTAGTTTACCTTAGTCAAAACTAATTTGTCCTAAGACCGGGTTTGGTCGATAACATATATATTATTAAAAATCAGCGCGATCTCTTAGCCACTTGAAACTTGCACTAAAATTTCATCATATTCAAACCTACACCAAACATTTTTCTAAAAACTAAAAAAATTTAATTTTGGTGATTTTTTTTTTTTTAACATTTCAATTTTGTTTTGTAAATTTTTCCCCCCTTTGGAGGAACCCTACAATTGATTTCAACTAGATTTTAATATGTAGCATTTACAAATTGGGGCACGAGAATCGTTTTTCTTCAAACTTGCTGCTCTTTCTGCACTTTGCACCAAAAATATTTAATACAAGGAAATTAAAATTCATAAATCGGGCTCAACTGGTCTTTTGTAAATTTTGTAAGTTCTCATAAAAAAAAATAAATAAATAAATAAAAGTTATAATCAAATTGAGTGAAAAATGAAGGCGCCAGTGAATTATAAACAGCAAATGTCAGATTTGAACCACTGTGCAGCGGTAGTCCATTTATTATACCAATTCAAAGAGGTTTTAACACGAATACAATTTGAATCATATTTAAATTGGAAATATGGATGTATTACCGCTGCACAGGTAGTAAATGAATTCACTAACTTAGCAATTAGCAGTCAACGAACTAAATTGCATATTCTGTATTTTCCATCTCCTCTGATACTGCCTATAAACCAACTTCTACGCGAACGAATCCATTTTGCACCAGTTTGAATATAATAAAAAAAATTTGGTAGCATTTAGCCATAGTATTTTCGCTGTGGGGTTTGTACATATGGATGTAGTTTTATATATGTAAATAGTTGTAGATACAAGCAAATAAGTGCGGTAGTTACACATTGATTGGCTTGAGTTTCTCACTCACTTCACTTTTGCATGCACACTTATGTACATAAATATTTGTATGTATGTATGTTTGTATACATATTCGTATATATTTATGTACATTGGTAGACAAATAATAAAACTCAAGCGGACGTCCATATCTTATTTTTATATTGCTCATTACGAAACATCCCGATTGTCACATAAATATATATGTATAAAACTGAACGATTTCCACATACGACGATATAAAATATATCATATTTTTTAACATAACACGGCACTTTTGCCTCGGGTATGGAATAAACTTTTATAGACACCTTTACACGTATTTACATGTTTACTCTTTTATAATAAAACACTTCAATTTAATATAAGTACTAGCACCAAAAGCACTTCGATCTACTCTCGACCATAAACAGACGGCCTCTCTCACTGGCTTATATTTACATACGTATATACATATGTATATGTAATATTCTTTTAATCTCGTTTTTCAAACAATGTAGAACCTCGCGCCGCGTAAGAATGCTTAACTGTTTTACTCTGTTGTTAAGTTCAAATTGCTGTGGCAGTTAATGGGGATGCCTCCTGCGCAGGCAACTGCCGACAGCGCTTGCCGATCGATGCTCCAAATCGTAGGCTTCATTGCTCAGCAAGTAATCACCGAAGAGAATTTAAATAAAGACTGATCAAATATACTGAAATATCTCTTACTCAATTGGCAAAAGAGTTCACAATGTTGGAGAGCGCGTTGGAGCGTACCGGTGAACGAGTGAGATCACTTCGCAATCTTCAGTGGGGAAACTCAGTGCGCTGCAAATATCAAGTACCAGTCAACGGCAATAAACAGAGTGATTTTCAAACTTGATTCGAAAAGCTTTTACCTTGAAATGTGCTAAGTGAATTTCGTCGTGTAGTGTGTAAGAATGTGAATTAATTCGGGCGCTCAATCAGTGCTTCCAACCACGGTTACCGTTGGTCCATTTCTTTTCGTTTGGTCCATTGGTTCAATTCTTTTTAAAATAGTCCATTTCACAAACCTTTGGTAAGGTTATTATTACCCTTTCACTTCATGCAATAGTTTCGCGTTTTCAATTTTTTCTATTTAATTGATGAATATTCCGCCCCATGTTGAATATCGTCATGCGTAAAAGTGACGATACGGCCATCGTCAGCCATCCCTGCAAAAATCGTTGGACCATGTAGTCTATTTGTGGTATATTGGAGTACTTACAAAAGTGCTCCTCTGTCATGCTGTAGCGGACCAACTCGTGTCTCTGCACCAGCTTATTGTTACCCGATCACTGCTCGTGTTTTAACGACATGTGATTGAAGTTAAGCATTTGAAAGTAACGGGTGATTTTTTTGAGGTTAGGATTTTCATGCATTAGTATTTGACAGATCACGTGGGATTTCAGACATGGTGTCAAAGAGAAAGATGCTCAGTATGCTTTGACATTTCATCATGAATAGACTTACTAACGAGCAACGCTTGCAAATCATTGAATTTTATTACCAAAATCAGTGTTCGGTTCGAAATGTGTTTCGCAAACCCAATTGCTGCGAACGGCGACGAATCGACATTTCACGGTCTTCAGCAACACTCTCAGAAACAGACGCAATATTCTCTTCTGTACGCACTGTACGCATTCGTGTGGTTGGTTTAATGTCCAATAAAGTAAACTGAGTGCGAAACTTGGTCACAATCGCATTAATTGTTTGCTCACTTGGTCGATTATGTAGACCATAAATCGGACGTAAAGCGAACCGAACACTGATTTTGGTAATAAAATTCAATGATTTGCAAGCGTTGCTCGTTAGTAAGTCTATTCATGATGAAATGTCAAAGCATACTGAGCATCTTTCTCTTTGACACCATGTCTGAAATCCCACGTGATCTGTCAAATACTAATGCATGAAAATCCTAACCTCAAAAAAATCACCCGTTACATTTGCATGTCTGGCTGTAGCTGAACGTGTAGAGATGCTAGCTGTTAGTTCTTAGCTCCCAGCATGTTCGGGTTCGAATGTCGTCAGAGGCAACATGTAATTTTTAATTTTTGTTTCTGGTTTTTATTAATTTCAAAAAAAGCATCTGCGAAGTGAAGAACAAAAGCGTGTACAAACGAAAAAATATAACGATAATGTCATTGGAGTATGTTGGGAGTAGTTTTGTGCTACTCTGATGTAATGCAGAGATGGAGTATATGGTCCTGCCCTAGGACATCGCAATGTTAATTGGACCATATTTTTTATATGAATTGTGGTTAATTTTGGAGTACTCCTTGGTCCTTCGGGAGTACTCTTTACATCCATGCATGGAGTAGTCGCGATTTTTGCAGGGATGTTACTGATGCGCTGACGATGGTCGACGATGACGATGGTCGACGATAACGATGACGATATTCAGCATAGGACAACACCTGCTAAAAGTGTGAGCTCGCCTTGCCACTGATCTTCAAATATGGAATGGCTAATCATCTGTCAAAGCACGCTTCAAAAAATATCGCTGTTTCTTGCTAATTTCAATAACTCGGTGACCAATATTAAAGTGGCTGGCAAAGATATGGAAAGGTAGCAAAATTTTAATCATAACATTTAGCACATGAAAATAATATTCGATTTCAATCGAAATGATATTAAACATCTTGAAATTATTACACCACAAAAAGTTCTTTCTGATACTGATGTATCAATTTTGCCGCTACTCGACCAATTTCCTGCATTGGGAAATGATAACTGAAGGTAACTTCAAAAACTGTACCAATATAGAACGTTTTCGGGGGCAAGTAAGTTTGATTAAAATTGATTGGGTGAAGCGTCCTTTGGAGGATTCTGAGATTTTGTTCATAACATTTTTAGTCGGCCTGAGCGCAAATTTTATGATTTAGCATTAATAAAAACGAAGTTAAGAAACAAATTATAATTTAAAACTTTAAATAATATAATGTTAATAATATACAATTGTTACTCACTTTGGATGCAATATAAAAAAAAATCGTTATAAAAGCTGGATTGGCATATTTTCTTGATAAAGAGGAATAAACTCCACTCAATTTCCCCATCTACTAAAAAATTGGTCCATTTATTACCATTTGGTCCATTTTTTGGAACGAAAATAAATTGGAAATGGCAACCGTGCCTCCAACTGGCAAACCGCGCAATCGGCGAAGTTGGGCCAGTTGTTCATCTCGAGTGGAGATAGGTCCTTCTGCATTTGGCCCTGTCACTAGGTCATTGTGTTTGTTGCGCCATTGCTTTCGTTGTCCGCAGATGGGTGCTAAGTCGAAAGATCTTTTCATAGAATAATTCTCTAGAATGTCCCCAGAAGCGTAATTTTTGTTCGTCAAGAAGGGGCTCTGCTTTCTTTACTTTCACTTTACGACATCAGATTGAAGAAATCGCATAAAAGACACTTTTTTTCCTTGGTCTTTAACGGTTCAGAAAGGTCCTCTTCAATTTGAATGGAGCTGCAAATTGTGCCCAACGTCGCTCTACATAACCAGTTTTGAAGAGATCCCAAATTTAAACATGACTTCGTTTCTCTTTGTACTGTGAAAAGTGGCTTCAAGACCAGTGTTGCCACTATTGGTCTTTTCCGACCAACTTTGGTCGCTTCTTTTTCATTTGGTAGGTTGGTAGGCAAAGTAAGATTTTGGTCGGATAGTTGAATTAAGTTTTTAAATTCTTAATTATAAAAATATATATTTCAAACATCATTTTGCATATAAATATTTGCCAATTGTACCTTTTAAACATTTTCCAATCCTGCCTTTAAAAATAAGAAACCTAATTGATTTGGCCACTGATGGAGCCAATGTTATGGCTGGAGACTTGGGCGGACTGAACACATTATTACTTTATTAAAAAAGATGAGATCAGTAACAATATTAATATTGATTTAAAAAATGTAAATAATCATATTAAAATATCTGACCTTTATGTTGGAACGAAAGCTAAGATCTTTTTATAAAAAGTAATGTCAATTGTTCTGAAATTCTTGAAGTTGAAAGCAATATATTAAAGTTTTACATAGAGTGTTTAGGCGCGTCTGCTAACACCTGGCGCCTAAATACATGCTATGTACTGCTGCATGTGCAAAAATTTCTTTTATGCAATTTATGAAATTTTTGCACATGCACTTCTCAACTGCCATGTAATTGGACTTTCTTAAGTTTTGATTAGATGGCACTTCAAAGTATGCTCTGCCTAGTCGGATGCATCCTCCGGACACTGCTTCCGGAGCATTTTGCGGACTCTGCATGATTTACAACCATGCAGAGGTGGTAAACGAACTTTACCATTGGCCACAGTGCCTACCCACCATTTTTGAACCAATAAATATTTTTTTTTATAAATACATACATGCAAACATACCGGTCTCCCCTCTCACTGAGTTATTCATGGAGTTTTTGGACCAAATAAATTTAAGATTTGATTTCAAGCGTGAAGATATACAAATAATAACACCAACTAAGGTAGTTTATAAAGAAAATTTACCAGTTTTACCTCTTTTGTTAAAGTCTCCCCATCTCATAGATTGCGATCGTGATATAATAACCCGCAATGGTATTTACTGAGGCTAAGTGAGCTTCACATTTCCAGCGTGCTGGATATTGATATGTTTTGGGAAAAGGTTTATTCTATTAAAAATGGAATGAATTGAAAATAGCTTCATGCATCTCGCCAATTTTGTTTTTAATATAATTTCATTACCACATAGCTCTACGACTGCAGAACGCAAATTTCAACGCTTTCTTTGATAAAAACTAAACTAAGAAATAAACTTAAGACTGGCAGTATCAATAGCATAATGTTACGCAAGAAACTTGTAAACAAAAATGACCCGCACTATGTGTGATCAGCTGCTAAATATTTGATGTATAATTAATTGATTTAAGTTCACTTTTAAGAAATTAAACTTATTGGTACATAACATGTACATATGTGTATAATTCATACAACCAAAAAATGTTAAATGATCTCATCTCTGTGCCTAAGACTGTACCTGCATTTATTTTTTTCTTGTTTTATTTTAAAATGTTTTGTATTCGAAACATTTAATCTTAAATAAATGAATTGTATGCTTTCAGAAAGCTTTTTTGTAATTGAAATTTATTTGATAGGTTGTAAACGATTTTGTTCGGATTTGGGAAGAAAGTTGGTAGGGGAAAAAAATTGAACAGCGTTGCCAGTTCAAAACCGACGTTTAGGTTGTTTATGTCGAGTTCAAGCGAAAGGTTTCAGTATTGCACGCATTATCGTTGACAGAGCTTTATACGCAATTCTAAGAAGGCTTATCCCGCGGTAATTGGCGCAAACGTCGGGCTCCTTCTTGTGAACTGAGATTTCAATTGTCGGCCATGTATTCATTAGACAAAATTTTACTCAAAAGCAAGTACATGCTCCCTACCTGGTCTGCGCCGCTAGACTTGAACAGCCGATCCAGTGAACCATCAGCCTCAGGGGTTTTGTTGTTTCTAAGCCGCATTATTGCTTTTTTCACCGCGGTTATGTGCCATCAAACGCGCCACCTATCTCGCCATTCAAAAGCATTGAGAAGTGTTCCCCTATAACTTATTTAACTTTACTCTGGGCGCCTGTTACCAGAATTCCATTTTCATCCTTTCATAAACTAGTGCCAGTCTAAAACGATTTCATTGGCGTCTCAAGCCAACATCTAAACATTCTAAAGCTTGTCGCATTCATGTCTTTCTTCCTCTTGAAAATGCGTATAACCTATAAATCAGAATTGGCCAGCGAAAGCTTTTATTTTGTGCCAGCCGTATGCAAATTTTACAGAAAGCTTTTAAAAGCTTTGACACGCGTGCCTATGAAGTGGCCAACATTGCTGCAAATTGTAAAGGTATTTTCCGTGTGACATCCTATCAACAAAACAATAAAAACTTAATTTTCCTTAAATATAATATAAGCCAACCTGTACTTTGCACAATTATTTAAGAAGAAAAAGTATAAAAAAAAAATTAAGCTCACTATTTCTTCTCATGCGGCTTTCATCAACCAAAAGTAGCCGCAGTCAATTGGCGCCAATTTACACGCCTACGCTTCAAGGTGGCTTCTGTATCTTCAATGGAACGCCAATAGTTGCTTGTTTTGTTGGCCAGTCGTTCGACAATGCGATAAAAATAATTTCGGCCCTCTGCTGTCATTTGAGACCGGTCTACGGGTGATTTCTGATTCTCTGCCGGTACTGAATGGATGAAACCCAGAAAGAGCAATGCCGCACAAAAAATCCAAGTTATTTTTAGCATTTTGAAGACCTCAATTTTAAAATTTTGCCGCGACTCGTGACAGATGGAACTAAATGGATTTCGCACCGTTTGCGGTACAATTTTTAATGACACATTTGTGTCGTGTTTACATACGGGTATGTATTTAATTTTATGGCACTGATGATTTCAATTCAATTTTGTCTTGTTCCTACTCAGTTTTGTGTTAAAGTAATTCTACCTGATAATCAGCACATATGCATGAAATGATGAACTTTTAATTAACGTCAAGTATTTCAGCGATAAGATAAAATCATCAAAACAAGTCTGTGTTCAGCAGACGGACAACGAATAACGCTTAAAAGTATGCAAGGTTTTTATTTCAGCTTTGATTTTATTGCATTTAGCTGAAAAATTAGCAGCAGCTTTTTAACCATGTACGTATGTGTGTGTGTATATATGTATGTGCATTAGGGTGGTCCAAAAATGCATGTGAAAAAGTAGAGTCCGAATTTGTATACCGAAGATTCTACCAGAACTCTGTTTATCTGCAGGAGGTTCCCAATAATAATACACAATTGTTTATTTAACCATTTTTTCATTGCAGCTATAACTTATAGGTCAGCCAAAAACCCCGAAAAATGCAATTGGGCGACCAATAAAAATCGTTAGTATTAAAAATGGTTAAATAAACAGAAATCTATACCATTTCAACGAAAAATTTAATTTTTTCCATATAAAAATACATGGAAAACTTTGAGCGCTTTGAGCGACCTCTAAATATTTCTTGATCTCAAAATAAAAAAAAATTGGTGTATACTTTTTTCGATGTAGAACAAGCCTAGGGGGTGGGGTGAGAGCATTACAATTCCGACTTTACTGTTTTTGGAGCACCCTAATGTACATACATTGTATGTACATCAACTGCCTCAAACTCCATCCAAAGAAACACCTTTTTTTTGCTACCATTGATATTTGTGTTAATATAGTGAATATCGTACATACATACAGTGTTGGAAAAAATAATAGAAACACAACGTGTTTGTTGATATTGATGCTTTTTAAAAATTCACATCCTAAAATCGTGGTATTCCATTCCGAAAAGTGTTTGTGCAAACTTCGTCAATTCGATGCACCGAATATACGAAGAGGTAATCAGGCAAGACGGCGGTTCAATAAGCTATTAAAACAAAAACTTTTTTGTAAGAATTTTTGGGTCAAAGTTCAATTTATTTATTTATCGGGCGGGGCCGAACATTAAATACCCGGCGCAAGTACTATGATTTCACTTTTCCGAAAGCTACCGCTACATGGTAATCCGGGGTGTATCAATTTTGAGTAAATTAACTTCCTTAAATTTCGAAATATTGAAATTTCAAGCATTTCTGAAATTTACCGTTATATGAAAAGCGGCCGAAATTTTAGTCCGATTTCAATAATTTTCAACGTTTTGATTTTATGTGGCAAGCACAATAACCATACCGAGTTTGGTACAAATTGGTAGAACTGTTACCGAGATACATATATATGATCATAAGTGGGCGTGGCTACGCCCATTTTACAAATTTTTATAATGTTCTTATTTTGCGTCTAAAATTTATTGAAAATATTAATTTTGAGTGAATAATCTTCAGTAGTTACTAAAATATCACAGTTTTCGTATTTCTGAAAATTACCGTTATATGGGAGGTAGGCGTGGTTATTGTCCGATTTTGCCCATTTTCAATACCAACCGTTTTACGCCCGAAAGAAGTGCACGTACAAAGTTTCGTTAAGATATCTCAATTTTTACTCGAGTTATCGTGTGCACAGACGGACGGACGGACGGACAGATGGACAGGCAGTCACCGCTTAATCGATTTCTCTTTTCATTCTGATCATTTAAGATCAAAGTTATAATACCCCTGTGCACAAGTGCGCTCGGGTATAAAAATGGGCCACAATTTATTTATGGCTAATTGCACTTGCAGGAGAAGTCTGGATTTTAATTAACGTAAACAAAATGTACGAAATCGGAGGGTATTTAAAATGAAAGAGTTTTCCAAACAATAAAAAATATATGAAAGCTGTACGTTTATATTATTTGTTCCAACACTGTATATGTATACTAGTGTTTCCAGATTTTTTTCCAGCCATACGGGACAAATGCATAATTTGTCCCAAAAATACGGGATTTACAAAAATTTAACGGGACAAATGAGAAATAAAGGATTTGCTTTAAAAGCCAAACTACGAACCATATATTAACAAAGGTGATCCTTTTCAACGAAGTAATGCTCAGATTAGTTATAAGCTTATGATAAATTTCTTTTATTTCATGGCAACACTTTTTAATTTCCACAAAAATATACCATAAAAACAAAGTAACAGATACAGTTGCGGTCAAAATAATAGCAGCGAAATTCAAAATGATGCTGTTGGCAACTTATCCTTATTTATTTATTGTTAATAACTTTCGTTTAAAAGATGAGTCCATCTTTATCAGATACCACATAAATAAAAGTTTCAAAAGCTTGCAAAAAGTTCACCAAAATTAATTAAACTTAAAAAAATTTTCATAAAAATTTCGATATTTTTAATCAGATTTCCTAGAAAGATTTCGAGTATGCGCCTTTATAGGTACAAGTTTCAAGTCGCTAAAAATTACAATTGATTTTTCAAATTTTTTGTGGAGGGTGCTGCGCATTTGCTTTCATATAAAAGTCAGTTTTGTTCATGCATTATAAGGAAGCAAATTCGCAACAACCTCCACAAAAAAATCTAAAAATTCAACGGTAATTTTTTGCTATATTTCTCTTACAGAGTTGCATGCAATAATGCTTGCTAATAACCTCCTACTCACAATAGCCGCGTGAAACCATGACCATGTTGAGTATAAGTTTGCAGGTTAAAAAGAGCAATGAGATTGTCGAAAATACTGGAAAAATCTTTTCCCGGAGGAACATTTCAAATTTAATGCAAAATACGGGTCGTCCCGGCAAATACGGGACATTTGGCAACACTAATGTATACATACATACGTGCATACATTTGAATGCGCTATCATGTTATCGCTGTTTACATCAATTATAAACGCAGCAAAAAATTAATAAAAACAATGGTAACACACATTTCTTTGTAAAGTTAATTGATTGTACTCATGCGCCGTGCCAAGCCTAAAATAAAATTCCATAGTCAATGTTAAGGCCGACTCGTATTCTATAAAATTCGCAAAAATGTGCAACTTCAAACTTCAGTCGATCAAAATCATTGAAAAGCAACATTCTAAGATGTGGCGACTTATTGTACCAATCGCGTTTTTCTGTACCGGTTTCAGCTTCGACATTGAAGATATATCGCAGATGGTCAGTTTTAAAATGAACTCCGTGTCTTCATTTCAATACTTTATTTTTAACCGACTTCACAAAAAGGAGAAGGTTATAAATTCGTCGGAATATTTTTTTTATGTACGTTACTGCATAACTTTGGACCACGTCAACCGATTTCGATAGTTATTTTCTATAGGAAAGGTTGTCTCACAGGCGGTCCATTCTAATTTTGTTTAGATCCGATCATTTGATCCTGAAAAAATTAACGGTACTCCAAAATTTTTATACATATGAGAATTGAAGTTGGTTTTGTTTTTTGCTTAAAAATTACTTGCTATTTTTTTGATTTTTAGATGTTATTCTCTTAAACATACGAATATATTTTTTTTAATTTCATTTAATTTCATTTTAATTGGTTCTTTTTTGAATACATTTCCTTTTTTTAATTAATTTTCTTTAAATAACTTCACAAAAAGGATAAGTTCATAAAATCGTCGGAATATATATGTGTATTTTTTATGTATGTTACCGCATAACTCTGGAACACGTCAACCGATTAATAATCGATAATTCTTTTTATATCGGAAAGGTAGTGTCTCACAGGTGGTCCCATATTAATTTGGTTTAAATCCCGATCATTGGATCATGAAGAAATTAACGATAATCTTAAATTTGTATATGAGAATTGAAGTCGGTTTTATTTTTTGCTTAAAAATTACTTGTATTTTTATTTTTTCACCACTTTATTTCATTTCAATACCATTTTTATTTCTAATATTCCTATATAGATCTGTAAAAATGCCACTGCTGGCGATGTTCTCCCGAATCCACAAGATTGCACTTCATATTTCATCTGTGACAAAGTTCCATTAATAAGCTTTTGCGATGTTGGACTACATTTTGATGCCAAATATAAAGTCTGCAACTGGCCGGCCTTGGCGAAATGTCAAGTAAATCAGGTACCTTTAAATAGTTTTTTACTTTACTGTGTATCAATATGAATTTCAGACTAATATCGTCCGGAATAGCGACCCTCAAGTTCAGCTTAAGCAGGCCTCTGTCGCAGGAATGACAAAAAATTCAACTGATTCAAAAGCTGAGCTTAAACCGGATGATGAGAAGATTTTCCTAGAACACCCATCTACGCGACCTCAGCTCGCCTTTATCGCTTTAGACGTGCATACTCATAGTCCCATCGATCCTTTGGCCCACTATGATCCGGAAAATGTCACATGTCGTCACTATGGCATCTATTTTCTGCCGCATCCCACCGACTGCAGCACCTATTACTTGTGTGCCTTCGGTCACATGCTAGAGCACAAATGTGGCCGCGCCACAGGCTGGAACTACAAGCGCCAAGTGTGCGAGATTCGCCCGTTTTCCGAATGCTTTAATGGCACCACTTTCCCGAATAGCACTACACAAATATTGGGGGATACTGCGACAACTAAAGATTTATTAGATGGCCAATCGACCGTCTTGCCGCCAGATAATGGCGTGTACACAGTATGCTACATTTTAAATAACGGTATTGCCGGAGCGCTAACATGGACGCCACAGCCAACAACAGACATAACTCCAAGTGTGACATACAATGATCAACAGTTCACTCCTGCTGCAGCTTCATCCACCGGAAGGGTAAAAACCGAAGTGAATGAAGTACCTGATTGTCCCAAGGACGTGGATGCGTATTTTCCACACGTGGAGGATTGCAGCAAATATTATATATGTATAATCGGTATGCCAGTGCTAACATCCTGTCCGGAGGGTTTGTATTGGGATCAAAAGGCGGAGGTTTGCGATTTATCTAAAAAAGTGTACTGTCCGCAGCAGAAATCCAAGATTAATATTTTTTAACTGACTTAAGTGCCTGTGAAATTTTTGAATAAAATGAAGTGCCACAAAGGTGGACAGTCTTCTTCCTCATAACGGGTGCTGTGCCAGCCAATAGGAAATGTCAAGTAAAGCCAAGTACTATTCCACCTAGTATTTCCAAAATCTTCTGCAGAATCTTTCTCGAACACTCCAAGAGTTGCTTCATCAGATGTTTTGCCTACTCAGTTAAAGTTGACAGTATGGACAGCAATAACCGAATAACTGTTTGACGTCATAATTAATTACGAAAAATTACAAAGCATAACATTAGAATCTTACGAGTCCAATAAGGACACAAAAACTTTTTTCTGAACAACCAGTGGCATAGGATATATAGCTTATACAGCACCGATCTTGCCCAGTAGACTTTGTATGATTATTTAGAAAATACCTCACGTAATTTCTCGGTTATATTATTATTCTTCTTATTTGGCGCTGTAACCGCCTACGCGCTTTTGGCCGAGTTCATTAAATCACGCCAGTCGTTTCTCTTCTGTGCCAACTGACGCCAATTGGAAATGCCACGCGAAGCCAAGTCCTTCTCCACTTAGTCTTGCCATCGAAGTGGGGGCCTCCGTCTTCCTTTGCTACCACCAGTGGGTTCCGAGCTGAATACTTTCAGAACTGGAGCGTCAGAGTCCATTCGAACGACATGGTCCAGCCAGCGGAGCCGCTGTTTTCCATCGTCTGCGGTGCTCGCCGTCGCCTACGCGTAAAGGCCCGTAAATATTCCGCAAAATCTTTGTCGCGAACACTCCAAGAGCCGCCCTATCGGATGTGGTCATTGTCCATGCTTCTGCGCCATATACCAACACGGGCATGATGAGTGACTTATAGTGAGTGGTTTTCGTATGTCGAGAGAGGACTTTACTCCTCAATTGTCTACTCAGTGCAAAGAAGCACTTGTCGGCAAGAGTGATTGTGCATTGAATTTTAATGCTGACATTATCGTTTTTAATGCTGGTTCCCAAGTAAACGAAATTCTCCACTCTCTCGAAATTATAACTGTCAACAGGTTTGTGGGTGTCAAGGCGAAAATGCGCTGACTGTTTGTTTGATGACCACCAGACCCATTCGCTTTGCTTCCTTATCCAACTTGGAAACGGCAGAACAGACTACGCGGTTCTTGTTACCGCTGATGTCTATGTCACGGGTGTACGCCAGCAATTGCACGCTCTTGTAAAATACTGTTCCTGAGCGGTCTAGCTCTGCAGCTCTTATTATCTTCTCCAACATCAGATTAAAGAAGTCACATAAAAGAAAGTCGCCCTGTCTAAAACCCCGTTTGGTGGCGAACGGCTCGGGGAAGTCTTCCCAATACTGACGGAGCTGGTGGTATTGCTCAACGTCATTTTACACAGCCGTATGAGTTTTGAGGGGATGCCAAATTCAGACATAGCGGCGTATAGGCAACTAATTTTAGTGTTGTCAAAAGCGGCTTTAAAGTCGACAAATAGGTTGTGAGTGTCGATAATTTTCCCGCGGGTCTTGTCCAAAATTTGGAGTATTGTAAACACCTGGTCTATGGTGGATTTGCCAGGTCTAAAGCCACACTGATAAGGTCCAATCAGTTCGTTGACGGTGGGCTTCAGTGTTTCACACAATACGCTCGATAAGACCTTGTAACCTATGCTTAGAAGGCTGATCCCGCGTTAGTTAGCGCGTATGGCGGGGTCGCCTTTCTTGTGGATTGGGCAGAGCACACATAAATTCCATTTATCGGGCATGCGTTCATCTGACCATATTCTGCATAAGAGTTGATGCATGCACCTCATCAGCTCCTTGCAGCCGTACTTGAATAGCTCATCTGGCAGGTTGTCAGCTCCAGCAGATTTGTTGTTTTTCAAGCGCGATATTGCTATTCGTACCTCGTCATAGTCAGGTGGTGGTACATCGACTCCATCATCATCAACTGTGTTTCGGATTCGTCTTCTCCACAGCTTTCAGTGCTGCTACCATTCAGCAGGATATAAAAGTGTTCCCTCCATAATTTAAGTTCGTTCTGGACATCAGTCACCAGGTCACCATTGTTGTTCTTACAAGAGTTCACCCTGGTTTTAAAACCTATCTCTCTGATAAAATTTTCGGAAATTTTTCCCGACGTCCAGCATTTCAAGCTCTTCGCACTCACGTACTTCGGCCTCTCTCTTCTTATTGCGGCAAATACGTCTCGCTTCCCTCTTCAGCTCCCTATAACGATCCCACATGGCTCGCGTTGTGCCCGATTGCAGTGTGGCCCTGTTGGCGGCATCTTTTTCTCTGCATCTTCCTGACACTACTCATCGTACCAGTTGTTCTTTCGGTTTCGCTGAAATCCGACTACTTCTTCGGCGGCGGTGCTTAATGATCGGGAAATGTGGTTTCACTGCTCGCATATTTCGGCTTGTTGAAGAGTGCTCTCTGAGAGCAGGTGTGAGAGTCGAGTAGCGAACTCATTGGCCGTCTGTTGTAATTGCAGCCTTTCGACGTTAAGCTTTCCTTGCATTTTTGTGCGCACATTTTTTGCTGCACAGAGGGGGGTGCGTATCTTGGCTGCAACAAGAAAATGATGTCGATGTTTGGCCCTCGGAGTGTACGAATATCTAAGACACTGGAAGTATGCCGTCCGTCTATCCCAACATGATCGATTTGGTTTCTCGCTTTTCGATCTGGGGACAACCACGTAGCTTGATGAATCTTTTTATGCTTAAACCTAGTAGCATACTACCACGTTTTGGGCCCGGCGAAGTCGATCTGCCTCAGTCCATTGTCGGACGTTTCGTCGTGTAGGCTGAATTTTCCGACGGTGGTTCCTAAGTCGCTAAGCACGATTTTGATATCATGGCGGCGGCAACGCTCGTATGTGCGCTCTAAGCGTTCATACAATAGATCTTTGGACGTCTCGTCCTTCTCTTCCGTCGAGCATGGGGGCAGATGAGCGAGATGTTCAAAAATCTCGCTTTGATGCAGATTGTGGCTGGAAGCTCGTCCACCGGGGTGAACGATAGTACTCGGCGACGGAGTCTCTCTCTCCAACCACAAAACCAACGATATTTTTTGCCTTGCCCCGTCCAACGCATTTCTTGGATGGCGGTGATGTCAGCTTTTGTTTTTATAACCTTCAAAATGGGGGTCTCATCCGAGGCTTTGGTGTTCTTTTTCATTGGAGTCTGTTTTACGTGGCGGTCCCAAGCCCAGCGCACAACCCATTGTTGGGACGGGGATTTTTTCACAACCGAATACACGTCTATATAGCAAGCCGCTTGCTCCAAGACAGGCACCCACTTGCAGCCGCAACTACTGGTTAACAGACGCTGCAGACTTCGGTTAGCCCTTAAACCGAATAAGTCGGAGTGGCCCCAGCGAAGCTCCCTCTCTTTCTGCCGTGACCCAAGGCTCCACTCGGGTTGGTTACCGCATCTCGCACATGGGTTGCTCACGTTGCCCAGAGTGCGCGAAGGAGGACGCAGGAGTCGGGATTGAGTATAGCCGTGCAACTGTAACTGCATACCCAGCGCAACGACTACACCACATTGCACTCCATTTCTCGGTTACAGCTGTCCAAATAAAGAAGTTTTAAAGTAAAATCCCATATCTGAACAATCAGCTGTATGGAAGCAATAGGTTATAATGACCCGATCTTTGTTATTTTTGCCTTGCCTTTATTAGCTTTGGATGTAACTATGTAATATTGATGCGCCTAAAAGGTGCAGCGATTTCCATTCTCAAGTTACATACCTGATGACAGTACGAGTAGGAATTGCTTTAAATTTCCATTCTTAAAGTAACCTGATGACAGTACGAATGGAAATCATAAAATCGAGTTTTTAGTTTTTAAACTATAATTTTTTTATTTACTGTAAACTTTCTGTTGATCTGAACAATCAGTTGTATGGTATTGTATAGGTTATAATGGTCTGATTTTTCCGATCTTGGCAAATGATTAAAACATTATAAAAATACCCTCACTTACCACATTTCAGCCAGATATCTCGAAAAAAGGAGGAATACATTGCATACAATTAGACGGACATGGCTAAATCGACCCAAAACGATGCACAGAAATCAAAAAAAAAAATACTAATTAACATCAAAAAAATAATGATGGGTTTCGGTTCTACACTTTATTACATCACGTTTTCGTACCTGAATATTTTGTCATAAACTCTTTAATTAAAAGTTATAGCCAATTTAAGAAAAAAATTGATGGAAAAAATCACAACTATGGGAGTAACTCAATTACCTCACGTGGTTTATATATGTATTCATATAGGAGATCTAGTCTAGTTACTATGTATTTTACTTGTCTCCATTGTTTTCAATAGTTCGTTTTTTTTGGAATTTGAATTTGAAACCCACTACTGGCTGGAAAGTACTACACCAGTACCTACTGCGAGTCTGACAACTACTTTTTCTACCTGGGTTATCAACAGACTGTATAGTTTGAAATCCTAAATCACTTGACATTAATACGTAATTAATTATTCTGGAAATGAATTAACCACTATATTATTTTAATGAATTTATTTCAAGCATTAACTATTTACAATTAACAATTGACTAATGTACAATGAACGATTCATAACATAATAGTCCAAGATCCAAGGACCGGCAGACCTACATACATATCTTATTTTTGAATTAACGAAATTTGGGTAATAAATAGTGTTATATGTAAAATGTATGCGTATCTTTTTTCTTGGGTAGGCGGCCTTTTTACAGGTAGCAGGTAGGAAAGGTACGTAAACACGTTAGTTACTTTTGTTAAAGTCGAAGTGCTGTTTTTATATACACGCATACATAAGTTTTACCGAATATTCAATATTGACAGACACTTTCTGTTGGCACCTGAGCTCGCATTAATTCACTAAAAAACATACTTGAGAGATTCACAACGGTGTCGTAAGTGACGTATTGTTGTATGTCGTAAACTTTAAAAGCTTAAATAAATATTTATAAAACCTGAAACCACAACCAACTATTTTTTAATACTGCGAAAATTCCTAATACGACTTTGGTGGTACCTTACGAACCCTTGTAATACTCTTTTTAGGCGTTTAAAGTTGTGAATACCATAACTGTTAAAATTCAGTGATTGGTTTGTTTGTTACTCATACTCCATATATCCACGCGTTTGATCCAATTTAATAGGAAAACAATAAATATTAGTATTGTTTTTGACATTTCCAGGCTAGTTTCACGCAAATGAGCGTAAGCACGAAATGCTCTCACAAAAGTGAATAAACTTCCCAAAACCACGAGAACGCAAAGTGGGTTCGTACTCGAAACTAAATGTCAAATCGCACAAAATTATAAATTTAATATTTGATTATTTTTATTATTATATTTTTAATGATAAATTAATGATTCACCTGATGTTTTTCACTTAGCAAACAGCTTAAAATACATATATTTATTGGTTAAAATTTGAATGTTAAAAAATTCTTCTTCCGACAGTTTTCACAAACTCGCCGGGAAAAATAGACCGGGCGACTTCGGGCGAGTGAGAGGCAAAAATTAATCTCTCAAAGTGGCTCTCAATAGCCCGAGAACGAACCAAAGAAACACAAATTGGGCACGTTCGGGCGCTTGAGGCGACCAAAAGAACAGACTCATTGATAACGTGAGCTTTAAAGCATATGGCGGAAGTTACCGCCAACGGAAAGTATCTGGCGATACTCAATAAACTTAGGTCTCTTTTTTATGCGGCTTTTTTTATGCGAATTTGAATAAACGCGGTTTTTCAAACCAAAAAAAATATATATATATTAAAAAATATTCCGAGGAACTGATAACCTCCTTCCTCCTTTTTTGGAAGTCGGTTAAAAACAAAATCATTCGAGCGGTTTTCGAGCATTTTGGTATTAAAAAAATTTGAAAATTTTTTCACCAATTTTTTGCCTTTAAATGCTCAATATTTGTTGAATTTATATAAAATTTGCACATGATAATATTTCTACTGTTCCAAAGAACCTATATCCTGAAAATTAAAGTTATATCTGCCAATCATAAGTTGCTAGCGCACTTTAATGGCTCAAAATTGACCCCAAAATAAGCCAATATTTACCATTGTTTCTACGACAGAAACCGAATTGGTTACTTACAAAAATGAATCTATCGAATGGCTTGGAATTTTATCTTTGAAACGCCACACTATTCTTTGAAATCGCTTCAGTAGTTCTCGTGCAATAAGCGTTTTCGTGAAGCTCTAAAAATTACAACTACAGTATATTTTGCTTTGCTGCCTTTATGCTAAAGTCTACATTTACATGTACCTACCCCAAAATGCGCATCGGAGGCATTTTTTTTTAACATTTAAGGAACCACCTTTTGTTTTAAATTGAATAACGGCAAATTGAAAATATCTCGACTATAACTTATCAATAGAATAAAAAATTAGCTCGATTTTCGGAATCAGCGTGCGATTCCACATGGGGGTTGGATAGGGGCATCCGTGGAACGCAAAACTGACAAATTTGTGATCCAGTGTTTCTAACAATATTTCGTAAAACTAACTAACGTTTTTATGTACCTTTCCCACCTGCTACCTGTAAAAGGGTCACCTACCCAAGCAAGCAGATACGCATACATTTTAAAAATTTTTAATATTGCCGCATTCTTTTAGTTTTTCAAATATATCACAATTTGTCATTAAATCACGAAACATTGCGAGAATAAAGAATCACTCGTATTAAATAATTATGGAGTAGTCATGCGCTAATGATGAAGAGTCGCAACGTACTAGGGATGGGTAAATTCGATATTCGAAGCTTCGAGATTCGAATTTTAATCGAATTTCAGCTCCAAAACGGCGAATTTTTGAAATCAAACTTTGTGGTGCTAAAATTCGGATAAAATCGAATTTTCCTAAAAAAAAAAACTCGAAAAAATTCCAATTATATCGAATTCGCATCACCAAATTTTGAATCGAATGGTTGGACAATGTTCGAAATTCGAAAAAAGTCGATTTTCAAACCCCCACTACCCATCCATATTAAGTACTGATTTTCTGGATGACTTGAATTGACCTAACGATCTACTATTTAGGTACATATGATTGATTACTTTACCTGTGATTTGTTGAACACATTTTTTATAGTAAACAAGTGACATCATGTTGTAACGTTTCCATACAATTAATTTAAATATATATTTGTTTACCTCACGTCGATGTGTAAATTCATTTAATAGTTAAACACTTAACCGGTAAAATTATAAAAAAACGTGAAATCCATTCTAACATAATAATACAAATTTTTATTTCCCCATACAAAAGTAAAGTCTAATAACTTTATAAATTTATGTTCTACGAAAAAATTATGACAGTGGATCATAGAGTTTGAAAATAAACATTTAAAGACCTAAGTCCCTGCCTGCCGATTTCAGCCCACTGTGCGACGTTCTGATCATACAGGTGTACATTTTCGTCTATCTCTTGTTATTCTGTACTTACAAACGTCGGACCAAAGTTGTAATACCATTTCATGCTCATGAGAGGGATAATTAAGTTTGGTTCGGTCGAAAAAGTCAAGCAAGTTATCGAAAAATGCATTATCGATTTCGTAGCCATCTGCGAGCACTACACGGAAGTGAATTTACACGAAATCGGCATAAATTCGAACTTATATAATTATGTATGTATGTCCGTAACTCAATATGCGTCGCTATTAAAGGTACAAAGGAAACTCTCTTCATGAAAACTATACAGACTCGGAATCATTTCGACGTAGTATACCCGGCATTTACCACAATCAGCATAAGCAATTTTCCACTACTCTTCGTAAGGCATTTTTAATCGACTACTTAATACATACTAGCGATATTGCGGATGTCTAACAGCTAACATCCGCAGATGCGGATGCGAATGCGGATGTCAAGCATTTTTACGAAGCAATTAGAATCTAGCATAACGGCGAGATCGTTATTTAAACACTAACTACAAGCCAAACCAGGTGTGTCAGGTTTTTCTAGAGCTTAAATAATTCTTCCTTCTCATTCCTTTGGCTGTTTCAGAATTTGGGGAATATGTAACTTCATCAGCGTTTTTCGATTTTAGTTTTTGTAATTCATTTTTAATACTTTCTTCTGCGACTGGTTTGAAAAACGTATGCTTATAGCAAGCTAAATAGGTAGATATGGAAATTTTGAAAGAAATTCTGTTTTCAAAATCGTAGCGGCCAGCCGAATCGGATCAGAATATTGTTATTTTTTTAAAAAGCACCCCGTTTTTTATAAGCATTTGAATCTCTTGAATCTTGAATGTTAAAAATCCTTCTTCCGACAGTTTTCACAAACTTGCCGGGAAAAATTAATCTCTCAAAGTGACTCTCAACAGCCCGAGAACGAACCAAAGAAACACAAATTGGGCACGTTCGTGCGCCTGCGGCGACCAAACGAACAAACTAATTGATTACGTTAACTTTAAAGCATCTGGCGGAAGTTATAAGCATTTGAATTTCAGATATTTACTTAATCTTATCTAATTAAAGGTCAGACCAATAGCCTTTTAATTATTTGAGCATCTATTCTCTTATTAGCCAAACGTTGTTCATTTCTGCTGGAAATCTCTATTGAAAGAGTTTACTATTTGACTTTAAGTAGCGAAGAAGGTAGACGTAGGGGGACAGTTTTACCACAGAAGTTTTTAGCCAAGGATCCAATGTATATCCCTATGAAACAAATATTGCCCGACAAGTAAACAAAATTACCGTTTTTTAAACTTTTGCTAAAAATAAATTCCCCAAAGAGCCTCATTTGAAATTATTGAAACCAATATATGCAACATCAAAAGCAAATCACGAAATTTTGGTCAAGAATTACAGTGCACACTTTCTACTTTTATGTCTAGTAGCTTTTAAGATTGGTCCAAAAATTTCATAACAAAGAAAGAAACCAATGCAGGTATTTCAAGCACAGAAGAAAAAAATTAAAAGGACTATGTTCTCTTTGACGTACGTTAAATGTCAAGTAGAAGTGGGGACTTGTACCCATTGATAGCCCGGTTATATACATAGCTTAAGAAATAATATGTTTAAAGACATTTTTATCAAATTTGATAAATATGACATTTGACCAGTTTTGTTACATAAACACTCCCACGACCACAGGCAAAAATATTGGCTACAATTTGTCATTTTGTTTGCCAGATATACGTTTTATCGATGCACTTGCAAAACATTTGCATTCGCAAAAGCTCCGCATTGATTATTGCGAATGCGAAAGCGAATGCGAATGTTAAACATAATGCGGAAGCTCCGCGGTTGCGAATATTCGCAAGAACCCTGATACGTACACATACATATGTACATTAGGGTGGTCCAAAAATTAATGTGAAAAAGTAAAGTCGGAATTTTAATGCTCTTACCCCCGAAAAAATTATACCCCTGTTTTTTTTTAATTTTGAAATCCAAAAATATTTAGAGGTCGTTCAAAGCGCTTGAAGTTGTCCATGTATTTTATGTGAAAAAAAAATTACTAACAGTTTTTTAAAAAATTTGTATCGTTGCAAAGACGATTAAATCCGCTCTTCCGACTTGCATATTTGTATACTTCGTATATAAAAATTTTAGGAAAAAACACATTTAAATGAAAAAATAACTTTTTTTCTATAAAAAAAAATATTTTAAACAAAAAAATTACTCACCGATTTTTAAAAAATTGGTATTGTTGTAAAGGCGATTAAATCCCCTTTCTTGTTATATGCATATTTGTATACTTCGTAAATAAAAATTTGAGGAAAAACACTTAAGAGGAAAAAATAACTTATTTTACCAAAAAAAAAATTTTTAACATAAAAATTACTCACCGATTTTTAAAAAATTAACATCGTTGTTAAGGCGATTCAACCCCCTTTCGTCTAATATGCATATTTGAATACTTCGTACGAAAAAATTTGAGAAAAAACACTTAAAAGGAAAAAATACCAATTTTTTTTATAAAAAAAAATTACAGAAAAATTACTAATTAGAAGAACACCGTATTTAAATAAAACAAATAATTATTAGTGTTTTAAGCATTAATTCGTTCTTGTTCACCCACAACCCTGTTAAAAATAAGGCAAAAGTATATGTAACGGAAGTCTAAGGCATATAAAAATATATAAACTCCATGGTTTTTGATTTTTTACATAACAGGTTATATACGAAAATTAAAGGTGATTTTCTGGTTTATTTAAATAAAGTATTCAATTGTATTACTAATTAGTAATTTTTTTCTTTGGAATATTTTTTTTAAGAAAAAATTGGTAGTTTTTCCTTTTAAGTGGTTTTCTCAAATTTTTATATATTTTTTAAAAATCGGTTGGTAATTTTCTTGTTTAAAATATTTTTTTATAAAAAAAAAGTTATTTTTTCATTTAAATGTGGGTTTTTTCAAATTTTTATATACGAAGTATACAAATATACATTTCGGAAGAAAGGGGATTTAATCGTCTTTACTACGACACCAATTTTTAAAAAAAACTGTTAGTAATTTTTTTGTTTAAAATATTTGTTTTTATAACAAAAATACATTTTTTCATTTAAATGTATTTTTTCTAAACTTCTACTTTACAATTATATACATTTTTTAAAAATCAGTTCAAAATTGTTTGCAATATAAGGAATTTAATTTTACGAATACCTGAATTTTGATCCCTTATAGCACCTATAATATAAGTTTGTACAAAAAAAGTTATATACAATTTAAATAAGAGCAAAAGGAGGACTACGTCTGTAATTTTATGTTTTTTTGTTATTTACATGCAATAATTAAATATAATTTTTTACCAAAGGTCCTATTTCGAACTTCGAAAGACCATATCTCGATTTCGGAGGCCAACTTCGAAAAACGGAGAAATCACTGTTTTACCTATGACTCAAGCTCTTAAAATAAATTGGTTTGGTCCAATACCCAGAAAAAAGTTGATTTTGCCGTACAGTGCAATAATACCTAATTGTTCATTATACCATTTTTTAATACTAGCGATTTTTTTGGGTGCCCCATTGCACTTTTTGAGGTTTTTGGGCGCCCTATAAAAATAGTTAATAATAGAAAATGGTTAAATAAACAATTGGGTATTGTTATTGGAAGTCTCCTGAAGAAAAAAAAGTTTTCCGATCGAAAAATATTGATTTTCAAGAATTTTATACCATTTCTGCGAAAAATTGTTTTCCCCATATAAAATACAAGGACAACTTTGAGCGACCTCTAAATATTTTGGATTGCAAAATTAAAAAAAAA
>NW_023458559.1:52826831-52886521 GCF_013731165.1 Rhagoletis pomonella
CCTAGAAAAGTTGGCAGAAAATCCGCTTTTTTATCGACAAATTTTGTTCAGCGATGAGGCTCATTTCTGGTTGAATGGCTTCGTAAATAAGCAAAATTGCCGCATTTGGAGTGAAGAGCAACCAGAAGCCGTTCAAGAACTGCCCATGCATCCCGAAAAAATGCACTGTTTGGTGTGGTTTGTACGCTGGTGGAATCATTGGACCGTATTTTTTCAAAGATGCTGTTGGACGCAACGTTACGGTGAATGGCGATCGCTATCGTTCGATGCTAACAAACTTTTTGTTGCCAAAAATGGAAGAACTGAACTTGGTTGACATGTGGTTTCAACAAGATGGCGCTACATGCCACACAGCTCGCGATTCTATGGCCATTTTGAGGGAAAACTTCGGAGAACAATTCATCTCAAGAAATGGACCGGTAAGTTGGCCACCAAGATCATGCGATTTGACGCCTTTAGACTATTTTTTGTGGGGCTACGTCAAGTCTAAAGTCTACAGAAATAAGCCAGCAACTATTCCAGCTTTGGAAGACAACATTTCCGAAGAAATTCGGGCTATTCCGGCCGAAATGCTCGAAAAAGTTGCCCAAAATTGGACTTTCCGAATGGACCACCTAAGACGCAGCCGCGGTCAACATTTAAATGAAATTATCTTCAAAAAGTAAATGTCATGGACCAATCTAACGTCTCAAATAAAGAACCGATGAGATTTTGCAAATTTTATGCGTTTTTTTTAAAAAAAAAGGTATCAAGCTCTTAAAAAATCACCCGTTACAATTTTTTTTTTATTTGAAATTAATTTGAAAGACATGTGCATTTTTTTAGAGATAGATTTCGGGGCCCCCGGGCCCGCGGTACAATTCTGAAAAACCTTGGGATGAGCGGGCTCGGAAGTTAAAAATTGATTTCGTGATAGGCGGGATCGGGACTTAATATTTAGTCCCATGCTCATCTCTACTCTCAATCCGTGCGCCACCTAACGGAAGACAAACACACTGATCCTTTCAAAAATCATTACACAAAATAACAATTAGTCAATGCGATTTAGAAATCTGGTAGGAAATGGTTCCCAATTGAATGATTTTTTATCTTTAAAGTGGCTTTATGAAATCGATCAGCAAAACAAAGCATCCTTTAAATAAACATTCTTTAAATGTATTATGAAATCGGCCCTTATATTTATTATTGTTCATACGTAAGTATGTATACTCAGTGGCGGATTTACCGTAAAGGCAACATATGTAGGCAGGTACCTAGGGCGGCAAAATTAAGGGGCGGCAAAATTTGAGTTGAAAAAAATATATATTTTTTTCAAGTTAGCTGCACTGAAATTTGTGCTTGTACATTTTAAGACATAAATTTGAGATTCAATTACGCAATCAGAAAATAGGACAACAAAAAAAGTTTCTTGATGATGATAGCTTTCTTTAAAAAGTGAAAACCTTTACTCAAGGCAAATACCACTTTTTCGTCTTAAATTGTTATAAAAGTATAATAAATAACATAATTTTCAATATAACTATCTACTGCTAATCGTTCCAAAACTGGTACCTTTACCTCAAAATATTTTTCTTATCGGAAAATGGGCGGCAAATTCTGAATTGCCTAGGGGTGACAGATATTCAAATCCGTTACTGTGTATACTTGTCCTCACATTTTTAGAGTTAATTGTTATAAAAAATAAATAAACTAAACGTAAAGAACAATTAACCGGGGAAAATTGGAAGTATATTTGTTTTCAATACCACGTGTTTTTAACCAATTATATGGGTTAACCAATTAACCGGGTTTAATTATGCGGGAAAATTTACGTGGATGCAATATTTTTTTTGGATAAGGTTGAATTACCTAATACCATAAGCGGGAAATCAATTAACCGGGTGACAATCAAGCGAGGAATACTGTATTTACCTTTTTTAGAAAATATTTGCGGCAAAATTGCAAACGTGGTCCAATTTTTACTAAAAGGAGTAATTAGGAGTGAAAAATTTTTATGAAAATTTCCATAAAGTTCAGAATTCCGATTTTTGGAGTCTTTGTTACTACAAGTCATAATTTATACAGTTATTTCCAAGAGGCCTCCCTGAGGAACGCTTTAGACGGAGGAAAAAGTGAGGCAGGTCATTGAATTCTTTGGTCTTTGGTGGGAGGAGTCAAGCCCCATTATCTTTTTGTACCAGCCTCCAATTCAAATTTTTTTTAATATTATAGATTTTCTTAGGTATACCTTAGAACAACATGCATCAATTGAGGAAAAATTTAATGTCGACTCTCAAATTTTTTGAATCGATTCACTGATCGAATCGGATCTAAAACATCGACAAAAAATCTAATCGAAAGAGCTCGATTAGCAATCTTCGATTTAATCGATTTTAAAACGGCATTTCTAGTACATACCTGCAAGCAAACATATGTACACGCACATGTACATATATGTAAATGTTTTAGGTGTTATTATTGCCTTTGTTTTTTTTTTAATAGGGTTGTTCATTTTTATCACCAAATATGGCAAGCAGTCAACGCAATCTTACATATGGATTCTTGATTACACAACAGTTATTTACTTCACATGAGCAGGCAGTTATGCATATATTTTTCCATATGTAAGTATGTATATTTTAGATCACATAAATATTTCGAATAATTCAGTTCATGAACTTACACTTATTTACAAGTTGTAGATACATTTACGCAGACCAATTTCTGAAGCATCCGTTCAGTCATTAATTGACTTGTAGACATACATATATCATATGTACGTGCACTCATATGTGATTTGATATCCGATTATTGTATATTTATATATGCACATACATACATACAGTTGTCCACAAAATAATAGGAGTTCTTTTGCTTATTTAATGTTTATTATCTATCTATACTATATTTATATAAAGGGAAGTCCCTTTTTTGTAACAGGTAATCTTGCGAGCGGCTTGTCCGATTTTTATGAAATTTTGTATATAAATAGCATTCAACAACCACCATGTTTTAGGCCAAAAAAATACTTTTTTCCGGTAGGTGGAACAGGGACCGATCTATTCGAAAAAATCTTATTATGGTCCGATTTGCTGAAAATTTTGTACGTAGGTAGCTTTTTACCTAGATTAGCATATAGGATCCTTTTTTCCGGGAAGTGGACCTATTCGAAAAAGTTTTATTTATCGTCCGATTTTCTTGAAATTTAGCACGTAGGTAGCCTTTTCCTATATTAACATAAAGCATCCACTTTTTTTCTAATATGTTCCGTTTTGCCTGGATTAACATATATGTACAATACTTTTTTCTTATAGGTGGACCAGGGACCGATCTATTATATAGAATAGAATTGAATGATTGTTTTACAGTTCGAAATGTTTTATGGCGCCGCAAAGCAAGCGGGTATTGGCTATTTATCGATAGTAATTATCTACACCAATTATATTAAGAGAAGTGCCACCGTTTTTGTAAGAAGTGATCTCGCGAACGGCCGTACCGATTTTTTGAAATAGGCTTTTTTGGATATAGCCACCGCATATTTCTGGTAGCATTTATGGTAGAGCCCTGGAACTTGCTATGAAGGTTTTGAAATCAATCCCCGCACTCTTGGAGAAAAGTGGGGGCTATCGGTAAAGAGAGCGTGACGCCTTCCAAACATACTATCTACAAATACATATATAATTCTTCGGTACGTGTATTTTCGAGTGAACTCTTCCTAAACAGCCGAAATGATTTTAATGAAATTTTTGTCCTAAAGTCCCTGTATAGTTTAGGTTCACAACTTAAATCGCCCAGTGGCGCTGGAGTCGAGTAAAATCGTATTTATGATCTGATCTGGCTAATATTCAAAATATGTATGTGTGGTAACGTGAAGGGAAATATTTCTGCGAAAAAGATGGCTCGCTAGGTGGTTCTGGAGTCGAGTTATTGGAAAAAATCGTCAAGTTAGTCAAGTTATTCGGAGACACCAGGGATCAGAATCAAATTACCACCGTTAAAGCGACCACCATAACCATTGCGGTCCTTGCTTTACGGCAACTAAACAAAATAAAGACAATTCTTGATGAATGCCTACAAATTCAATTATAAGACAGTTATGGTATTTCGTCTGAAATAAGTCTATGTATATTGGATTTATGTGGACCAATGATACTCTCCCGTTTTGAAATTGCCACCAACTATACTATACAGATTCAAGGACGAATCACCATCGGAGCGGATCATTGTTGCCGCAAGAGCTTCTTCACGGACATAACACTTTCATTAGGTTATTTAAGACGGCAATAGAGGATATGCTTTCTGACGACCACAAAACCAAATGTGAACGTGAATTGTGGTGAAAACTTTGTACCAAATATTTGTATAAAGAAATAAATTTTGGGCGGGACGAAGTTCGCCGGGTCTGCTAGTTTTTTTGATAAAAGTATAGCAGGTTATACAACAAACACTAAGTAAATCCACTGAGTGGTGCTGTTTAGAAATTTGAAAAGAATTTCCAGACAACACCAATCTGTAACTTCGAAAATGTACAAATCATGTGATTCTTCAGGGGGTCCACTGAAACCAGTAAGGTTTTGAAAGGGGTCTACGAGAAAAAAGTTTGGGAACCTCTGAATTAGATGAATAGTTGTCACTAATTATTTTTAATTCACACCGATTTCATCACTTCCAATGGTACTATTCTCATTGCATGTAATATTATTTAGTTAAACAGGACTACAATAAGTCGAGAGTGGGCGTACCAGGGAAAACACGTTAAAAAACACCACAAAAACACGACCCCACAAATACAGTGGAAATTGTGGATATTATGAAGAACACAATTTTTTGAATCGCTGTATCTCAGAAGCGGTAATTCTTAGGAAGAAAAAGGATATAACAGTTTTTATAGATAATTGCATAATCTACAATTTTGTCTGACCTATTTTTGTGATAAACCTTACCATTTTGCTGAAAAATGCAAAAAATAACTTTATGTGACATTTGACCTTGAATAAATTTTTTTTTTGCAGAAGTTAGATCGATGGGGACTTTAGACATTTCGTTTATAATGGTATTTGCAACACTCGTACCAATTTTCAGCTTTATGCGAATTATTGTAACCTTGAATGTCTAACTTGACCGGGCTGACAGTACAAGTTTCAATCATTACTTTGATTTTTGAGATTTTTTTGGTTGAAGATGCTTCACATTTTTTCTATACAAGGTGTGTCAAGAATTTTGTTTTATATGGAAGACACTGCCAGTAAAAAAAATTGCAAAAAATCCTCGGGATCTTTTAGCACCTTGACTTTTGTACTTTCTTATACTACAACTTAATATGCTACAAAACCGCATACTTTTTCTAAAGTTTCTGATTGAAAAGTTTAAAATTTTGGTGAAACTTTGCAGAACTTTTATAATTTTTGTACAAAGTTTGAAATGTTATTTTATATGGGATTTGTTGTATAACCAGCTCGATAAAAAAAAAATGATAAACATTAAATAAACAAAGTAAAAGTTTTCAAAACTGGTGAAAAGATCGACCTGCTATTATTTCGTGGACAACTGTATGTATTACGGAACAAATGTTCATAAAGATTTAAGATTCAATCAACTGAAGGTTGTTTATTTCGTTTCTGTGTAACTAAGTCATGAGCATTCACGTGAAGTGAGTAAGTTTCAAAGACCTTCATCTTGCTTCTACATACCTCAACACGCAAAACCTTATCAACATTTGTGGCTTCTGTTGTGTAAGCACTTGCCGCCAAATGATTTCGAATTTCTCAATATCAAAAATTAATAACTAATATCAGAGAAATGTATGTAACTACAGCAGATTTTTGACAAAGATAACGCCAGTCAGTTTTGCATATTTAAGAGCTTCCCACAGCAAAAGTTTACGGCAGTGCAGTCTTTCTTACGGCAAGCGTGTTAACCCACCTGCTGATCAAACGGAAACTTAAATATCAACAACTTATAGGACAGCATAATTTCTGGAACCCCTGGTTTAAATACTGCTAAGTCATGTTGAAAAGTGAGTTCAAAAAACTTCCAATCAGAACGCATTCGCACAATCATATTTTTAATACTTTTATATCGGTTTATTTTCATGTAGCAACCGCTTTAATAATACTGGCCACCGCTGCAATTGCAGTAGTACAAGCGAATAGCAAAAGTTTGTCAGTAGAGGAGATTTGTAGTCAATTGCCAGGCGGCACCTATATTTTACGGCCGAACTCATGCAACAATTGGGTCCAGTGTCCATCCTCAACCGCTGCACAGGACTACGAAGACGGTTTCTGTGCGTACGGTTTGTATTTTAACAAGGATACAAATCGATGTGAAACAATGGAGGATGTCATTTGTCCTTTCGAAAGCTCCCAAACACAAAGTGACACCAACCGTTGTGCTGCAAAGAAAGATGGTATTTTCTTGGCAGATCCAGAAAAGTGCAATGGTTATATCTTCTGTGCAAAAGGCGAAGAAACGCGCTCTACTTGTCCCAAGGATTTGATATTCCACCCCACTAAATCTGCCTGTGTCTATCCTAGTGACTATGAATGTCCCAAAGCAGTAAGTGAAAATGTAACAGTCAGTCCGATTTGTCAATCAGTAGCAACTGGCACGATCTTCGCCGACATAACCGACTGTACGAAGTATCACCAATGTGTCGAAGGCGCCAAGCTGAAATCGTTACAGTGCGCTGAGGGTCAAGCTTTTAACCACACAACACTGCAGTGCGTAACACGCAGCGGCGCCGTTTGCCATCCCTTGGCCCCGCAACTGGAACCGGAAATCGATGTTTGTGGTACCAGCGTGCAAAATGCACGCGTCGGCTACATTGCTGACGAAGATTCATGCAGTGCTTATTACATTTGTACGAAACAAGCTGATGGAACACCCGATCGCAAGCCCACGCATCTCAAATGTCAGGATGGTTACTTCTTCGACAGTGGCACTTGGTCATGTCGCGACCGCTTGAATGTGAAGTGCTCTTTGGATCGCTGTGAATCCATGAGTAACAAATATGTTAATGTGGCCGGCGATTGTAGGGCCTATGCACGTTGCAGAAATGGTAAAACAGCTAGTAGGGGTGAATGCGAAGTTGGTTATTTCTTCGATGAACGCACGCAAGGATGTACTCCTCAAAATATTAGCTACATCGCCTGTTCGGCCTAAGCAATGAAGTACATTTTATAAAAAAAAAAAAACTAACAAATTTATGTACTGTATATACATATGAATGTGTATGCTGTGAAAGGCAACGATCCCGGGATTTTCGAGATATCGTTATCACAATTCCGGGATCTAATCCCGGGATCTAGATTTTCATTACTTTTCAACCACTTAAATCGAAAAAATTGCGTCTATATTGTTTAAGAAGCTCTCCTACCATAAAATAAATAATAAATAAATGGGTTTGAAACCTAATTTTTTATTTAAAGTGGCGACTTTATTTTTTCTCTCCGACGCACATATGCCATAAAATTTTTAGTTTGATAGTTGACAGCTGTCAAATCAACCGCTAATTTCTCTAAAAATAAGAAAATCTTTTTGAAAATACCACTTATTAGGTTTCTCGGCACGCTAGTCACGAATTTTATGCCAAATTAAAAGTTTGACACTCGCCAGCTAGACATTTATAAAAAAATATTAATCATTAAATACAAAAAAAGAAATATAGCCAACAGTGGCCAAGAAAAGGAGTTTCTATTATTTCCATCAGTGCAAATTACAAATCCCGAAAACCCCGCGATTATTTTCGAAGAAGCCCGGGATTTTCGGAACCTAAAATGTCTGAGATCCCGGGATTAATACTCCTAATGGTAACGGCATTTTTCTCTATTGATAAGATTTTACAGCATATTTTCATATCGTTAAATTAAAAGACTACCCCATGGACTAGCAGAATTGCTGCCCTCTTGTTTTGTTACGTCTGGGTATTTCCTAGTCAGATTTATAAGAGTACAAGGCCACAGTGGTAGGTGGTATCGGAATGAGAAGATCTCAATTCTAAATGATAGCCAGGCGGTGCTCTAGGCTGTCCTAACATTTGACATCAAATCACCATTAGCCCTTGACTCAATGAGAAACTTAACTCCATGGGTTAAGGTTCCGCCACGCTAAAACCCCGCCCAATGAAAAATTCCAACAAGCCTCGGATGAGATCCCCTTTTTTTTGATGACGACCACGGCAAACGTATAAAGGACTATGATTTGAGGATATGCACCTGGAATATCCGGACCCTTAATGGGAAAGGTGTCTCTGCCCGGTTGGTTGATGTCCTCGGGAAGACAAAGGCTGGCATCACCGCTATCCAAGAAATGCGATGGCCGGGAAAGGAAAAGTAAGCGTGAAGCCTTGCGACGTCTACTACAGTTGCCACGTAAAGGAGCGCAAATTCGGTGTTGGATTCGTGGTAGGAGAGAGACTCCGTCGCAGAGTACTGGCGTTCACCCCGGTGGACGAACGTCTAGCCACAATCCGCATCAAAGCCTGGCGAGGACCTAAAACAAGAATTAATTGGGCCTTAGTTTGTCTATATGTACATATTTATATAACTTCATGTGTTATTTTTAATTAATTAATTAATTTGAATTTAATTCATTCAATTTTCATGTATTTTACAAATTTTAAACTATCTGATTTTGTTTTCATTTTAATTAATTTTCAATAATATTTTTTTTTTTTTTAATTAATGTCAGTTTTATTTGATCGAAATTATTTTTAACCTAATGTAGTTCAATTTAATTCAATTTAGCACTAAGCAATTTAAGTTTAATTTATCACTATTCTCAGTTTATTTTAATTTAATAGGTACTTATTGGTATTGTAATAGGTATTATGGGTCTAAAACAAGCGGGATGAAATACTCTATACTAGACTCCTTTCCGTTTTAACGGATTGGGATAATTACTTAAATAGCACTACTTCGACTTTTTGACTTTCTGTCTTTGCACACCGACACGAGACTTCTCGAAGATAACGCACTCTTCCTTCTGATCAAAAACCACTTTTCTTTGGCGATCGCACCCTGACGCATTTGCCGCACTTTGAAAACTCCTTTCACGATGCCACTTTCACTCAAAACGATAGACGATCACACGCACACATAGATACTTCACCACTTTCATCGCACTCATACTTATGTACATATATTCCTATACTTAACACAAACATTCCTAGTTCCGACCGACCACGTACACATATACATATGCATGTGCTTAGGGCCGTAGCCAGGATTTTTTTTCGGGGGGGGGGGGGGTGTTCTGACAAAATATTCTTTTTCCAATTTTATTTCAACATATTTTGATTAAAAGAAAAATACTGATAAAAATAAAATATTTCACACAAACAACAAAAAATAGTATCGATAATCGCATTAGGCTATTGCCTGAAAATTTTAGCGGCATTGTGCTACTATGATAGACGGCCGAGTAATCATAGCCAACTTATGTACAGTAACTGCATCACTGCCCATGCAAAAAAAAGCGGTACTGTTTTTACACTGGAATTATAAAATCTATGTATTATATTTTAAGACGTCCACTAAAATATCTCGCAAAAATATTAAGATTTACGATCTGAAAATACCTCCAAAAATTGAGTTCTTTTATTAATAAACAGTTTTTTAAAATATTTTTTGAAAAAATTTCCTCAGAAAAAAAAAAATATGGAAAAAAAAATCTATGGAATCATAAAAATGACATTTTTGATGCTGTTTTTGCCCTTTTTTAAAAGACTGGTTTAAGAAAAACTTAAATAACTCAGCCAAAACCTTACCATTTAGACTTATGAGGTATCATTGGTAAGGTATTTTCTCACCCATTTAATTTCTTTGCGAATAATCTCATTCAAAATATGAAAAAATTAGGTGAGATACACGAGTGTCATTCCATGTTGAATTAAGATGTGTTAGTATTGAATAAAAAAAAAAATTGGGATGTGAATGAGTTTTTTTGCAAAGAAACAAAAAGGGTGAGAAAATGATACCTGTGATACCTTATAAGTCTATATCGGTAAAGTTTTGGAGCAGGTTTTCAAGTTTTTCTTAAACAAATCTTTGAAAAGAGTTAGAAAACAGCATCAAAAATCCCATTATTATGATTCCGTTGATAAAATTTTTTAATATTTTTATGTACACTGCCGCAACAAAGTATTGGCACAGCAAATTTTTCACAATATATGCAACAATTTTTATTCTAATATCTTTCCGCCAATTTTGTATAAAAATATGGTTCATTCAACAACAAAAAACATAAAAATATAATTCCTAAACTTTGTGCAAAACTCGCGAAAATTCAGCAAATTTTCATCAAAATTTTCAACTTTTTAATCAGATGAGTATGCAGTTTTGCAGCCCATTAAATTCTAGTAAGAAAATGCTAGTTTTTTTTGTTGAAGGTGTTTTGCATTTTTTTCATATAAAGTATTTTCGAAAAGAAATGTTTGTATAGAAGAGACTGCGTGAAAAAAAAACCAAACCAAAAATCAACGGTAATTCCTAGATAGGGTGACAACCTTCGTCAGGTCGATTCCGGAAATCCCCGTATCAGGGATTTCAACATGGAGATTCGGCAGCTTGTTCACCTCTGGTGTGAGTAAGCTTTGGTCACTCTTGAGGTCACTGTCCAATCCGACAAAACACAACGACAGAGTCGAAATATCTTTCGGCGACCCAGGCCTAGTTTACCTTTTGATGCGGATTTGGTTGAACAGTTGATTTTCGTCGTCTTCCACACTACCAGCCATCTGCAGTGCGCCGCTCAGATAAATATGAAAACGATACTCCAGAAGGACCAGAAGCCTGCGTTTCGTAACCTCCTGATCACGTCGGGGTCACCACTTTGGAAGCAGTATATTAATTTAATAAAGAAAAATCGTTATAACAACTGAATTGGTATATTTTCTTTATAAAGAGGAATAAACTACACTCAATTTCCTGATGTAATAAAAATTGGTCCATTTTTTGCCATTCGGTTCATTTTTTGGTCCAAAAAATAAATTGGAAATGGCAACCGTGATCACAAACGCTAGTACAAAATTCCAACGCTGAAATTACGTGGATTCGCAGATGCTGTCCGACAATAAAATGGTTAAAGCTGCTGCTCTGAACACAATCCAAAAAGAAGAGAAAAATAATATGAAAATGGTGGTGATTACCACTGATTGCACTTTTTGTGACACTCAGAAGAAGCCGATTTGCCACATATATAATATTAGTTTCTTCACAGGGTACTCCTAGAGCTTTACGAATTACACCTCATGTCAAATGGCGGGTTAATAAAATTGGAAATATACAGTGCTTCGGAGCAAAGGATTTTTTTTCATCGCTCCGCTCTAAGCTCCGCTCCCACTCCCAAAAAAATTTTTTTAAATTTATGTAATTACTTATCGAGCCCTAAACGCCCAAAAAAATAATAATAATAAAATAATTTTTTTTTTAGTTTCTTTTGATTGCAGATATTAATGTATGAAATGCGAATTTTATTCCGTTTACCGATTCCATTGTCGAATATTTTGACGATCCGTTTTTCCACTAAAGTGTGCGGCAGAAACATATGTACAGACAAGAACCGAAAATTATTTTGAAACGGATACGTTTTGGCTGTTTTTCTGAAATCTGTCTTATTGAATTTTTTGTTCAATACGCTTTCCTTCTGCACTTCACAGAAGCCATGGTTCGAAAAGAAATTAAATAAGGAAGCGCCTGAGGGCATTGGAGCCCGACACCTTCTGAAATCTAACAAATACTAGCAGCCTGAACAAATAAAACAATTATTTCTTTCAAATAACATCATAATTTTCGAATGTTTTCCGGATACGAAAATGAGTGGAAATTTAAGTCGTTTTCTATTCGTTTACGCGTAGGGAAATCGCACTTTTTTGTATGTTTTTGGATACATAAATGAAGGAAAATGGTAGTCGTTTTGCGTTCGTTTCCGGATACGTAAAATTGTACGAGACCGCACTATCGACAAATTTGACGTATCTCTGCTGTGCAATGAAGAGTATTTCCAAGGGCAAATAGAATGAAAATTTATTTAACACGGTTGTTTTCAGTGGCAGAAATGAAAAATCAAGAAAATTTATATTTCTTTAAAGAGCTAAGGAGCAAATGATTTTTTTTTAGCTCTTTCCTCCAGCTCCGCTCCAGCCAAAATCCTTTGCTCCTTAGCTCCTTGCTCTGCTCCGCTCCGAAGCCATGGAAATATATGTTATAGTTTTTACAAGCACCGTTATTATAGAAAATGTAAATAAATACTGTATAATTTTTGGTTTAGCCATACAACTTTTTTTGGAGTACGTATGTATGCATAATTATGGTAAAAATCAGGGACGTGAACCGGATGAAAAATTTGGTCGGTTCGGTTCAGTGGTTCGAACTGTTTTTGCACTTTTGGATTGGTTCATCAAAGCGGTATTTTTGGTCTTTGAACCGGGGTTTCGGTTCGGTTCAACGGTTCGAAAAGCAAAAAAATAACGCGCAAGTATAAGTGTCAAGCGTCAAGTGCAACACGCGCAATGTTAAGGGTCAAGTGTCTGTCAAATGAGATGGGTTGCCTTTACATTTGATATTGTCACATGGTGAACAAACATGGTAGGTGTTTAGATATGAACACGGCTAAACACTCAAAAATGAAATCGACTTTTATGTCTAGTTTAATAATATGCAGCGTGTTTTATTTAATTATAATTACAACATGTATGCGAGTACGGCCAAGGTAAGAATGTACAAGAAGTAAAAAATAGAAAACAGAAAACGTTCTGCAGCAGCGACGGCTGCTTATATACGAAAAATACCATTAGGGATAGTGTTGTTGTATGCGGTACAGAAAAACTGTGCTTTGAGCTTACATATAAACATACATAAGAACTTAACTAAAACAATTATGACAAACAATAATCATGTGCAAATACAAAAACTCCAAATGTTAAACAGGTACGGTAAATGAAAGTTTCGCAAGCAATCTGATAGGATGACCAGCCGTATGCGGTGACCATGCGTACTCTCAAACATCCTGCCCGGCTGAACCCTCACGGTTCAGGGTCTGGTTCTGAGGCTTCGACAAGACGGCATATCTTTTGTACCGGGCGTTAGCACCTGTGTTTGATGAAGAGTCCCTCGGGTGATTTCTTTTCGCTATTGTACTCCACAGTGACCGTGCGAACTAAACCGTCGCTTCCTGGGTGCACGTCGATGATGCGACCGATGCGCCAATAGGTAGGGGGCAAATTTTTATTCTGAATAAGGACAATGTCACCTATCTGCAGATTCGGAGAAGACCTGGTCCACTTGTTGCGCGCTTGTAAAGAGGATAGATACTCGCCTTGCCAACGCTTCCAAAAATGCTCGAACATTCGCTGCAACTGTTGCCTGTAGAGTAGGCGATTTTCAGGAACTTTAGGAAGAGGGGCTTCTGGTCTAGCATTGAGTTGGCGACCGATAAGGAAATCAGCCGCTGTAATGGCGAGACAGCCATCTGGATCATCACGAAGCGGGACAAGTGGAGGCGAATTAAGTTCTGCCTCAATCCTGAGGAGCAACGTACTGAGCTGATTAAATCGTAAAGCCCTCCGTGATGTGGTGCGGCAGGGGTAATAAACTTCCAGCTGGTGCCAGTATCTGCAATGTGCTGCCTTGCTCTGTCATTGGTCCACTCTTCCAAGTCTTCTTTCATCTGTCGGTTAGCGCCCACAAATTGCGTACCGTTGTCGCTGTACATAACCGAGCATAAGCCCCGCCGGCTGATGAAGCGGTCAAAGATATTAATGAAAGACTGGGTAGATAAGTCTTCGGCTAGTTCAATGTGTACGGCTATACAGACAAAGATAGCCGCATAGCACTTTGTTGTTGTGGACGACCTCCTGCCGCCAACACGCACGTTAAAAGGGCCGCAGTAATCCAGGCCAGTATGAGTAAAGGGTGGAGATACCAACACACGAGATTTTGGTAGAGATACCATCTGCTGTTGTTGAGTAGTCCTTTGATACCGGCGACATACAACGTACCTATGAATGTAGGACTTAACTAGGGTACGGCTGTGAATTATCCAATATTTGCGTCGCAGGAACTGTAGCATTTCCTGTATGCCACCATGCAAGCTTTGTATATGCGCATCATGGATGAGCGAGGTTGCCAATGCGCTGTTTCGCGCGAGGATTATAGGGTGCCGTTGTTCAAATGGTAAGTCAGCATTGGTGAGTCGGCCACCTACTCGTAGAATGCCTCCTTCATCCAGGAACTTAAGTGCATTAATGTCTGATATTAACGCGTTACCTTGCGATTGCCGAATATGCAATTCAAGTGCCCACTCCTTCTCTTCACCTGTGACAACCTCGTCTCTTCGAGTACTTTTAAAGCGTGGAATCAGCCGTCGGATACGTGCAGTTGTATTCAGCAGTCTTGTTAACCGACTAAATTTGTGCACCAAGGGAATTCGATGGTCCTTGGATATCGTCATAAGAAACGATGGTATGACGTGAACGCTTAGAAGAGCCCTGATTGGTCGAGCTTCGTCCGCGGAAACTCGTTGTTGCTCGGTAGACATAGCTGGTAGTTCGGATACGACTGCATCAATTGAATGAATGATGGCTGGTCCTGTCCACCACAGCGTGTTGTTTTCTAGTATGGCTGGGGTGATGCCGCGGCTGTCGCAGTCTGCGGGGTTGAATTCCGACCGAACATGTCTCCACGCACTGGTATCCGAATTCTCTTAAATGTACGCTACACGGTTAGACACATACTGCTTAAAAGCAGATGCAGGTTTCCTAATCCAATTGAGGACAATAGTGGAGTCGCTCCACAATGTGTAAGCGGCGCCCTCAAGATGCAATGCTCGACGAACACTATTGATTGTAACGGTTAACAGTTGCGTTCCACACAGTTCCAAGCGGGGAATTGTCTGCTTCTTAAGAGGTGCCACCTTGGTTTTCGCGGCAACGAGTGTCACCCTTGAGTCTCCGCTTCCATCTATACATCGCATATAAATTGCGGCTGCATATGCGCTTGTGCTCGCATCACAGAATCCATGAGGACTGACCGCCGCGCTGCATGTAATACCAAGCCATCGCGGTATATGGACTCTCTCCAAAGCTGGAAGATTGTTTCGAAACGCCAACCAAGTATCACGAAGTTCGGCTGGTAATGGTGCGTCCCAATCCAACTGAGCTTGCCAAAGCTTCTGGATGAACATCTTTGCTAACACGATAACTGGCGCAAGCATGCCAGTTGGGTCATACAGCCGGGCTGTGTCTCTCAAAACTGCACGTTTAGTAATAGGCAACTCATTATCACATACCTTCGTCTTGAACAACAAGTTGTCGGTAACTGGGTTCCAGTGTAGCCCCAGTACCTTCGTGTCATGATCGTCCAAATTGATTGCCAAATCTGCTACGGCAGAGCCGCTTATTGTTGCTAGGGCAAGTGAACAGTTAGAATTCCACTTGTCTAACACGAATCTACCTAGTTGAAGAATGGTGCTAACATCTTGTGCTCGGAGGACGGCCATATCTGTAGTATCGACGCTATCCAAATAATCGTCCACATAAAAACACTGAAGTATGGTGTTGCGCGCTGCGGCTGCCCGGCTGCCCGGCTGCCGTCGATGATGGCTTCAGCGTTATCAAGTGCGCATTGTATTAGCGCGCGAATTGCATTGTATGGGCTGCATGCCATACCATAAGTCACCGTTTTGAGCTGGTAAATACGCAGTGTTTCGTTAGGCGACTCTCTCCACAGGATTTGTTGCCATTTACGATGTCTCGGATCAACCCACACCTGGCGAAACATTTTCCTTATGTCTGCGGTGATGGCTATAGCGTACCGTCGAAATCGGTGTAGTATATCTAACAAGTTGTCTTGCAACTGCTGGCCGGAAAAGTGAGTGTCATTAAGCGATATACCGTTGGTTGTTTTAGATGACGCGAATAAGAAGATCAACCGTGCCAGGTGTTCCCAACGTAGGATCTGCTAACTGAAGATCATGCACATAGGTCCATGTCGATACGTCAATTGATGTAGCGGGAGTTGTTGATGTAAGAGAATGAAGTATGTAAGCGCTGAAGTTGAGCGAGAACGATTCGTCAACCAATGAACGCATGCAAACTAGAACAGCTCCCTTCGTGTGCGCTGAGAGACTTGAATCGACGCCTTCGACCCGAAGTTTACAAGCATTTCTAGGAAGATTCAACAATGTGAGCATGGGTTCGCTAATGAAACTCACCTGGGAACCCATATCGCAGAGAGCTCGACATTCCTGCATTATTCCGTTACGACCAATCAGCAGTACTTTAGCGGTCGCTAGCAGTACAGTCCGATCACCCTGCAAGAGGAATGAACTGGACGTGACCCAACAGTCATTGCTGTCGGGTGTAAACCTGCGGCGCCATGACTTGAGTCTCGTTGATGCGGCGCAGCGCTGGTGGCTGTGCGGCTGATGTGATATCATTTTCCGCTACTGGTGTAGTAGTCTCACATTTACGGCATAGAAGAGTGTTATGCTTCTGCTGACACTTCGTGCATACACCCGACGGTCAATCGCGGGTGCCATGGCCGGCTCTTAGGCAATTAAAGCAAAAGCGACCATCCTCTCACCTTGCTCCATCGCTCCTCTACCGAGAGATTCCGAAATCGGGGGCACTTTATCAGGCGATGAGGATCAGCGCATTGCACACAGGCGACGGCGCGTTGCTGGCCTGATGGTGCTTGAGCGGACTGCACTGTTGTAGTAGCAATGTGCGCTCTTACCGCTCTTGACGAGGGCCTTGCAATTGAGGCAGCGGAATTTGGGGTTATTGTAGCAGGCAAGTTGTTAGCGCGACGCTCAAGGAAAACCAATAAGTGTTCCAGTTTGGGTATATCGTTTTTTGTTAAGCTTATCCCCCATTCGGTACGAGTTGAAATGAGCAGCTTGGGCAAAATAATCGGTACCGCTATGGCATCCCAATATGACACTGGTACCCCCATCACTTCTAATGCACTAAATGAATTGCGCACGTAATCAACAATATGGCATAACACCTTCTGCGACTCATGTGGATGGTTGGGCAAGTCTATTAAGCGTTGGACATGCGTTTCCGACAGTAAGTGCTGCCCACATCTCTTCGTATCCGCCTGTATACAAGCCGCCTAT
Organism: Rhagoletis pomonella; assembly: GCF_013731165.1. Lineage (NCBI taxonomy): Eukaryota > Metazoa > Arthropoda > Insecta > Diptera > Tephritidae > Rhagoletis > Rhagoletis pomonella. The sequence continues at coordinate 52,843,929 of NW_023458559.1, forward strand.
TAGAGGAACGTTATCTGATTTCACGTACTGGCGGAGCTTGCCAAGCTTGTATGTTGGATCTAGGTCTGTGCGATTATGAACCAGGGTCTCAAACCTATCTTTAAAGACCAACCAGTTCGCTGGTGATGCATCGAATATGGCTATTGAGATCGGATCTAGCCTCATATCTGCTGCATGATTTAGCGAAGCCGCTACTTCTGGAACCTTTTGTTCATTTGCCATCTTGCGCCTTAGTGAAATGCAAATGTTGTTGCATATTTGCTCTGTTGTCGCAAAGAGCTCATCGTGGTCGTCGATTTCTTCTCCCCGAGCTACGGCGACCAATGCCAAGTGGTTCTCCGCGAACCGATTGTAATGCTGGAGCAACGTGGACAGCAGCTGGTCGACCTCGATGCGATCGGGATCGTAGTCCATTGCCTCCACCTGGGTCCAAATCCGCTGGAGCGATGTTCGCGCCGACGTGCGCAAATTTAGCGCGGCCATAAGAAGTCAAAATACGCGTAAATCTAACCGGAACCGTAAGACCCTCCTCACAGGAGGCACCAAAAATGTTTAGATATGAACACGGCTAAACACTCAAAAATGAAATCGACTTTTATGTCTAGTTTAATAATATGCAGCGTGTTTTATTTAATTATAATTACAACATGTATGCGAGTACGGCCAAGGTAAGAATGTACTGGTAATGCAAAATTTAAAACCAAGAAGTAAAAAATAGAAAACAGAAAACGTTCTGCAGCAGCGACGGCTGCTTATATACGAAAAATACCATTAGGGATAGTGTTGTTGTATACGGTACAAAAAAACTGTGCTTTGAGCTCACATATAAACATACATAAGAACTTAACTAAAACAATTATGACAAACAATAATCATGTGCAAATACAACAAGTCAGAAAGTCTAAGTTCGGGCGGAGCCGAACATTAAATACCCGGCGCAAGTATTAAATATATGTTTTTTCACCTTTCCGAAAGCTACCGCTAGATGGTAAACCGGGGTGTACCAATTTTGAGTAGCGTCCTTAAATTTCGAAATATTGCAGTTTCAAACATTTCTGAAATTTACCGTTATATGAAAAGTGGCCGTAATTTTAGCCTGAATTTAATAATTTTTAATAATTGGCTTTTATGTGGCAAGCACAATAACCGTACCGAGTTTGGTACAAATTGGTATAACGGTTACCGATATACGTATATGTTATCATAAGTGGGCGGTGCCACGCCCATTTTCCAAAATTTTACCATAAACATATTTCTTGGTAAAGAATTGTTGCAAGCATCAATTTTGAATAAATTAGCGTTAATAGTTACTGATTTATCGAAGATTTTGTATTTCTCTAAATTACCGTTATATGGGATGTGGGCGTGGTTATTGTCCGATTTTTTTAATGTTCGGCCATTTAGTATGCTGTATCAAGGCCAACAACTGTGCCAAGTTTGGAAGAAATCTGTGCAGCGGTTACCAAGATATACACATGTAACCACAAGTGGGCGTGGCTACGCCCATTTTCCAAAAATTTATAATATTCTTATTTTTCTTCTGAAAATTATTACAAATATCAATTTTGAGTGAATAATCTTCAGTAGTTACTACAATATGGCAGTTTTCGTATTTCTGGAAATTACCGTTATATGGGAAGTGGGCGTGGTTACTGTCCGATTTCGCCCATTTTCAATACCAACCTACCTTGGATTAACAGAAACCTACATACCAAATTTCGTTGAGATATCTCAATTTTTGCTCGAGTTATCGTGTACACGGACGGACGGACAGACGGACAGACGGACGGACAGACAGACATGGCTTAATCGATTTCTCTATTCATTCTGAGCATATATGTATACATTTGTCTATATTTATCTCGATTCGTTTTGGCTGTTACAAACAACCGTTATGTGAACAAAATTAATATACCCTTGTGCACAAGTGCGCTCGGGTATAAAAACTCCAAATGTTAAACAGGTACGGTAAATGAAAGTTTCGCAAGCAATCTGATAGGGTGACCAGCCATATGCGGTGACCATGCGTACTCTCAAGCAGTAGGTATTACCATGTTTAACAAAAAGAAAAAAGTGGGTACATTTATCTATTGAAAATTGGTTGAAACGAACCTTTAAACCTTTCGGTTTTCGGTTCGGATCAAACATTTGTGGAAATTTTCGGTTCGGTTAATGGTTCAGTTAATTAATAGAAAAAAGCGGGTTTCCGGTTCAAAACCGGTTCACGTCCCTGGTAAAAATATTTTCTATTTTTATGGCAACAGAAATTTTGCTGGAGAAGGGTCTAGTGTAGGGCTGTCATACGTCCCCGTTTCCAGGGACATGTCCCTATTTCGGACCCTTTGTCCCCGTGTCGCCGTTTACAACCAAAATGTCCCCTTTAATGCTTGGGACAACAATATATAATTTGCTTTTTTTAAATTTTAAATGGTAAGCGGAAAATTTTTTAGCCTATCGGATTCGAAAGTGAAAAGTGAACAATTTTGGGCGAAAATAAAACTCATCATAACGCTGCGTTTACATAAGAAAATTCGATTTAATCTAATTGTCAAATTATTCTGAAAAGTAGGCGTCCAGACAATTATAAAGACAATACACTTTGCAGCAAGCGCCGCACAGTGCGTAATTTCGGCGATTTAGGGGCAGGAAAATCGATAATCCAAGTTGGTGAAAAAAAAATCGATCAATTATTTAAGAGGAAAAACTATAATTATATCCGATGAATGTTATGAGGAAGTAACTTATTTAAAATCATTTATTAAAAAATGTACATTGGGCCGTATGAATAAGAACTAAGCAATTGCTTTTTCTTAAAATTTCATACCTTTTACTTCAATTTTGTTTGAATAAATTTAGTAAAAGATCTGAAATTTTAAGAAAAAGCAATTGCTTATTTTTATTCATACGGCCCATTGAAATGGAACGAAATGCCGCCCTTAGAAAAATTCAGTTTATTTTTTAAAGATACTCTTGAACACGAACGAAAAGCAAACTTGCTAAAAACTTTGTAATACATATGCAAATGTTGAGCTTGTTTTTTCTCTTATTTCATCAGAATGTATTTGTTTTATAATTTTTTACTAACTTTTCTCGGACAAAATATTCAAAAAAATATAAAGGAGGCATCGCTTTAATAAAAATTTTGTAAGAATATTTCAGAACATTAAAAGTAAGTAAAAGTAATTTGAGTATAAATACTAAACACTAAACAATTATTCAAATTAAATAATTTAAGGAACCATGCAATCATTCGGAGTAAGTATTGAAACTCCTTTGCAGGATAAATATATTAACTAAAAAAAAACTATCCTTATCAAATACATAGCACAATTCGAAAATCCCGTAGGATCAGGACGGAGTTTGCAAAATCTATGAATATCAAGAAAAAAAAAACAAAGGAGGGAGAGTGATGTTCAACAACAAGTAATTTTTAAGCAAAAAGGATTACCGTCAATTTCTTCATGGCACGATGATCGGAACTAAAGCAAATTAGTACCCTCGAGGTACCGCCTTTCCTATAAAAAAAGAAGAATCGAAAACGGTTCACGTGGTCCAAAGTTACCCGGTAATATATGTATATAAAATAAAACAAAATATTTCGAAGAATTGATAAACTTCCTCCTTTTGGAAGTCAGTTAATAATAAGTTTTAATTGCATATTTTCATATTAAAATTCTTAACTAATGTACATTTATTATTTTGATTACTATAACCTTTACCTAAATCACATCAAAATACGTTTATATAAACTTAATTTTTGTTTTAAAACACGAGAAAATTGAACTTCTGTAATCTTTTATTATGTTAAATATGGGAATAAACTGGAATGGAACAGCTGTAATTATCGTAAACTTAGTCATTTTAATGTTTGTTTACGATTCTTCTCTCGATGCATTCTCGATGGGTAAATCAAAACAACCTCCTAACGCTTTCGTCACTTTCTCGATAATCGAATGGATCGAAAACATTGCCGTTTTCATTAATTTCTCGATAGCGAAACGGATCGAAATAACTTCCGCCTGAGATACGTTTCTACTATCGAAAACACTTCGAAAAACCGTTTGAAAACGCATGTCGAGAACGAGAGTTCTGCTGCCACAAACTTAGCGACAGGTAATACTTTTACGATACTTTTTCGTAACCCGTTCTCAATAGTGATAGTAATAGTAAGTGAAAGCGTTGCTAAAATATCTACATAAAACGGATGCATTCTTGTGTACGTTGGTGGGGTGGGAGTTATTGTTTTGTTTGTTTGTATATTAGGGATGGCCAAAAAGAGTGAATTTGGAATTTTAATGCTCTAACGCCCTACGATTGTTCTACGTCGAAAAAAATATACACCTATTTTTATACCCGAGCGCACTTGTGCTCAACGAAATTTGGTATTTGGATTGCCCTTTACCCAAGGTAGGTTGGTATTGAAAATGGACGAAATCGGGCCGTAACCACGCCCACTTCCCATATAACGGTAGTTTTCAGAAATACGAAAACTGCGATATTTTAGTAACTACTGAAGCTTATTCACTCCAAATTGACATTTACAATGACTTTTAGACGTAAAATAAGAATATTATACATTTTTGGAAAATGGACCAGGTGGACACTTATGACCAGGTGTGTATATCTCGGTAACCTTTCGATCAATTTGTATCAAACTTGGTACGATTGTTTCGCTTACCACACAAAACCAAAACGTTAAAATTGATTAAAATCGGACTAGAATTACTCCCACTTTTCATACAACGGCTAATTTCAGATATTCTTGAAACTTCGGTGTTTCAAAATTTAAGGCCGCTAATTTACCCAAAATTGATACTAACTACAATACCTTGGAAAGAAGTAACATTATTATAGAATTTTGGAAAGTGGGCGTGATACCGCCCATATCTAACCATATAAGTTTATCTCATTAAGTATAACAGAACATACTATCGAAATTGTTAGAAATAGGGGTAAACCACTCTTCTATCATGAAACGGTAGTTTTCAGCAAGGCTAAAAACTACATATCATACTTGCGCCGGGTATTTAATGTTCGGCTCCAACCGAACTTAGACTTTTTTACTTGTTTATTTTTATTTTTAGGTCTCTCAAAGCGCTAAAAGTTTTCCATGTATTTTACGTGGGGGGAAAAATAACTTTTCGTAGAAATGGTATGGAATTCTTGAAAATCAATATTTTCCGATCAGAAAACTCTAAAAATTCCGACTTCACTTTTTCTCGTGCATTTTTGGACCACCCTATTGTAACTACATACGTTAAAACGCAGAAATGTTCTTATGCCATATATAATAAAATACGTTATGTGTATAAATAGTATCTACGTTCCTTCAGTTTCCTTGGTTTCCTTGACCTCTATTTGTTATGGTTTATGCAATTCCATTTTTGTATGTATTATAACAGAGCATCAACTAAATTTTCCTCTGCAATTGAACGAGACTATAAATGTAAATATTATTTAAAACAAGCAATTTTTAAGCAAAAAACAAAACCGACTTCAATTCTCATATAAAAATTTCAAATTATAGAAATCGGTTAACGTGGTCCAAAGTTATGCGGTAAGATAGATAAAAAAAATGCGGTAAAAAACAAGATTCCGCCGAATTGATAACCTTTCCTTTTTGTGGAGTTGGTTAAAAAAGGAGAGTATGAGTATCCCTTTGGAAAGAATTAAAACTTTTTTGGCTAAGTGTCCTGTTTGAAGCCCAGAAATTATGGCAGCCCTAGTCTAGTGAATCACTCCACGAAAAGTACATATCGCACGTTTAATAATATAGAGATGTAACGTCTTTGGAGGCTTCATTATCCAATTAATAAGCTTGATAAGAAGAATACAGTGAAACCCGCTTAAGTACCCAACCGCTTAAGTACCTAACCCGCTTGAGTAACCAACATTTTAGGACACCGTGAATTTAATTTCTGAAGAAAATCCCTCTCTTAAGTGCCTCCCCGCTTATTTACCCAACCCGCCTAAGTACCTAAATTTTTCGTTCACCATTTACCATTTTACCTATAATTCACCCGTTTTAAGTGCGCTTTTAAAATTTCTTAAAATATTTACATATTTTGAAGTTCAGGAGCAGCGCTACACAATCGATATTAATTACCATCGTCAGTATAATAACATGCAAGTTTCAAGGGGCTAAAAATTACCGTTGATTTTCTACAATTTTTTGTCGCATTTGCTTCCATATATCGAAAAAATACAAGTTTTAGGTGAAGAAAACCACAGCATCTTCTCAAAAAAAAAAAATAATTCTAAAAAATCAAAGGAATTTTTTGCCACTTGCAACTTGTTACTTGTTCATGAAGATCTACAAAATTTTTAGCTTAATAGTTGATTTCCACCAACCCTTAACTGCAGTTTATGCCGTTTAAAAAACCGAGATTACAACTCGAAGGAGGTGATTCCATCTATTAAGTAGCAGCAAACGAAAGCAAAACTTAAAAAAAAACTTTCCGATCACCCCATGTTGGAATTGTTTGAACTTTTCTGAGCTCTTAACTGGAGTTAAGCCTTCGGTGGAAATAGGCTATAAGCTTATATGGTACTTTTAGGGAATGAACTGTATTTTAATTTTCAAATCTTAAAAATTAATAAATATAAGCGGCAAACAGTATCATTTTGAATTTGGCCCAAACTGTATTTATTCACGTATACTTCATTAAATGTTCATGTTTTATTCAGGGATGTTGTAACTACAACAATAATTATAGTTCTCTTAAGTACCCAACCCGCCTAAGTACCTCAAAAAGCTGAAATTTTTCGTCAGATACTTAAGCGGGTTTTACTGTATGTATGTTGAGTCTAACAGATAACCAGATTTCCCAAATATGGCGAAGATATGTGTATTTCCATCCGTATTTCTGTATACCAATTGTATGAATTTTCCCACAAAATAGAAATTTTAAAATACTTCGTTATATTATTAAACGTGCGACCGATCATTTACTACAAAAATCGTCATTCGTGGTTTAAATAATTTAGCCACTTCCAAACTTAACAGTTTATGGTGGTGTGGGGATTTTCTAACTCTTCATCACTAATACAGACTCAAACACCACCGGTCAACTTCAAATATTATGCGATTTTAAATTTATTAAGATAACATACAAGCTAGTTAGTTGATTTCAAAATTATCTCATTCACTTAAGTAACAAATTAAAATAATTATAGCGTCTTTGGCGTTCTTTTTCTAGGTATTAAAATATTTACCATTTATTAATGACCACCGACATAAGCGACAATGCTGATAATAAAAAGATAACATAAAAGAAAAAAATTAAAATATTTGGCTTGTTAAGTGTTTGGCCGAGTTTCTCCTCCAATAGCATGTATAAATATATCATTACATTAATATAGAAAGGAATATTAAGGTAACGATACGTAACGATAAGTACTTCTGTATTTTATCACACAAATGGATAGAAACAAATTTTACCCCGCATCCGAATGGCAGATGGTTTTTTGTGAGAAATTTTGTATAGAAGAAGTCATCTCAGAGGGCCGAACCTGGGCCCGGCCGAGTGGTAGTATGCACCAATCACTCGGCTATGGCGACCGAAAATAACAACAAATATGAAGTTTAAATTTGATACTTTGATACTACATTAAAGTGTACTAAATAAGTATTCTATTTTATAATAAAGAAATAAAAAATTGCCCAAAAAACGAGAATGAATTGTTTTTAAGACTTATCCACTTATCAATGTTTTATTAAAAGCAAAATTTTTTAAATTAAATGAATCACCCCCTCTTGAATATAAATAGGAGTAAATATAATGAATATATATTTTAAATCACTGATATATGTCAGCTTATGGAGCAGTTAAATGTACCTATTTACATATGTACATTCGACAGCATCACTACCCATAAAAAAAAAAACCCGGTACTATTTTTCCATTGGAATCTATTATGTTTTAAGACGTCCATCAAAATATTTCGGAAAAATATTAAGATTTACGTGAGCTGGACCTCTACCTCTAAAAATGGAGTTTTTTATGAATAAAAATAGTTTCTTAAAGATTTTTTTTAGAAAAATCCCCTCAAATGACAATGTATCTCGGTAACCGCTCTACCAAACTCGGTATGGTTATTGTGCTTGCCACATAAAAGCAAAATCGAAATAAAAGAAATCGGACTAAAATTACGGCCGCTTTTCATATAACGGTAAATTTCAGAAATGCTTGAAACTTCAATATTTCGAAATTTAAGGACGCTAATTTACTCAAAATTGATACACCCCGGCTTACCATGTAGCGGTAGCTTTCGGAAAGGTGAAAATCATATTGCGCCGGGTATTTAATGTTCGACTCCGCCCGAACTATAAAGGAAAAACAGCCAGTTTTGATTTTTTCTAACCGATGTGAGCAATAAAAAACCGATTTGAAATGAAATTCGAGTCAATACTCTTTTCAATTTCAACGCGTATTGAAAGTTTGTTTATGCATCTGTTTTGAATCACACTGAACTGGGTCACAGCGCTTTATGTGTCGGTATAAACAAGGTATTAATGAGCGCCATAATAAAAAAAGGTATGCAGAAATGGCCATTGTTTCGGTTGAAAACAGAGTAGAAGCGAAGTCGAAGACGACGGAAGACGAAGCTGGAGCTGAAGTCGAATACTGAAATAATGAAGTAGTAAAGAAATTCATTTGTATATGGTTTCACTCTGTTTGCAGCCTTAAGGTGTGTGAAAACCTCGTAACGATTTCTATAATTTGGATCTTTTTGCTTAGCAGCCATAACCAGTATACAACTACGAATATATATCGCTAGCCTCGAGTGAAAAGTTGCTATGTCCACTTTTTATGAAAACTCATATTTTAATACAGAAGTCTAGAGAAATTAAAAATGCATCTTTTCGAACAGGATAAAGGTCCTCGTTTTATATTTTCTCGTTTATATTCAATGAAAGAAAAAATTTCTAGTACCAAAAGAAGCTCCGAAAATTCGATAAGGCTAAAATAGTGCGAAATCGTTTAATAAAGATCAAGTCCATCTGATTCGTAGGGAGGTTTGCTTTTCTTTAAATAGGCAAAATGTTGTAAATATAAGAAGTTTTCTTCCCCTCCTGTAAAATTTTTCAATTGGGACTTATTTGCCTTTTTTCGGCACCGGGTTTCGAAAAATGGCAACTTGAACAAAAAACGGTTCCTAATTTTTAAGAGAAGAAGAATCCGGATAAACCGGTTTTATTTAAATATTCTCTCCAAGTAAAATTTACTTACCAAAATTATAATAATACTGCAAAAAATAAGTATAGCTTTAATTTAGAAATCAATAAAGCAAAATAAGTTCTCGGTACTTTTGATTACAAGTAAAACCCAATAAAACGGTTGAAAAATTCACATTGATCTTTAGAAGATTAGATAGCTGAAACAATAGCCCTTGTGGAAATAACATCGAGCATGCACAACTGACTGTCTTGGTAATGAGAATACACCATCCGCTGAACCAGACCGACTATACAAACATATAGTAGGGTATTGTAGGAAAGCCATTTATGGAGAATCAGTCAACACTTTCGTCAACTCTAACGCCTTAAATTCTATCATCGGAGACCAACGCATTCTATTGCAGACGAAGAGCTTGAGTTGCTTCGTGGGGTACGCGATACTTTTACACAACTCCGTTCTGGTTATTGTAGCAGGTTAAACTGCTCAGTTCAATTTGAATAAGATACCCTGGCGGCACTAATCACCTCTTTATATGACCACTGACATCCCTCTACATGTGGCTCGAACCCGCCGGAATGGCCATTTCCTGAGCCTGCCGTTAGATTAGAATGAAGACTGATTCTAATTTAAACCGAGTTTAGTAAGATGCCACTAGATTAATCGGCAATATTTTCATATTCGGCAAAAAAAATTGTCCGAAGTTTTTTCCGAAGCAGAACCTTTTTGCTATCAAGATTTTTTTTAACATGCAAATATTATAATTTAAAGGTGTACTTTTATTGTGAATAATATGTTTTAAAGAAATGTAGTATTGTAACTTTTTAAAATCAGCTGACTGTCAGCTGAGAACTTCGGAATTTGAAATTGTAATTAAGGCATAGAGATATGTACATATAGAAGACTTTTTAGAGGTGCTGATATTTTTCAATATTGGAATACTAGCTCCTAAAGTTATTAAAATGTGTAACTGAAAATCTTCTTTCTGCACAACCAACCAGCGGTCACAGAAAAAACTCAATTGGCAAGAACTCAAACAAATTGTTATACATATTTAAGTGACAAGATCAGGGCGGCCGCTGACTGACCAGAGGCGCGTACTATCATTCCGTAGGACCTGAGTTCGATCCCTGCTCCATAAAACTTCTAGATTAGAAAAAAAAAATATTTTTAATAACTGTCGCCCCTCGGAAGGCAATTCGAAGGGAAAATTTTAGTATGCGGACGGCAAATTCTAGAAAAAGGGGGCATGAGGGGGGATAGAATAGGACCCCCGCAATTTCAAAAATAGCCCCTTTTTTTTCTAGCAAACCTATAGTTTTTATATTGAATAAGATAGCAAAATAACATCAAACTTGGCGCTGCCAGACTGGAAATTTGAATAATAAAGGCGGATTTTCACTTAGTAGAATTCTCCTTTCTGTGTTGCTGAAAAAGAGGAACTGAACACCTTTTGCAGGGAACACCTTTTTGCGTAGGCGGCATTTGGCCGCACTTAAGGATTATAACCCTCACTAACTAGAATTCTCCTTTCTGTGTTGCCTTCTTTGTATGTTTTGTTTTGTACAGTATGGCAACACATCTTATGTGTCAGTTTGCATCCACGTATTATTGTAAATATGGGTGCAATTTAATGTAATTTACAAGTTAATAAAAGTTGAATGAAAGAGATTTATATAACTACAAGATAAAATAAAATAAAAGTGTGTAAACTATTATGTAGTGTTATGTGCATTTATATATATGAAAGTATGTGACAAATGCACTTTTTGATAAGGAAATCAAGTGGAACGACTTAAGAAGTTTTAACAACAAATAACTTATAAACAATTGTATAGTTCATATGTTTTAGTTATACATGTTTTAGACGTTACCTCCCTTAACATCCTGACCAAGTTTCATTTGTTAATTCCACCTGGTTTTCTCAAAATAAAAGGTGCGGCTGAGTACTAAATCCCACCCAATTCCAATCCTCCGAGTGTTCATTTCATTTGTCTTATAACATCAAGACTCACACCACAACTTAGTGAAACTCGGCTAAACACTTAGCAAAAGTGTAAGCGCCAAAATATGGGTGTTATTATGGGAGAGCCACGAAATCCCCGAAAACAAAATCCCCAGAAATAAAATCCCCAGTTTCAAAAAAATCCCCAAATACACTATTCCCAATATAAAAATCCCCAAACGCCACAACAAAAATGAACACTGAGAGATTTTCTTTAGTTTTTTCTTTTATTATAAAATAATTTTCTGGATTAGAAAATTTTCTAGTATTCAATATAAAATTAATAAAACTGTTTTATTTCCATTTTCAATAAAATAAATATTTAGAATTTTAAGATTCTGGTATACAAATAAATTAGGCGATAACCCGGTTTATTCGATTGTAAAAGTCCGGTTTAATCGGTATTCGAAAAATCAAGATTTAAAACAAAACGGCCAAAAATATTAAAAAAAAAAACGGTTTAAATCAGTTTGGAAAAACCGAGCCAATCACGATAAGAAATACATATATAACTACATATCAATAAGAATATCGATAACCATGTCGATAAATCGTAATTAAATCGATAACTATAGATAAGAAACCTGTGGCTATGTATAAGAATATATATAGACACTGACATACATACACATGCATATGCCAACGATATAATATTTTTAATGACATTGATTATATCGATAAATGCGCGGATATTCAGTTAAAACTGGGATGTCGTTTTGGTTGACGAATAAATTTCCGACTACCAATACATAGACATAATATACACGAAATAATTAAATACCATAAATAAATTTAAGAATAATATCTATATGTATCATAAACTATGGTTTACAATTTTGGCTGCACTTTTTATTTGTCTGTGATACTTATTAGGGGTCTTCATAACAAGTGATAAACTGTTGATAAAATTATAAATTTATCATTTTGATAAATGAACTGTCAAACTTTGTGTGGTAAGATTTCCCAAAATTTATCACTTTATCAAACGATTTTGGAGGATAATTGTATAAATTTCAGCAAAATTCTACCATGACAGGTTGCCAGGTGGTCACTTTTCCTAGGAACACATATAAAGCAAATAAACACAATGGACGAGGTAAGAATGAAACGCAACTAGCCATATAAGTTAAATAATAAACAATTTTATGCAATTATTTACCAAGGTGCGTTCATGAAAGATTGCGGATAAACTGATAAATGTAAGTAATTTATCCCTTTATGACTTTACATGAAGACCCCTATTATCTTTTTATTCATCTTCATTGAGTGACACCCTACGACGTAGAGGCACACGCTGGAAAGTCTATCACCTCGCTTGTGCACAGCTGGCTTAGTTCATCGAAATAGTGGTTGTCAGGACAGGTACCATTACCAATCGCCACGCCATCTTGACATAGCGTATAGCCATGGCAACCGTCATTCGTTTCGTTAACCAACTCGATTTTATCGCTAGCGAGGCCAACACAACGATTGAATTTGCAGACGATGCCGGTACGTGGCACACATTCGCCACCGTTTGCCTCATCAAAGAATTTCCCCATGGGACAGGTGCCATATTGTAACTCAATGCCAGAGACACTATCCAACGATGCCCGACAGTAGTAATAGCCATTGCAACTGCGTCGATCTGACACAAATATGCCCGTCTCATTGCAATATTCCGTTGCTGGTGGCAAAGTTGTGGTGCTCATCGACTCAGCGCACTCCACATTGGAAGCATAACCGCAGTCGCCGGCGGACGCATCATAGTAAAACCCGTCAGGGCATGTGCCATTCAATACTTGTCCCTTCCAGCACAGTTGGTATCCAACACAGTTTAGGGGATCCTTAATGAATACACCATCGGGGAGGATATTGCAATAACTATCGGGATTCATTTGCAGCGTACACGGATAGCCTTTGATACAATCCGTAGTACCCGGATTGAAGTTATAGCCTGTGTCGCATTCGCCACGAGTCCCTACCCCGTTAGCATTGCAATAGTAGTAACCGTTGCACGCATAAGGATCGGCCGCAAAGCCGCTGACGCCATTCAATGCCGCACATGGGTTGCTCGATATACACTTTATGCTGTCGGCAGCCACACAAGAATATGTGTTGCGATTGTAAAAGAGATTATCTGCGCAACTGCCATTTAATGGTTTCCCATCGATGCACGTTATCCATTTGTTGCAAGCGCTAGGATCTTTGATGCGAGTACCGTTGGAGAGCAAGGAGCAAATCTCGGTTGAATTGAAGGTGCAGTTTACGGTCACGAAAATCATGAATAACGGTAATAATGCTTTGTAGGCTAATTGAATTGAAAAGTGGAAGAAACAAGAAGACTTTAAGATTAGCTATTCAGGGATGCTAGCTGTTAGTTTGAAACTTACTCATTTTTTTATATTTTTTTTGCAAATTTGAAAAGTCGATTTACAATGCTGCTCTTGAAATAATTAATTGTTTTACTTTGTTAATTACAAGTTTCCGACTGATGTTTTATGGAACTGTGGTCAATGCTTTTAAATGCTGAACGACGTCTTTTCTTTCACGTACTAAGTTGTGGTGTTAGTCTTTATTTGCGTAGTATTACGAAATCAAAGCATTAATATTAAACAAACTAAATACTTAGATAATTATTAAAAATAAATATTGTTCAAAAAATTCAAGCGATTTGAGGGCTTTAAATCACAGGCACCTATAAAAGACTTTTGCATTAGGTCATAATTCCATTTCGGTTCGATTGAGCTGATTCGCGCGCATTGCGTACTCGTAATCATCATTATAGCTACTAGAGGGCTGCGTAAATGGTTTTGAAAGGGCAATTAAAACATTTGCTTATTTGGCTATACTTCACTTCACTTCCTCAGAGCTTTCTAAAAGATTTCTGTAATACTGTACTACTGTACAGTAATGCAGCGAGTGCAATAAAATTCTATGTATGCATAATTGCAGTATATATCTATGTTACCTAAACTTAGCAATAACTTATCCCAATTATTCTTAACTTTGAATTATTTGATAGAGAAAAGCTTATTTATAAGATAATATACATACGTACATGTGCAAATCCTAAAAACAGGTGACCTTTGTGTTATTTAGTTTTATTTTCATTGTTGTAAACTAAGTATATCAAGATGGTTGCTTTTAGATATAATTCATAGACGTATACCTGAAGCCTCAAAAAAATGTTTAATCAATATGTTGCATAACTTTTGAGTTATAGATGTTTTAATTCAAAAAAATATTTAAAACAACTGAATTTTTTATGTAATTTTTAAGAGGTGAAAAATTAATTGTGTCAACTTTTGAAGCACACCATATATTGGTTTGAAATTTTATGTGCAATTAGTACCTATTGGAGCCTTCTAAATTCAATGACGTCCCCAAATTTACCCGATTGGCTCCACTTCTCGAGATAGCGGTACTTGAAACTTGGTTTAAATTTCAACTATTTCATAAAAAACTCTCTCAGTTTTGAAGATATTTTACTAAAATTGTACACACGATTGTATTTTAATATTACCTTCATTATCTCTTAAAATCACCGTAATCGGTACACTATAAAAACTTGATCCTCCACAACTGATTGTTCAGAGACGTTGTTTTGCGTTATAACTCCTCCAAATAAGCAGGTAAAAATTTATTATAGGTTCACTTTAACATATAGCACACATACAATTTATTATTCAGATATGAAGTTGGAGTTATAGTGCAAAAGCACATATCTGAATAATCAGCTGTATTGGAGCTATATGTTAATGTGAACCTATTTCGATAATTTTAAGAAATAATTAAGGTAATTTTAAGAAACCGTTATGTGCAAAATTTTAGTAAAATAACTTCAAAACTGAGGGAGTTATTTATAAAATAATTAAAATTTAATCAAATTTTCAAGTACCGGGGGATGCCACTGAATTTAGAACGTCCCAATTAAGTTCAACTTTTAAAATCTTTGCTCAAAATTTACCATTTGCACAGCGTAATTTGAACCCAGCTTATTCATTTGTTTTCTTTTTCAAATGTTTATTCTTCGTGTAACTTGATGAAATGAATTACACTTATATTTATTGATTTATTGAAAGATTACGAATAGAATCATATATAAAACATAAGTGTGCCCAAAAATTAAAAAATTAAACTTTTTGTTTTGAAAGTGTACCTTTTTTATAGATTTGCCCATATATGTACATATGTTTTTTATTAAAATAATATTTGATACTTGTGTCGCGGCGTACTAAAACAAAATGACTAACATTGAACATATAAACTGCTGCCGTTTACTGCACACCCAATTCTTTTACTGCACTCGCTGTGTAGTCCCGTTATTTTGGTGTATTTGGTATAAATCACTATTTTCCAGGGACCGAACATAACAGTTATTGATGAAAACTGTCATTGAAAAATTCACTATGAAGGAAATGTTCTACAACTAAGTGATACATACCACTCGATTTGTTTTTTCAGCAAGAATCATTTCATATTTGTAATACTTATGCAAAATTAAAAAAATAACGATTATTTTTGATTTGTATTTTATTAATCCGAAATAACAATTATTTTTATTTCTTATCCAAATTTTATGTAAATAACAGTTATTTTTGATTTTTATATTACATATATGTCTTAGATAACAATTATTGAAGACTTTTATGTATAAAAGTCATTAATAAAAATCAGTCACCGACTTATATTTTTTAAGTCATTATCATTTTTCGCAGCTAAGAATGTGTTGGAGAACCAAATTTACTAAGACTTATACAAATGACTTTTATAAGTATGATTTTAAAAATAAAAGTCAGTGACTGATTTATATTAATGACTTTTAGAAAAAAATCTTACTGCGTTTACTAAAATATGCTATAGTGCACAGTAAAATTAAAACCATTTGCGCAGCCCGCTAACACCTATACAAAATTACGGTCTTGGACATTAATTGGTGCGACTGGATTTGTGCAGGAAATGGAGTGGGTAGATCGCGGTGATTTGTTAATGCCATTGGTGCACAGTGGTCTAAAAGTGTGTTTATCAGACACCATAATAAAAGTCAATAAGACATATGAGACATATTTGAGGCACACATTAAACGAGAATTTGCCATATAAAGGAGGCCTCACCGACCGAGCAGTTTAGAGGCGGTAAATCTTTGCCGTCCCCACTGTGACTTCATGTCAGTAGGATATTTGTACTGTAATCTGCATAAGGATCTCCACGATCTTTTCATATTCTATTATATCCATCTTTCGCTTAGTTCCTTAGAGGAGAATATCTGGTATATTGAATTTTCAGGTGGCGAATGGTATGACCAACATCCTGCAAGACGTCAAGAGTAAAGTGTATCCCTGTATCCCGTTACCTATACCAATTGAATAGCACCATCAGTTGCTTTCTGAGAAATGCACTGTAAAGGTATGGCAGGTGGAACGATCGCTATGTCAGAGGAATGAATAAATATATATCCCATAATTAACATCAAAATGTTCGCTCGCTATTCAAAAATTTTAAAAAATCAGTGCAGCTACGACGATGAGATCTTCCAATCTAGAACTCATTTGTGAATGTAATTTTATATGAGCTATTTCGACCCACTGTATTTTTACTTTAGTTCGACATTATACGACTTCATTACGCACAAAGTTCATAAACATTAGCACATTCTTCTAGTCATTTCTTTTTGTGTGTATTAGAGATGCCAGATCGAAATAAAAAAATCGATTTTTGAATCGAATAAATCGAAATAAAAGTAATCGATGAAAGACGAAATTTTCAAAAAATAAATGGGAGATATTCCCATGACCCACTCATATAATTTTCCAATTAATGCCTTTTACCAAATTTTCTTAAAGAAACAAAACACTGTCATCTGACCAACACTGAAATTACAAACATTATTGCAAGTAATTTTTAAAACATGTATTGCCCATAAAGGTTTCAATATCTAGATTTATCCAAATGCTATCAGGTAACAAACCGTAAATACTTAAAAAAAATAGAGATAAAGTTTTCTATGGGCCGTTTTCACCATCTCTGGTTAACACTAATCTCCAGTTAAACATCGTTACCGACGTTATTGACTACATGCATATAACATTGTGTCGATAACGTCGGTAACGATGTTTAATTGGGGATTAGTGTTAACCAGAGATGGTGTAAACGGCCCTATATTAAGGACCGTTTGCACAATGTCTGGTTAATTCTAACTACCAGTTAAACATCGTTATCGACTTTATCGACACGCAACCTATGACATGGCCCTAAGACAACAATATGAGCACTCAACAAAAACTTCATAAATTCCTAGCCTTACTTAGGAAAATGGTTAAGGGCCATTCCATTGTGACTGTGTTACTCCAGAATGTGATTACAATTCACAATTTTTTTTACTACTTATGTCGTCGGAACTTGTATAACAGCGAAAGATATTTTTTAACATATAACGACAACTAATACCAAAAATACCAAATGATTTATTAGTTTAATGTACCTATCATTTGAATGAATGTGACTGGTGGGACACTGAAAAGAACTCCTTGTGTACTCAAGGATGAATTTTAGCCAAAACACTTAATCTTCACGAACGATGTTTTTGTGTTGCAAAAAAATGAATTATACGCTTACGTTTTCAATAAAAATGAGGTTTATATAATCTTCATAGAAATATTAAAAAATATTTAAATTGGTGACTGGACAAAAATTATAACTTCTTTTAATTTTTTTAATATTTTCCAACAGATTAATGAAATGTAGTCATTTAAAAAGAGGTTACTACTGAAATAGAGATAATTAGGGCATATCTAAATTTACATCGTTTTCCTCTTTTCAATGGAATGACCCTTAATTTTTTTGAAATTCCCAAAATTAACAGCCCAATTAAAAAGTGTATTGTACATAAACTAGCGGAACAAAGCATACGTAGATATATTTTTTGCAATACAAATATATGTTAATTCTATATTTCACTCCTTAATTACCCTTTTTAGAAAAAATGGAGTATTTTTATATGAATAATATATCTAGCACCGACAACAAAAAATGCTGAATCAACGATATTTTGCAGTAACGCGTACTAATAAGGTGGCTACAAAATTGCATACGCGAGATTTTCTCGAAAATATTATTTACTTATACACTGGCCCGGTCACTTGTACGGTTGCAGTTTTTAAATGCTTTAATTATTATTTTTTTTTTTCAATATTATCTTGTTTCAATTTGAGCTTGAAAATACTCTAAATTACAGCTAGATGTAATACCTAACCAGTTCCGAGCAAGAAAACTATTTAGTTGGAGTATTTTTAATATTTTTGGCATTTTATCAGCGAAATCAACGATTTTTCCCTACTTTCAAAAGGCTTCCCAGGGGAGCCCTGTAGTCCGAGGAGAAAGGGGGGTAGGTCATTGAATTCGTTGGTCTTTGCTCTCTCAAGTCGAAGAGATGGGAGGTGTCAAACCCCCTTCAACCTTTGTACCAGCTTTAAATTCAAATTTCTTTAAAATTTTCTACATAGATTTTCTAATGCAATGCTATATGCATCAATTGAGAAAAAATCGAATATCGATTCTCGAACGTTTTGAATCGAATCGGAACTATAAAATCGACAAAAAAATCTAATCAGATGGACTCGATTAATCGATCTTCGATTTAACCGATCTTGGATATAATCGATTTAAAAACGGCATCTCTAGTGTGTTTGTATTTGTTTGATTTACTCTTATCGTATCATTTGATAACCACTAAGCAAAAGTATTGTATCATACTTATATCTACCAATCTGCGTGGTATGTATGTGCATATGTATGTATATGTTCTTCTTCTAGAATGTGCATTTGAAACCCTCCAGCAAACACCCCAGTTTCGATTTTGTTATCGCAAAACGGTTCATAGCCTAAGTTTAAAAATATATTCCCATGAGCAATGCTGTTTCGGCGGCCGACGTACCAGAGTAGTTAGAAGTTTACTACCACTAGCTGCGGCCCAGGTTCGTTGACAGGCAATAGCGAACTCCCTTTTGTACTCCGGTAACGAAAACGATATATAATTAAAATAAATAACAAATAAAATAAAAAGACGACGTTTCGGAACAGTGTTGCCGTTGTACGACTAAAGGGGCAATTTAAGCGGCAATACCCTTTGACCCGACTTTTAGAAAATTTTGATTTTTTGACCCTTTTCCAAAATTATGTGCGACTTTTGCCCCTTTTCAGAAATTTTTTTTAGGAAATGTTAACAGAACCAAGCTATTCAAAAATATTTCCTCCTTAAGTACTAAAAATGCATCACTTAGAACTTTTAAAGGAAATGCAACTCTTCTCCTTGCAGCAACTAGAATTATGTGTATGTTTGCAAACTTGTTTTATGCAAAGCTTGTCCCGCTATTTCCTTTTTTAATTCAACAGATTTATTCTTTTACTCTTAAAGAAAAGCAAAAATAATATGGTGACCCTTTTTTCGTCAATGACCCCTCTTTTGCGACTTTCTGAAAATTCTCAACGGCAATACTGAGTCCAGCGGTGTTAAATCGCACGATAATGCGGTCACCAAAAGTTTCCTGCAATAAATTGATTGTTTCGTTGGCTGTATGGCATGTAGCGCCGTCTTGTTGGAACTAAAGGTCGTCCATATCAACATCCTCCAATTCAAGCACGAAAACGTCATTAATCATGGCTCTATATCGTCTATAGGACTCATTCGGGTCTTCCGCCCTTTTGGCGCTTAGGGATCGATATTTTATATGGGAAAAAAACAACTTCTCGTAGAAATGGTTAAATAAATAATTGAATATTATTATTGGGAATCTTTTGTAGAGAATCCGAGTTTCTCCTATCGAAAAATAGATTTTCAAGAATTCCATACCATTTATACGAAGAGTTGTTTTTCCCCGTGTAAAATACATGAAAAACTTTTAGCGCTTTGAGCTACCTCTAAATATTATTTCATTTCAAAATAAAAAAATAGAGGTATATTATTTTTTTGGTATAGAACAATCCTAGGGGGTGAGAGCATTAAAATTCCGACTTCACTTAATTTGGGTCACCCTAATGTACATGCGTATATACATATATTGCTAATTTGAAAGTGCGATACATTGATGCACAACAACAATGCACATACAGCTAGAAATCCACAGGACGTATTTATTTTAAAAAGAAAATAGCGGGACATGCTTTGCACAAAACAGGGTTGCAAACATACAAATAAATCTAGTTGCTGCAAGGAGAAGAGTTGCATTTCCCTTAAAACTTTTAAGTGATTCATTTTTTCGTACTTATAGGAGGAAATATTTTTTAGTAGCATGGTCTCTGAAAAGGGGCAAAAGTCGCACATAATTTTGGAAAAGGTCAAAAAATCAAAATTTTCAAAAAGTCGGGTCAAAGGACATTGCCGCTTAAAAAGGGTCAAATTGCCTCTTTAGTTGAACAACGGCAACACTGGCTGGACTATTTTTTGTGGGGTTATATGTGTAGGGCCCCAATTGCTGCAAAAAGTAGCCAAAAATTGGGCCTCTCGGCTGGAATTTATTCTAGCCAACCCGAAATCATTTTTGAAACATAATGACAAACCCTTATCTTAATAATAAAGCTAAATTCTTGGCCATAACATTAAACTATATGCGTTTTATTTCTTCTTGAAAACCACATGTCTTAAAAATGCCCTTTACTGGCCAGAAATGCGATTGCTTTATAAAAAAGAGAACCATTTTGAAATATGAGGGTTTTTACTCTCTAGAAAATAATTTACGTAATTCACATACACGGTTTTGCATTATCTTGATACGCGGTTTTGTACTTTAAGTCCTGAAAAGCAGAAGGTTGCTTAAAATGACAATATTATGAAATGCGTGAGCCCGATAAGGATGAGTAGGCAAAACACGAACTTTTTCAGGGTTGGGTGTAACCTCAAACACATTTTGCACTATGGAAGAACAAAATTTTTTTTGGACAAAGAAATCACCATTAGTTTTTATAGAGAAACTAGCAGACCCAGCGAACTTCGTACCGTCCAAAATTAATTTTTGTTATTGAAACATTTTGGTACAATTTCATCAACAATTCACGTTCACGATTTTCAGTGGCACATTTATTTGCTAATATTACGGTTTGGTGGTTGTCACAAGGCATATTTCCATTTCCGTCTTATGGCGTTTTCGTTTTTACCTCCCTTTTATTAGCTCGGGATGTAACTATGTAATATTGATGCGCCTAAAAGATGCAGCGATTTCTATTCTCAAGTTACATACCTGATGACAGTACGAATGGAAATTTTAATAGCGAGGTTTTAGTTTTTTAAACTATAATTTTATTTTAGGTCTATTACATGCGCCCCACGCTTTTCATTTTCAATCTCATAAATTGTTTATAATGACTTTCTTTATTTTATTTATTTTCTACTTTTTAGTCTTGTCTCTATAAAAGTTTGCAATAGATATTAAAAAAAAATTCAACTTGCAGTGAAAAGAGAACAGTAGACTATGCAAGCAAAATGTGGTTTCCTCACGTTTAGTATATAGATACATATAGGGTGGTCCAAAAATGCATGTGAAAAAAGTAAAGTCGGAATTTTTATGCTCTCACCCCCTAGGATTGTTCTATACCGAAATAATACCCTTATTTTTTATTTTGAAATCAAAAAATATTTAGAGGTCGCTCAAAGCGCCGAAAATTTTCCATGTATTTTATATGGGGAAAAAACAACTTTTCGTAGAAATGGTATAGAATAGTTAAAAATCTATATTTTTCTACCAGAAAACTCTGTTTATCTGCAGGAAACTCCCAGTAATAATACCGAACTGTTTATTTAACCATTTTTTGCAATAGGACCAATAAAAATCGTTAGTATTAAAAAATCGTTAAATAAACACTTGGGTATTATTACTGAAGGTCTCCTGAAGAGAACCACAGTTTTCCGATCGAAAAATATTGACTTCCAAGAATTCTACACCATTCCTACGAAAAAATTTGTTTTCCCCATATAAAAATACATGGACAACTTTGAGCGCTTTGAGCGACCTCTGAATATTTTTTGATTTCAAAATAAAACAAGGGGTATACTTTTTTTGATATAAAACAATCCTAGGGGGTGAGAGCATTACAATTCCGACTTACTTGGACCACCCTAATGTACATACATATAGCAGCAATTAATTTCATTTAAAGAAATGGCGTGTCGTCCATTTCCGCTGTAGCGTATTTAGTGCATATTTTTGGAATTGTTTAAATTTCCATTCTTAAATTAACTTGATGACAGTACGAATGGGAATTATGGAAAGCAAGTTTTTAGTTGTTAAACTATATTTTTTTTATAATTTTAAATACCCCTTTAAGCAATAAATTTAGTTTGTATTTTGAAATACTTTTCTATTCAGTATTTTCGTCACATCGTAAAGTTTTCATTTACAGCACTGTCATTTATTTTTTTGTCATTTGCAAATTCTCTGATTTGGATTATCAAAAATGTTAGAGGTCATGCAAAGTGTGTTACATAAAAATTGATGGAAGATAGATACCGCGGCACAGTGGTTCATTTAATGTTCATAATTAATTTTTCAACCAATTCGATTAATTTTTTTCTACATGAAAACATATAAAATTAGCAAGTGACCCATTGAGCCCGATTTTTTGAATTTTAATTTGTTTATATAAATTTTTTTAGTTTACGCGTTCCAGCCATTCCTATTATAGAAATGCAAGCAGAAGAAGCCCCCCCCCCCAAAACCGAGCCCACGATCCGGCCCTGGTTGGACATTTAATCTGTAAATACTTTAGTAATAAAATATACTGATGCTTTGTATTTTTGTAATTCAGGGTTAATGATTGAACGACGATTTTTGTCCATAAGTATTTTTTTTTTAACTACACAAGTAGTTTCGCTTATGTAGTTTTACAGTCCCTTAAATTTTGGTATAATAAAGTATAAGTATGAAATGGCTCAAAATCGCGTTAATTTTTGGGAACTTTTTTCGTTGAAGGTGTTGCACTTTTTCTCCTACATAAGTATATAAAGCATACTAAAATTTTTTGAACATACAGTTACAATATGTATAGAGGAAATGCAAACAAAAGCTTATAAAAAATATAAAAATCAACGGGAATTCCTAGCCACTTTAAACTTGCACTTTATTATACTACAAATAAAGGGACTATAAACTGCATGTCCGAAAGTTTTCTAAAAATTCTGACAACAAAGTTTTAAATTTTAATGAAAATTTTTTGTAGAAAGTTTGAAACTTTGATTTTTATGGTTTAGGTCGTTGAATTGACTATATTTTTATAAAAAAGCTAATATTACACAAAAGGTTATTGAGTTATCAAAATTTGTCAATATATTGCGCTGCTATTTTCGTGAAAAGTGTTCTACATATATAATATACGTATGTATGTATGTATATACACTTTGCTACGTTTTGTTTTGTAAAGAAATTTTTCCCCAATAATTTTTGTGAAATACTTCTTAATATTCTTCCATTTGCTAAAATAAAGATAGAAATATGGGGTACTACTGTGTAATAAAATACATTTATTAAAATATATAGTATGCATAAAGTAAAGGTTATATAAAAAGGATCTTTCTATTGAGCGTATTCTTCATAAAAGAAAGAATGCATATAAGAAAGGGTTTCTGTGAACTTCTGTGTTTCTAATATGCAATAAGTATTTTAGATATATATTTTTTTTATAAAAGAATTGACCACATTTTTTCGGAAAAATTTGGCACAATTTTAAATTTTAATTTCCATCAATGGCAAGAACTGTGGAAAAACATAAACTATAGATAGCTCTGTATAGCAAGTTAGCTACTCAAGTCTCTAGAAAGGGTGTTCAGAAAAATTTTTCATTATCAAAGAAATTGTCTGCTATTTATTTATCCAAGCAAAATGTGAAACTTTCGCTAACCTCTATGTATATAGGAATACTTTCACTTTATTTTAATATTTTAAAAATTATTTTCTAAAAACCTGTTAAAAAAGATAACCCATTTCATGCGTACAGGTTTAGAGCGAACCATGCAGTAGTTGAAAACAGTGGTTCCCCAAAAAACGAAAAAAATTAGATGTTATAAAAAATGTCTTAACCAATATTATTTTTTTGTTTTTAGTTTTTAGAAAAATTAGTATGCAGTAGTAACGGGTGATTTTTTAAGAGCTTGATAACTTTTTTTTAAAAAAAAACGCATAAAATTTGCAAAATCTCATCGGTTCTTTATTTGAAACGTTAGATTGGTCCATGACATTTACTTTTTGAAGATAATTTCATTTAAATGTTGACCGCGGCTGCGTCTTAGGTGGTCCATTCGGAAAGTCCAATTTTGGGCAACTTTTTCGAGCATTTCGGCCGGAATAGCCCGAATTTCTTCGGAAATGTTGTCTTCCAAAGCTGGAATAGTTGCTGGCTTATTTCTGTAGACTTTAGACTTGACGTAGCCCCACAAAAAATAGTCTAAAGGCGTCAAATCGCATGATCTTGGTGGCCAACTTACCGGTCCATTTCTTGAGATGAATTGTTCTCCGAAGTTTTCCCTCAAAATGGCCATAGAATCGCGAGCTGTGTGGCATGTAGCGCCATCTTGTTGAAACCACATGTCAACCAAGTTCAGTTCTTCCATTTTTGGCAACAAAAAGTTTGTTAGCATCGAACGATAGCGATCGCCATTCACCGTAACGTTGCGTCCAACAGCATCTTTGAAAAAATACGGTCCAATGATTCCACCAGCGTACAAACCACACCAAACAGTGCATTTTTCGGGATGCATGGGCAGTTCTTGAACGGCTTCTGGTTGCTCTTCACTCCAAATGCGGCAATTTTGCTTATTTACGAAGCCATTCAACCAGAAATGAGCCTCATCGCTGAACAAAATTTGTCGATAAAAAAGCGGATTTTCTGCCAACTTTTCTAGGGCCCATTCACTGAAAATTCGACTCGTTGCTCGTTAGTAAGTCTATTCATGATGAAATTTCAAAGCATACTGAGCATCTTTCTCTTTGACACCATGTCTGAAATCCCACGTGATCTGTCAAATACTAATGCATGAAAATCCTAACCTCAAAAAAATCACCCGTTAGTATGGATTAAACTGCGTGAAAAATTTCCAAAAAACAACGCGATTTTTTTGCAACATCAAACTTGCACTTTGTTATACTAAAATTTTATGGGCTATAAAAATGCATACATACAGTTTTTCTAGAAAATCTGATAAGAAAGTTGTCAATTACTATGCAAATTTAATGAATTTTCATGAGCTTTGCGCAAAGTGAACAGATTTAGTTTTTAGGTTTTTCGTTGTATTATGAATACGGTTTTCAGATTTCTGTGGCCAAAAAGCGGACCTTTCTAAAGCACCGAATCCGAACATACAATGTTGTTTTTCGAATAAAAAGACATAATGTCTTTTAATACAACTTTATTTAAAACAAAACAAATAGAATACAACTTGAAAAATGATATGGAAAACACATTTTGAGAAGTTTTGGCTACTCTCGCTTGTTTAATTATATTTATAATTATTTTTTATGATAGTATAACTTAGTAGTTTAAAAAAAAATATGTACCTAAATCAAAATTTTAAACTTTGTAGAACATTAGTAGATTTCTAGAATTGTTCAAAACAGTGCAGTTGCAGTTTTGTAGCCCATTAAATTTTAGTAGATCAAAGTGCAAGTTTGAAGTTCCTTGGACTTACCGCCGATTTTTGGAAATTTTTTGTTCGCACATTTTCCTCCATCCAAATTAATTCCAAACATTTTTTGAATGGAGAAAATGAACAACACCTTCCACAAAAAAAATTCACTAAAAATCAACGGTATATCCTAGCTACTTAAAAGTTGCACTTTGAATTGAATGGGCTACAAAACTGCAAGCTCAGAATGTTTATAAAAAATCTAATTAAAAAGCTCAAAATTTTTATGAACTTTTGTCGAATTTTGCTAATTTTTGAATAAAGATTAAAATTTTGACTTACATGGTCTTTGTTAGATAACGAATGAAAGTGTTCTTAAAAAATTAAACACATCACATAATCTAAAGGGGAATTACCAAAGAATACTAAAATGTCTCTTCTCTATTTATATTTCGCCACTGTATTAGGGATGTCAGTGGCAAAAAAACATCGATGTTTTTCTTTGATTGAAGTGTACATCATCATACATCGATGCATCGATTTGCATAGGATTTTTCAGATAATGTTTCACAACAAAATAGGGATTTTCTCGAAATCTTGCACGTTGCACGGATTGTACGAAATGCAAAAATACTATTCCAAATTTCGAAGAGTACGACAGCACCCCATTGCAAAGTGGTAGCATGTATGGGTATCAAGCAGCGAAATTATGTATCAATTACAATAGCAGGAGACAGCAAAAAAAAAAATGAAGTGAGCGAGATGAGAGGAATGAAAGAAATATGTAGCAATTCCTACAACAAAACAACTAGCAACTAAAAATATCCTGGCCAGGATTTTTTCAGCCCACCCAATCGTGAAATATTTCCTAACACGTTAAATTTCATACAACGTAGATTTCACCCATTAAATAAATGGGTGCAGGTCGGATCTCTTGCTATTAGAATAATATACTTTTTTCCTAGCATCAAGGAATGTTTTTTTCTAAGTGTAGCCACTATGCCCGTCATTCCATTGCTTTCGGCCCTCAACCATATGTTGAGTGGATGGTATGGCTCCATATATACTTTGGACAGCCCCTTTGCCGGTGTCCTTGCGGGTTCCACAGAAAAGCCATTTCGGCGATGTTGGCGTTCCAGTTGCCGTTGATAACCTCAGTGCCTGTCAGTTTCCAGAGATCTGTATTAAAAATTGATTTTTGCCAAAAGATAAAGCATACTTTCCGAAAACATGCAGAAAAAGACTAACCACATCTCCGAGCCATATAAGAGGATGGGTTTAAAACTGAACAAAGATTTCAGTGACAAGACTTCAAAAGCAAAACTTCAAATTCAAAAACTTGTCAAAACGGTATGGATAAGGTATCGAAGTCGCGAAATATCTTCAAGCTAAATGTCTCGCTATCGTTCAATAACATACAAGATGGGCCCCAACGAGTTAATACTAGAAACATATTTCTGCCATGACTAACATAATCAAGACACCATCATATTCCTATAAACCAGGTGGACATCTGATAGCCATCTTTAATGTCTAATGGTTTACCCTACGGAATGTTTATAATTTTCTTATTAATTAAACGCTTCGTTGACAGTCTGTGATAAATGGCTTCGAGATTTATTTGGGTGTGAAATAGAACAGCAAATGCTTCCGTTTGGCATCAATTAAAACATGTTAAAGCTGTCAATATTTATCGCTAAAACGTACATTTCTTAATTACAAGAAAATTGTGTACGCAATTTTTAGTATAAATACATGATGAGCCTAATTGGTCTGAGGTAGTGCGGGAAATACGTTCGACAGCACAACATAATTCTATTAATTGTAGAAAGACAAAAATAAGAGACATGTTTCGTAAGTAAAGCGTGAAACTGCAGGATAAATATACATATATAAGTATCGGAAATAGTGATTAGCAGCAATCCAATCACACACTAAGTATCAGCTCAATAGGTCATTCGAAATCCACTTGGTAGTGTTGATCCAGTATTTCGTGGCTAAAGAAACATCCACTCACAATGGCGATCGACGGGAGATATAAAAAATCAATAATTTAACTTTGACTTTAGTTCCTCATTCATATAAAAACAAAATCAAAGTGGTGCATAAATACAATTAATTACGTTTCTTTTTCTCTCTGTAGCTGGCGCTAGCAGCATTTGTGCCTTGGTACTGGTTTTGATGTGCAGCAGTGCTGCTACTGCCCTCAACATGACCAACATCTGCTTGTTATTGAAAAATAATGCTCGCATAGCCAGCGCAGATTCTTGCTCAAATTATTACACATGCTCCAACGGTGCTGCTACATCTCAAAGTTGTTCTTCTGGCACCTATTTCGACAAGAACTCACAGGCTTGTGTCAGCACGGCTCCAAGCTATTGCTCATCAAATAGTACTACTACAAACCCATGCGCTGGACACGCTACTGGCTCTTTTGCGGCAGTATCAGGTTCCTGTACCAACTACTATTACTGCGGGACCAACGGTGCGGAAGAAGGCACATGTCCTAACAATCTCGTGTTCAACCCGACGACCCAATCGTGCGACTATTCAAGCAACTATCCCTGTCAGAGTTCTAACACTAGTTCAAGCGATGCCAACGCCGTTATCAACTTGTGTTTGTATATCCAAAAGGGAATCTACTTTGGCAATGCTTTCAGCTGCGCTGGCTGGCAGAAGTGCTATAACGAGAGCAGCTTTACTACCGGATCCTGCAGTAACGATTTGGTCTTCGATACGGCGAACGCGATATGTAACTATCCAGCGAACGTTGACTGTTCCCAGGTATATTTGCTTTGTGTCAGGAAACTTCAAGTTGACATCTAGCTAACAAAATGCGAATCTTTAATTGCAGGTAACCAATGACCCCAATTTGGATGTCAATGCAGCTAGTGACGGTGGCACATGTACAACAAGTGTAAGTAATTCATTTCGATATGTTTCGCTCTCAAATTGTTGGGAATCGCAATACTCACATTGTATTAAATTCGCTTTTTGTAGGGGGAACTCAAAAATGCCACTGCATGCAATCAATATTATATATGTAATAATGCTAAATGGCAGCTGATAACATGCAGTACCGGCAAGTACTACGACACGGTATCAAAGACTTGCGTGAACAGAAATGTTGCTTACAATGACTGTGATCGTTGCTTGGGTACCAATCTCCAATTTGTAAACGCATTTGGTACTAATTGCACTGGCTACTTGTATTGCGTAGAAGGCGTTGAAAAGAGTAGTGGCACCTGCCCGACCGGAGACTACTTCAACGAAGATATGGGTGGTTGTGTGAGCGAAAATCCGAATTACGTATTCTGTACGAGTGAATCCTCGTCGTCTGCGACTACAACGAGTGGTAGCACTGATGATACCACAGCATCTGGTGAGACGACTGCTAGCGCAGCAACCACAGAAGCAACCACTGAGGCAGCTAAATAAAATAATTTCAAGTCCTTGCAAGAAGAGTGTATACATTTGTACATATGTACTCATTTGTAATTTAACTTTCAGAGGAGTTTCAATATACATACATGCAAATAACTTTTTGATGCAAATAATAAAAATAAATCGAGTTTATTACGTATGGTTTGTACTTTGTAGAGAAGTTTATGCGAAAACAGACAAACTTTAGTTTCAAACTGATGTCGC
Organism: Rhagoletis pomonella; assembly: GCF_013731165.1. Classification (NCBI taxonomy): domain Eukaryota; kingdom Metazoa; phylum Arthropoda; class Insecta; order Diptera; family Tephritidae; genus Rhagoletis; species Rhagoletis pomonella. The sequence continues at coordinate 52,873,348 of NW_023458559.1, forward strand.
CTCACGGCAAGAGCTCGGCCTCGACCTATCTTGAAGTCTCAACAAAGATTGCGGTAGTTATCAAACATTATCGAATTTATTTTTAATAGCTAAAAAAATTTATTATTTTAGTTTTTTGCCCCATATGGCCTCAAAATCTCGGAGTCGGTTACTACACTATCCTGTCCGTTAAAATTGAACTTGACAGGAAGTTGGTGCCGTGTGGAGTATTCCAGAAGTAGGTATGTACCAGGGATATTGCGAAACATTGCATCAAATGATACGAATGTTTTTCGAATGAGAAAGTATACATGGGCCGAGAGTCCACTCTAATATTGTTGAAATGGCTCTAAAGCTGTCTAGCCATGGTGCGGATAATAACCTGCTTTTAGCTTCACGCGCTAAACGGTTAAGTAGTATATGAAGCAACATTGATGGGCCTTCAACAAGTACTGCTAAAATTCTCATAAGCAACCTAGAAAAAATTTTAGACTCCTCCTGCGAAATCGAAGGCTCGGATGTAGAATCAGGAGACATTAAAAAATGTGAAATTAAAGCTTAAGGCCTATCTTAAAGAAAAATGAGCTCAACTCGGTGAAAATCCTCACGATTGTTGGAAAACTAAACTAAAATACAACAAATTGAGAGATCTGGCCCGCAAATATTTGAGCGCCCCACCCGCCAGCGTTCCAAGTGAGCAATTGTTCAGTGCAGCCGGCCTTATATACGAGCCTCTAAGAAATCGCCTCATGGGAGAAAGGCAGCAAAATTACCTTTTTTATTAAATATAATATGCCCCTTTTTAACTTTGACTACTAGATTTAAACACTGTATAGGTTCGGAACTCGTTCAATGTTCTAATAATTTACAAAATTTTTAAGTAATAAAAACGATGACTTAAATTGATTGATTATAGCTTTTTCGCATTCGCATTCACATTCGCGAATGTAAAAAATATGACATTCGAAACATCCCTAGTATGTACATACTTTATAGCCTGGTCCTGACTTCACCTCAGCTGTATGTTGACCAAGTCTTTTGCTAATTTTTTACTTCTACCCACATTTGATTGTTGGAGTTGATTTTGCTTATCCTAATCGGCTATTTTGCTTATTCTAAATAACCGCCGAGCAAGCGGAAAAACTTACAATGTCAAAGGAATAGCAAGCATATTATTTATCCGCAACCGGATAAATGATTAATCTTATCTTCTTCTTCTATATATATAAAAAAAAAAATGTCTTTCGTATGACGGCGATGCCTGACCAAACGGCTGAACCGATTTCAATTCTGTGAAAAGTCCTTTTTTGGACCTTCTGTGTGGAAGGTTTTTCGATTAAAAAAAATTCAAAACTTTTTGTTATTGTTGCCAAAAAATTAAGAAAGCTGAGACGTCACGATCTCACAATTTCATAGAGTTTTCCGTATATTGTATGTCACTAAACTACCAAACGGCGGGACCTATTTCGTTCATATTTGGAACATACATATGTCAGCACCTTTAAGAGAAATATACCGGCTAAAAATTAAATCGCTAGGTGGCGATGGGGTCGGGACGCTCCTAAAAACTGCATTTAATTGCAGATTTGGCTCATATTTAAAACATTGTTAGCCAGATGCAAGGAATATTTGGACTAAAAAATTACACGATAGGAGGCACTCAGGTCGGGATATTCCTAACGTTCTTATACAGTGGGAGAAATACATATTCAATCGTCACAATAAAATTTTGAAGCCTCTTTTTTGAGAGCAACAATATATCTCTTAAGCAAACTACGCTGGGGAACTGAAACTTGGCAGGGATGCATTAATTGTAAATACCCTACTTATGGCGAAAGGTGGCAGATATTGGTAAAGGGAGCGTGGCACCTCCCATACAACCTTATTTTCTCATATCGTCTATCTCTGGAACCGCATTATGCTAACGTCCTAAATTTGAAACAGGCACAAATGTTATCAATATCGTACCTTCAAAGAAAAGTGGCAGGTATTGGAAAATGGGGCGTGGCACCTCTCATACAAACTGAAATTCTCATATCGCTTATCGCTGGAACCGCTTAAGCCAACGTTCTTAAATTTGGCACAGCTATGTATATATCGTCGGCCGCTATGGTGTAGTGGTAAGCAGTGCGCACTTCCACTCCGCAACGCCTGGGTCTTTCTTAACAGCGGTCGTCCCTCGGCAGGCAGTGGCAAACCTCCGAATGTATTTCTGCTCATAAAAATACAATCGCCATTCGGAGTCGGCGTAAAACTGTAGGTCCCTCCGCTTTGTGTGACAACATCAAGGCGTTCGCCACAAATCGGAGGAGAAGCTCGGCCAAACACTAAAATGTGTGTAAGCGCCAATTTATTATTATAGATTTTTTCGACCAAAGTATCGCTTATACATATGCATATCATCGTTTAAAATACAAAACCGCGTAACTGACATTTGCTGCCAACAATTGGATTTGTCACACAAGCTCTTGGCTTAATCTTTATCCATTCGTCCTGAAATATACTAGCCAGAAATGCGTTTGCTTTATAAAAAAGCGAACCATTTTAAAATATAAGTGTTTTTACTCTCTAGAAAATAATTTATGTAACCTCACATACGCGGTTTTGCATTTTGTTCATACGCGGTTTTATACTTTTAACGACGATATGTTATTCATACTGTGCTAACGACGCAAAGTGGAAGGTATTGGAAAAGGGACGTGGCACCTCCCATACAAACTGAATTTCTCAAATCGCGTATTTTGCAGATCCAATGGATAGCGCTGCTGCCGAAATATGTATATATGTAGAAACCCCATGTGTTTACTTTTCAGATGGCTAAATGAAATTGTGTAAGCGCACCTTTGTCTGACGCCCTCATACACCCTTAATGCGATCTTGCATTTACCTCCGATTTAGGAAATTGCTCGGGGCGGCTGTTATTGCAGCAGTAAGACTAAAAGAAACCAGTTCATAAATATTAAGACGAATTTTAAAAGTGACGAATCGGCAAGGAAAGATTCGACCACATCCGTCCATGAAGGAGCACGGTAGGTATATCAATGGCTCCATTTCAACGACATTCAAGAGATCACACGACTCATTTAGCCAATGAACGGGAAAACTTTTCATCCTGTGGGGTAGCGAGGATTCTTGACCCTCCTGTAACGGAAAATGCTCATCTGTGCTCTTGAGTTTCCTTATAAGCACTTTTATTGGCTTACGCACCGGACCAATGTTGTAGTTGCAAGATCAGAGAAGATTTTGCGCGCTTGGCAGTAATTTCACAGTTAGAAATAAGAACATCGGTAAAGCTCATGACATCGAAATCGATTAGTATTGTCGTAAGCGCCATTTTGACGATTTTTAGTTCTAGATGCCGTTATATATTTTGAAATAACGTCTTTCGATTGGTGTTATCAGTTTTTAGATATCTCCTTTAGTTTCCGAGATATTGACTAATTCGATAATGTAGTAAACATTTAGTTAGTGATGCAGTCATATTAAACTAATCAATATCTTAAAAATGTCGTTCTCCATTTTTTGATATCTCCTTTAGTTTCCGAGATATTGAGTAAAAAGTGTCGTTAATTTAGTAGAAATTTTGATCACATTTTGTCGTATTTCATACAAAGTGGCAGCCAAAGTGTGGACAAATGACGCTTACGACAAAATTTTGCTAAAGAAAATCCTTCATAAACTCAAAACTATTTAACAATAAACATTAAACATTAAATAATTTAAGAGTTTTGTGAACTAGTAACATTTTCAGAGACTTTGGAGAAAATCTATCTTCGCGTTTTTGAGAAATTGTATTCCAAACTTCAATCGCGATTTCCCAGAACCTACCGAATTTAACATCTTTTGCCCAGGCGACGATATATAAATAGGCAAACATGTTTTCCTTACCATTTTGCAACTAAACCATACTTCTAAGGTATGAAGAATTATTTTATCATTAGAAAGGTATTTTGAAGCTGAAGTGCGGAAAATTACTCAAATTTCAAATAAGTTTAATACAAATCGAAAAAATCAATTCAAAATCGACACTTATACAAATGCCATAATGTACAAGAGGGGGAAAAGGCTCCTAAATGTATGCTTTAATATTAATAAAGAATTAAATAAACGAGCTAAGCAGCAGTTTAGGAATAATATTTATGTACAGTTGATTGAAATTCGTACAAGAAGGTAAACGCATAGACAGACGGCAACGTGGATGTTGATTTCAACTCCCCGCATTTCACCTCAAGTAACCTCATATCAACTCCTCTCAGTTCACCTCAACTCATCTCACCCCAACTCACCTAATTCCATATGAACTGAATTCACCTCACCTCTTTCAACTCACCCCAACTTAACTCACCTTAACTTATCTAAGCTCACCTCACCTGAACCCACTTCACTACAATTCACTTCTCATTAATTCAACTCACTTCAAATAAGTTTAGTGGTAGAATTTCAGCCGCTGGGCGAACACAAGTATGTATTCATAAAAGAACGATATTATCGATTGCTATGACTAAATCGACGACAATAACAATGTGCTTTTTGAACACTGGTATACAAAGATCAAAGATCGATTAATCGAGCCCATTCGATTCGATTTTTTTAGCTCCTACTCGACCCGTGAATCGATCAAAAAAATTCGATTTTATTTTTTTTTTTTTCAATTGATGCATATTGATCTACGGTTTTCTCTAGAAAATCTGAGAAATTTTAAAGAAATTTAAATTTTTGAATTTGAGGCTGGTACAAAAAATGAAGGAACTTTGGCTCCTCCCACGGAGTCCTCTTGAAAATAACTATATGAAATTTTAAGTAATACTACAACAAAAACTCCTAATATTGGAATTCCCAACTTTGTGCAAATTTCTATTAAAAATTTTCACTTTTAACTACCCATTTTACAAAAAAATTTTCGTATGTAATTTTGTAGCTCATTGAATTTGAGTGCAATAAAATGCTATTTTGAAGTAAAACATAAAATTTTTCCTTTTTTGTATTAAAAAAAGACTACAAAATTTCGAAGAAATGTAACCTTGCAAAAATACCTTAAACTCAGGGGTGTACCGCGATTTTTTTTCCGGTCCGGTCTTACAATGTATGTACAACAGAAATGTTTTATACTAATTTTAACTCTCTTGACGGCCGCTGGGGCTGAGTGGGTTAGAGCTGTGTACTACCAGTCCGTAGGACGTGGGTTCGATCCATACGCCCGGATATCATAAAATCCATTTGCTGTTTCGAGACGATGTAAAACTCTAAGTCCCTCCATTTGTGTAACAACATCAAAACGCACAACACAAATTGAATGGGAAACTCGTCCATATACTTAGCAACAGTGTAAACGCCAAAATATTATTATACGTATAGTGACTCAAACAAGTGGTCACGTGTTGATTTTTTATCTTAATATGCATAATATTTTCGAGTAACATTTTTTTTGTTATTTTTCTATAAAAATTACAATTTTATAAGCTTTAAACAAAAGCATAAAAATCGCAGTTTCAAAATTTATAAAAATTTAAGAAAGTTCAACGTGTTTCCATAAAAATTTCAACTTTTAAATCTGCACCTTTAGAACATTTCTAGGTATGCAGTTTTATAGCACATACAATTTCACGGCTGAAAAATTATTTTTGAGAATTTTTTTTGGTGACCGATTTTTGCGGATCAAAAAGTTTAAATTTTGGAATTTTTCTGAATTTTGTATGAAGTTGGGAAGCGTGATGTATATGGTTACGGATAAAGTCTCTACGGTATTTTTATAGAAAAATAACAAAAAAAAAATATTACAAAAAAATCAACACATGGTCATTTCATTGAGTCACTGTATTTAGATTACAAAAACTGACCGATAATGGAAATTATAAATAAATCTTTCCACGAATTAAATTTAATTAATAGTAAATACAATTTTTTTTATCAATTCCACGAGTTTCTTCGACCAGATAAAGTGAAGGCAATTGATCTACATACCCTATATAATTGCACAGCGACAAACTTAGTGATGTCTTATCGTTTTGGCAACCCCGAAGCAAATTACCTAGTTACTTTGGTAAACAGACAACAGAAATTTAATTGGACAATTTAAATCTTTCAATTAAAATAATCGCGGTCGCAGCATGGTAAGAGTACATAAAATCGCCGACACTATAAAAGCGGCTTGACATATTCAATACTAGGCAGTTAGTCCAAATACGTAAATAAATTCAAATCTTAGCCGTTTAAAATCTGCGCGGAAATGTTAGGTGAGTAGTTCTAATCTGTCATTGCGAACCAGGGGATATAAGAAAATCCTAAATAAACAAATTTACTCGCTCTGCCGAAATCATCCAATTTCACAAAGGACAAGGATCATAGAACATGAAACTGCGGCGAAGCTAGCCAATTCATGTACCTGCCAAATAGGGATTCCAGCTGAAGTCTTAATGGAATATAAGACAAGTATGAGAGCGTGGATCCCTCTTTGTATTCTATGCTCTTTGTAAAGTACTTAATCATATTTATCGCATTTTGGTCGTACCCCTCCTCGAAATACACTAACAAAGTATTTTATATTTGTATTTCATTTCTAAAATTCACACTTACGCATGCGGCAGTAGCCAAACAATTCATATTTGGGACCCTTCTTCTGGTGCTAGTAAACGTAATTTCCGCGGAATACGATGTGGATGGCGTATGCACATTGGTCTCAGATGGCGTTCGCATTGGCAGCATCGAATCTTGTCTAAAATACTACATCTGCAACAACGGCAAGGCTACAGCTTATACCTGTCCTTCCGGCACAAAATTTAGCAAAAACTCGCAAGCTTGTCTAACCGCAGCCAACGTCAATTGCTATTTTGGTGAAACAACTCCCTGCACTGGCAAAACTGGGGTGTTCGTGCCCAAAACTGGCTCTTGCAATGGCTGGATCTACTGTAAAAATGGTCAAGAAATCAGCAGCGGCACCTGTAGCAACAACTTAATTTTCCGCGATGGCGAGTGTATATATGGCGACTGTGCCAAATCTGTGAACACACTGGATGCAAGTTTTACCTCCATCTGTCAGGTACTGCCGAACAACAAATACTTTGGAAGCACAACGGACTGCACCAAATGGCAAATTTGCAGGAATGAGAAGTTGAGCGTAGGTGTTTGCAAAGGTGATTTGGTAAGTACATATTGTTTTGAAGCACGATTCAACCAGCTTCTTTTACAAATCAATTAGGGTGAATTCACATCTATACATTTTAGCACATTTTATTCCTATCCCTTAGGTGTACGAAGTTCCATCTGCTACTTGCTCCTACAAAACTGCAAGCACCTGTTCGCACGTCACTGGTATCAAGGTGCAACCGGATGTGGAAGTCTTTGGCAGTTGCACTGAGAATGGCGCACTTAAGTCTACCGGCATTTGCAGCGACTACTTAAAATGTACAAACGGTCAATGGACGCGCCAGTCTTGTACAAACAACTTTTTCTTTGACACTGTGAAGCAAACTTGTGTGACCCGTAAAGCTGCTGTGACAACAGATTGCGATCGTTGTCAATTCACGAAAAATACATTCGTTAACGCTGTTGATGTGGAATGTCGCAAATATTTGATTTGTTCAAACGGCGTCCAAAAGAGTTCCAATTCCTGCGGTTCAGCCTACTACTTTGATGAGAGCTCTCAAGCTTGCATGAAAATCAGTGGAACTGTTGATCTCGCGGCAGTTAGTGGGGCGTGCTATACAGCTCCTACAAGTGGAGCAGGTGATTCTGATAACAGTGGCGACACCAGTGGCAGTAACAGCAGTGATGGCACCAGCGGAGATACCAGTGACAGTGGTAGCAGTGATGCTGCCAGCGGAGACGCCAGCGACAGTGGTAGCAGTGATGCCGCCAGCGAGGACTTTACTGGTTTCGGTGGACCCCCTGATGCCGTTTCTACCATATTCCCAAAGTTCATCAAAAAATGTGAAGATTCGATCTAACAGTGAAAATTCGCATCATGGGTGAATTCGGAGTAGCAAAAATAAAAATAAAATATTTTCTTGCGTTCTATTTAATAAAATAACGTGACTACACACTTGCAAGTTTTAAAAAACAGAGCTCGTAAAGTCATCAAAGTTTTATCTCGCCCTGAGGAGTTATATTTTTAAGAGCACTCCATAATCTCCTCACATGTTCGGCTCGCTCCTGAATTTGCATGTGACGTATTTGTAAAATAGTTTATTTGTGTTGATGACATCATTTATTTTTATTGCTCCGAGTTTTAAAGTGATGCGAAAAATATTCATCACTCACATAACTTGAAACAATTAAACCAAAAAACTTTTTACCCCAAACTTTAAATTCATGGTGGCTTCGATGGTCGAAGTGGGGGATGCTATAACTGGTTGCGGATCGAGGAATGTCCAGGTACTCCCTAGTGACCTGGCACCCCAAGCAAATCGAGCTGGTTATGTTTGCCAACATAATTTAGTCGAGACTTGCATTGTCGAACTAGTGTGGTAGTACTTAGATAGAGGGCTGGCAAATGCCTTAAGTGCAGCTTAGCTGTCACCGCAGACACGTAAACTCCTTCCCGTCCACTTTTTTCCACCACGTAGTATATAGCTTTGAGGATTGCAAATGCTTCAGCTTTATCCCCATTAACTTCGAAAAAGATCCCAGATCCTTGCCCAGAGTCAGTGTGTAAGTTCGGGCTCCGTGCTGGAATTAAACCAGCATTCCCCCTCAGGGAACTCTGAATTATAGACACAAGTGGTCAAATCTCCGCCGCCAGCAATTTCTGCCTCGCCTCACTCAGTGTCATAACAACATCCGTTTCTTTTTAGTCTGCAGGTGCAGCAGTGCGTCAAGAGCACTATATACCACTCAAAAAAATTAAAATTAAATAAAGATACTATCAAGCAACCATTTTGGATCTTTACTATCGAAACCAGAAATATTTTCCTGGACTCCCACTTACAACTCGCGGATCCCCATATTTTTTTAACGCCACCTGGACCACTTTGGGAATCACTGGTATAAACTAACCTCCACTGTAATATATAAACTAACTGATTCCAAATTATTAACAAGCCTCAAGCCAGTTACTATTTAGTAAAACTGAAATTACTTTGTAAATGAATTAATTTTGAATAATGATATTAATAAAAAAATATATATATGTAATCGATAAATTAGCACCACATCAAGAGAAGGCTTTTCTTCAAAGAAGTTTAGCTCCCTTAGATAGATATTAAAAACTTCTACATAAACTTCTACACTCTTAATATCCTCACACATTGGTTAGAAAATCCTAACTCACCCTCGATAGACTCCGCTTTGATGGCGGGTCAGCGCAAAAGCAAATTGATCGAAAAAAATCTTTTTAATGGCAGTCGCCCTTGACAGGCAATTCCTTCAAGTGTAAAAAAACAACTAAGAGCAGCGCTGTCTTCGGCTATGCCGAAGGCTTCATACCTTTCATGAACATCTGAAAACTTTACTTTAACAGATTACTGCATTTGAAAAAATGTATATGTATATTCACAGCATACATAGATAGAGGAGTTACATATATAAAAAATCGTATCTAAACAATCAGAGATATGTAAGATATACCTTATATAGCACCAATCAAAGTGATTTTCGCCGCTATGTGATTGGTATGTAAACCGGTAACACAATTTAATTGGTTTAGCTTCCTACATAAAGGAGAAATATCGCAAAAACTGGTATCTGAAAAATCAGTGCTATAGGAGATAAAGCTTATACAGCATAGATTTTGACGATTCGCTCAGTAGACTTTGTACTATTATTTATAAAATATCTTACGAAATTTATCGGTTTTAGCTGTTCAAATAAAGGAGTTGTACAGTAAAATCCCATATCTGAACAATCAGTTATATGGAGGCAATGTATAAGTTACAGTGACCCGATCTTTGTTAATTTTACTGTAAACTATCTGTTGATAATGAGTGAAAATAGTGCGAAATATCATGTTTCTAGCTGTATATATTTAGAAATTATAACAAAGAATCTCATATCTGAACAATCAGTTGTATCGGAGCTATATGTAAAAGTGACCCGATCTTTTTTATTTTCACTGTAAGAATTCTGTTGATAATCGTTGGAAGTATTGCAAAATTTCATGTTCCTAGCTGCATAAATCGAGGAGTCATAACGAAAATTCTTATAACTGAACAATCAGTTGAATGGGAGATATATGTTATAGTGACCCGATCTTTGTTATTTTCACTGTAAATATTATGTTAATAATGAGTGAAAACGGTGAGAATTTTCATGTTCCTAGCTGCATAAATGGATAAGTTATGGCAAAAAATCTCATATCTGAACAATCAGCTGTATGGAGGCTATAGGTTATAGCGACCCGATCTTAGCCATTTTCTCTGAAAGTATTATTTTGATAATGAGTGACAACAGTTCAAAGTTCCATGTTACTAGCTACTTAAATGAAGGAGTTATAACGAAAAATCTTATATCTGAACAATCAGTAGTACGGGAGCTATAGGTTATAGTGACCCGATCTTTGCAATTTTCACTCTAAGTTCTCTGTTGATAATGGGTGGAAGTATTGCAAAATTTCATGTTCTTAGCTGCATAAATGGAGAAGTTATAACGAAAAACCTCATATCTGAACAATCAGTTGTATGGGAGCTATATGTTATAGTGGTCCGATTCTTCCGGTTCCGACAAATGATTAATACATTATATAAATACATCCACCTACCAAATTTCATCCGGATATCACGAAAACTGAGAGACTAGATTGCATACAAACAGACGGACAGACGGACAGACGGACATGGCTAAATCGACTCAGCTCGATGTTCTGATCATTTAAGTATACATTTTAATGGGTCTATCTCTTCTTATTCTGGTACTTACAAACATCGGACCAAAGTTATAATACCATTTCATGCTCATGAAAGGTATAAAAACAAAAAAATATTGCCATTCGGAAGCGGCGTAAAACTGTAGCTCCTCTATTTCTACGGGGAGAGAACGTAGAATAAATCGAATTTGGAAAATTAGGCTAAGCAACTAACTACCGGCGGTGGTGCATTCCGCACTTATTAATTCAGATAGGAATTGAAATTTAAATTGAATAAGAACTTATTTAAATAAACAGCAAATGGTTGTAATGAGTAGTTTTTTTTTCAAGTCAGAAGTACACTTGGAGGTCTTCCATTGCTTGCCGAGGGGCGGCCGCTGTCAGAAAAGCTTGTTTTGGATGTTGTCCGAACCACGGATCCATGGTGGCCATATAGAATACTTACACCGTTCCTATAATTCCTCGATTAATCAAACCGGAAGAGTTTTTCATATTTCCCTTCGAAAATATGGTGTATTTCGAATAGACAACGAACTTGGATTACAGCGGATAACGTAAGTTCCGTTTTGTTGGAGAATGGCCTTGTTCTCGGAGGCATTTCTAACATTTATTGCACCGTGCGAGAGTCAAATTTACACACAAAAATATCAATATATTCGCGAAACAAGGGGCCAAAAATAGTAAAACTGCACCTTTGGTTTTTCTCTCTGACGTCAGAATTTTTTTTTACGACTTTTAAATTACACAGATACGATCAATTCAAAAAATGGCTGACTTCTAAAATGTCAATTGCTATGCCGCGAACTAAGCGGGCATTGGCTAGTAATAATATATAATAGATTGGCGCTTACATATATGTAAGTGTTTGGCCGAGCTTCTCCCCCGATTTGTGGCGTGCGCCTTGATGTTGTTACACAAAGGGCAGGGACCTACAGTTTAACGCTGACTCCGTTTTTCGTGGAAGAAATATACTCGGAGATTTGCCATTACCTTGCGAGGGGCGATCGATATCAGAAAAAAAAACTTTTTTATTTCTTATTTTTTATGTTGGGTTGAACCGGGCTTGAGGCCCTGTGGAATGGCAGGCGCGCACTGTTAACCACTAAAACATAGCGGCGACAACCGCATAGCTCCCGCATTAATTTTTACATTCGCATTTGCAGTAGTCAATGCGGAACAGCCGAAAGCCTAGATTACGATCCCTTTTAAATTTATTAATCTCCCGCAAAGAATAGTGCCTAAAAACACAAATTGGCTTTTGAAAGTAGAAATATTAATAAAAAGGTGTTAAAAAGCAAGGCGAATTCATATAAAGTGATGATATTAGAAAAGCTGATTTGATTTTTTTATTCGTCTAACGACTTGGAATGTCAAAATTGAAATATAGTTGCGTGCCCCAACTTTTCTGGGTTAAAACCTGTAAAACTGTCAAAAGGCAAAAGAAGCCAGAGAACCGAGTACGGGAGCACTTTCTGGTAAATTCCTGTAAATCCTTGCAACTTCTTGCGAGTTAGGGAACGCAACTATTTTGTTCGCATTTCCACACACACTCTTACAGATTTGCACAGTCCGCGCCGCAAAATCAAACTACTTGTAAATTTTTGTTTTTGTACTCCTGCTATCACCTTATATTAATTAATTCGCCTTGTTAAAAACCTTAGTTCTCACAAATTAAATAAAATGTGAATGATTGCATTATACATATTTTAACAAAAAGTTGTAAATAAGCAGAAAGTAATTTGCTCTCCAGTGGCCCATTAATATGAAGTTAGCTTTAGGCGCACGCTGCATACGATTGCCTCGTTGAGGTGCATTTCTCCGCTGCAGCATCGAACCACATATTCTCGCTACATTCTCTCTCCTCCACAGTCCGATTGTTCTCACAAACAAGATAATGTTGGCAACCGGTTTTCGAACTCAATTCGTAGCCGTCATCTCGACCATCGCAACGATCCTCATCACACTGAACGCTGGTGCGGGACTTGCAAGCCTCCTCCTTTGAATCGAAGAATTTAGTGACAGGACACTGTCCCCAGACAGGTGTGGAGTCTGGTTTACCAACACCGAGATCTTGGCAATAGAAATATCCACGACATGTCGCATCATCACTCACGAAATGATCTCTGATGGCAAGTTTCGTTGTGCCGCATACGTCCTTGGGGTAGGGATGTTTAGAGCAATTAACCTGACCCTTTGGCAAGCAAGTTGCCGTCGTCACGTCAAAGTATTTGCCAGTATCGCACTGTTTTTCGGTCAGGACAACGCTGGTTCTTTGTTTGATACATTCATAATATTTGTCACAGTTGTTTTCATCTAGAAATGGCGTATCATTGGGCACCACGTCGCAGAAAGTGTATGTGGCTACACATGAAGAATTTTCGGGGTAGTCACACATGACGG
>NW_023458559.1:52916521-52950544 GCF_013731165.1 Rhagoletis pomonella
GATTGTGGTTTTGTAGGTCACACTTTGTCGCGAAATTTAGGTTTTTCTGTAAGCTGTTCATTCTTTTTTTCCAGTAATTTGCCGGTATTTTCACTTCCCCGATATCAAATCGATTTTTGTTTGTTCCTTCAGTATTATTTCGTTTGGTTTTATGCTGTATCGTCTTAGAGGTGGGATGTGCACGGATACGTTTCATGTGCATAAGCATTTCTTTGCTACAAAGTACAAAGGAATTTCAGTTTACATTTTGTATTTTCTTTTTTACAAGCTTTTATTATGTTTCACTTGGGTGTAATCAAATCTTGCAATCGATTTTTAACAAACTTTCCCACGTTGAAATGCCGAATTGGAACTTAGTTGCTCAAATTGGAAATTTCTATCAATTATAGTTTAGAAATATAAGAGGCTGATGCTTTGCAATAATGCATTTGGAATGTCCGCCAAACTCAACTCAGAACCCGATGACAATGCAATATGAAAGATGAATTAATCCAACAATGGGGGTGCTATTTTATTGACCGATACTGTACATACAATATGCAAGCATACTACCTGAGCATACTACCTTTACAAAAAAATAAAAATTTTAGAAATCGGTTGACGTGGTCCAAAGTTGTGCGGTAACATACATATGTACATAAAAAAATAAAAATATTTCGACGATAACCTCTTCCTTTTTGAAGTCGGTTAAAAAGTTAAATTAGAAAATATTTATTGAAAAAACAACGGTCGCGTAGAATAGTTGTAGATTATGTTGTAAGCGATTTAGGCTTTTGGAAAAAGTTTTTGCTATGTTTGTATGTACATAAATGAAAAGTACAAATATAAATTTATCTGAATCTGTCTATTGAGCGACAGTTCTGGATTAATTCATAAATTATTCACATTGTTATGCGCCATCCTAATGTACCTCTGTACATAGACAAGTGCAATAAGCAAACACATAAACCTTTAGATTCCATAATCGGTATTTGCTGACAACAAGCGGCCATAGTTGTGACTAGAAACTTTAATTGGTCAAATGAAGTCATGTTTTTAGTCACTTTGTTTAGCGTTTAGCATTTAGCGCGGACGCTCAAATTTGCATCATCGCAGTCGATGTGGGGTATCCGCGAACTGTCATTGATATACGAATGTCGTTTGTATTATCATTACACTTGTTGTCATCGCTCATTGGCTGCATATTGTAGTACATCTATATTATGAGCATATAATCATGTATGGACATTAGACTGCATCACCAAAATAAGTTGCGGTTTTTCCGCCGGGATTACAAAATTTATTATATTTTAAGCAGAGACCGAAAATAACTGGTCCACATTAAACACATTAGTGGTATTCACCAAAGTAAGCAAGTAGCCTGGCAGTATGACAATAGAGCAAATCAGCTCAAGCAACGAGTATTGACAACTGTCGTTGCTTGGGCTTATCTGCTATTTTGCCAGAGTGCCAGGCCACTTGCTCAATTTGGTGAATATCATTATTGTATCTTTTTCTATCATTCACCATTTATTTTATACTTTTTGTGATGTATCACTATGAAAGCGTTTTATGCGGGGGAGCTTACGGTTAATGACTGTGAGAAATGAAATCGCTAACGAAAATAAAGGCCTATCGAAGCTATTTATGGATTTTTTTTTTGTTGAAAAGGTGACTTAGTAAATTTAGTTATGGTGCAGAGAAAATATATGATGAAAATGCAACGAAGTAAAACAAACTATAAAGAATAGCAAGTAAAACTATTTTTATTCACTCAAATGATCACCGTTATAAAGTTGTTTACAAACTTTACACACTGAAACTTTTTTATCACTACTCGTATCCAAGTCAAAAAAGCTGCGGAGTTCAACGCCTGATTTTCCGCCCATTTTCTTCCCTTCGTTAAATAGTCAACTATACTAACTGGAAGCAAACTATCGAAGCACTTTACTATTTTTATCATACCTACTTGGATACTGTTGCATTTAAAACAGAAAAATAAAACAAAAGGTCAGTTCGAAACGTAATTAAAAACAAATCAAATAAAAGTCTACCCAATGCAGATAAGCCAAAAACTTGTTATAACAGTTATTGTGAGTGATTTATTTTGTTTATAACAAGAAATAAATGACAATTTGTGACACAGGAATAAATGGCCGGGTTATTTTCGGTCTCTGATTTTAAGACGTTCACCAAAACATTTCGGAAAAATATTAAGATTTACGTCAGTTGGGCCGATTTGAAAATACATCTAAAAATGGAGGTTTTTACGAATAAAAATAGTTTCTTGAAGAACTTCTTTAAAAAAATCCTCTCAGATGACAATAGATTAAGCTTAAAAAATCTGCATAAAAATCTTTTCAACGGAATCGTAATAATGAGATTTTTGATGCTCCGTTTTAACTTTTTTCAAAGATTGTTTTACGAAATGATTAAGACTTATGTGGTCTCAGTAGAAAGGCATTTTCTCACTCTTTTTATTTCTGTGCACAAAAAAGCTCATTCACGTCCCATTTTTTTCCCCAAATACCAACACATCTGAATTCAACATGGAATGACGCTCGTTCATCCTACCTTTCTCTTTCATCCTTTGAATGGGTTTATTAGCAAATAAATAAAAAGGGTGAGAAAATACCTTTCAAATCGGTCCACCTCACGTAAATCTTAATATTCTTCCGAAATATTTTCCGATGGGAACACAGTACCGATTTTTTTTTTTATGGGGAGTGATGCAGTCTAATGTACATGCATACATACATATGTTTTTTATTATTTTACGGGCAACAATGCGGGCGAGTGTAACCCAAGACGTCACCCCGGCTTGATGCCAAGCTATCTATCTACGTTTTTACCGGCCACTCATGTTTTCAGTTAGACGCCACTTTACCTATTGTTTAGATACATTTCTGTTTACACATTTTATCTAACTTTATTGTGAGCCACTTTTCTTTTCGTTGTCACAACGGGTACCATATTAAAGGTTTCAAAAATCGATTGCGATTGTACAGTACGTACTTATATATAAACAGATGTACATACATACATAGGTGTAGCACACACCTAAGATCGACACCACATTTGTCATTAGGAAATTTCCCAATCAGTTAGTATGTCGAAAAGGCTTGAAATCAAATGAAATCGCATTTGCATTTGTTGATTGGTATTGGTAAAAATCGTACCCGTATACGCATTTATCAATTCATATGAAGATTTAGTTAGAAAACAACAAAAATGTAAAAACTTGGAGTTCTTAAACACGTATTGATTTGATTTTAAGTATTTACAATTGAATATAGGTTTATAACTGTTTTTTAAGGTTCAGGGAAAATACTCTTTTATTACTTTCGTATGGGCTTCTAATGTTCTGATAAGGGAAATTTTTATTTCATTAGGTATATAAATTTTGGTTTCAATACACTGCAAATTATATAGTACTTAAGTCAAATGCGAATTTATGTATGAATAACACTGGTCTACAAGGGTTTTGCGAATAAGACGGGACCTGGTGTTTCCGAACGGATTTTTCGTGCTGAACACGAATCTGGGGTCCAAAACTTCCCATCACGTCACGTTTTCGAGAAAAAAGGGGTTGAAACCCCTAAAAACAGCGTTTTTGGACATTTTCGAAAAATTGTAGAGCTGAACCCTGACGTGCTACAAACTTTGTATATGTCAGAAATTAAAGGCTAAATCGTGCCCTTTCGAATGAGCCCTATGCCGAATTAATCGCATGCACCCTTAGATCAGGGGGTGTATTTGTGTCTAGGAGTCCAGGGAAAATTGATCGCAGAAAGAATTTCATCTTAAACGACCATATAAATTTCTTAAATTTTTAAAATCTAACTGCAGATTCGTAATCAGCGACTTTTAATATAGTTAAAACCTTGGCATTATTAATTTTCTATGATCGTTTAAGATTAAATTCTTTCTGTGATCAATTTTTCCTGCACCCCTAAACACAAATACACCCCCTGCTTTAAGGGTGCACGCGATCAATTCGGCATAGGGCTCATTCGAAAGGGCACGGTTTAGCCTTTAATTTCTGATATTTGCAAAATTTGTACCACGTCAGGGTTCAGCTCTATAATTTTTCGAAAATGGCCAAAAACGCTGTTTTTAGGGGTTTTTCTCGAAAACGTGACGTGATGGGACATTTTTGACCCCGGATTCGTGTTCAGCACGAAAAATCCGTTCGGAAACACCAGGTCCCGTCTTATTCGCAGAAAAAAAGTTGAAATTTGTAGACCAGTGTAATTAATACATAATATATATTAATTCGCCTTGACTTAAGTTTTATAAATTTTCTGTTTACAAATTAACTTTAAATGCAATGCCTGCAATTTTACCGCGAAAATAATAATTTTAATTTTTATCATTTCAATATCTAGCAGATATTCGGTATTAAATTGTCATTATTTCAAACCTTGCGATATAATAGTATGCTTTCACTTAACATCTAATTTCTAATTAATAAGGCCCCGAATATGGTACTACGGAAGCTGCCTGGAAAAGCGTACTCACCGAATCTGAACGTATCAGTGACGTACACTTGAAGATCAAAGAAAATTTATGCAACGACGTGAGCAGCCAAATAAAAGGTTGGCAAAAGGACAATTATCATCACACGCTTATGCAAATCAAGCAACGCAAGGATATGGAAGATTTGTTTAAGAAGGCGCAAAAGCCCTGGGCTAAGTTGCTAGCAAAAGTAGAGAAGACAAAGTCTGATTACCATGCTGCCTGCAAAACGGAGCGCAGTGCCACCAATCAAGAACGGAATGCCACGGCGGATAGTTCGCTATCACCGGACCAAGTATGTATCAACACTTAGAATCAGTAAGATTGTATTAACCCTTTGACAGCTACCATACAGTTTCTTATATGTTAGTGGCTCGGTGGGAACTGCAAATGAAGTTCAAGTGAAGAAATTATTAACTTTGCTTCACCGATTCGACACCGTTTCTCATGTGTAGGTTTCTTTTTTATCAACATTCCCGCATTGTTGCCTATTTATTATAGATAAGAGCGATTTTTTGTTTGCGTATCAAGGCAAACATAAAGGTCTTTCGCAACTCACATTGTTAGGTTATTTAAAAAATCAATACAAATGAGTAATTTGTTGAGCATATTTAAAGCAAGAAGGCAGTGTAGACATATAATATGGCCAAGCTTTTAATTGGTATAGATCTCATTTAGCAAATCCTAGAACTAAACGAAATCTAGAATTATCTAAAATTTTTAGAGATTATCAATGTAAATTTTAAAAACATAACCCGAAATTGTCTTGGTACATATCAATAGTTAAATCTTTCATTTCTTGTCAATTCTGAAAGCTCTAGATGAGGAAATGCAGCGTGCTGTGTATCCTTTATTTCCAATGAAAATGGCTACCCTCGAGCAAAATTCTTCATTTCTGTTTAATTTATTCCTCATTCAGTATTTTGCTTTATGCATTTACAAGTACATAGCATACACATTTCAAATATTATATTTACATACTTTTTTCTTTATTCGCAGGTCAAAAAAATGCACGATCGTGTTCAGAAAACTAAAGATCAAGTTGCAAAATGTCGGGAGAAATACGAGCAGGCCATCGCAGAGATTACCAAATATAATTCGGTATATATCGAGGATATGACTTCAGTGTTTGAAAAGTGCCAAGCCATGGAGAGGACACGATTGGTCTTCTTTAAAGATGTTCTATTCAATATTCACGCGTGCCTGGACCTCACCAAGGTGCAATGGTACGTGAGTTGTTTCTTTTTTGCCTTTGACAAAAGCTTGCACCTATTTTTATAATACGTTTGAACTCCATAGTCTGCCGCAAATATACGAAGAGTTTTATCACACCATAAATAATGCAGATCAGCAGAAGGATCTGAAGTGGTGGTCAAATAATCACGGTGTAAATATGGCTATGAATTGGCCCTCATTTGTCGTAAGTAGAATTTATAGCTCCGCATGCATACATACTTTTAATTTACATTGCTTCAGGAATACACCGAAGAGTTCAGAGATATAGCAAAGGGCAGCAAATCAAAGGAGGCTCTTCCAGCAGCAGCAATTACACTTATCAATCAGCGTCCCGTTTCTGAGGACCCGCATGTATTTATAATATTGCTCTGACGGTTTGCAAATGGTTACTTTTTTTTGTTTACAGGAATATAACACGAATAGCTTAAAAAAATCATCGGCAAATTCGAGCAAATCTAGTGGAAAATCCATGCCACAAGAATCTGCGTCTTCGCCTACAACAGCGACAGCGTCATCGGCTGCGGCGATCGGTAAAAGCGCAAATGCAGCATCGGCTTCAAACAATCGCAATTCAAGCGTAACGTAAGTTAATCCCCATAAATATAAAAATAATCAAAACTAAGTCAAGTGTGAACATTTATACTGTGTGCCGAAAAAATTTGCATACCCACGCATTTAGCATTGTTTTCTCATTATCGTCTTCATAATTTTGGCCGTTTTGGGACTAATTTGGAGTATTTTTTTTATATTTCAGGAATGGTAATGGCAAACCCGACGTGAATCCATTCGAAGAAGAGGAGGAATGGGATGAAGGCGATAACGTGTTGGTGGATAATGGAGAAAAAGGTGTACCAGTCAAGGCTTTATATGACTATGAAGGCGCAGAAGATGATGAGCTAACATTTAAACAAGGTTAGGTCGTGTGCCTTTTCGAAACACTATTTTTATAAAAGTAAATATGTATATTTTCTTTTCAAATATATTTAAGGTGATGTCTTCGAGAAGCTTGAAGATGAAGATGAGCAAGGTTGGTGCAAAGGACGTATGAATGGGCGGGTTGGGCTTTATCCGGCAAATTATGTGGAACCACTACATACGTAAATAAAATCAAATCATTTTTGAACAACTAAAAAAAATGTTTAGTAAAAATTAAAAGCCAACCCGGGAAAATTTAAAAATGCAAAACATGCTGCATCATTTAACTCAACGCAAAATATATTGAAATTATCATAAAGAAGCATTTTTCGTCTGCGAGTATATCGAGAGAAACCGGAGACGAAATAGTAAGCAATACTTGAAACACATCACCATTAAAATCATATTTTGTGATTGTAGCCTATTATTTGTTCTTGTATTTGAAAATTGTTTACATCAGATATCGAACTATTGTTTAAAACAATTCGAAATGAAAACAAATAAGAATGAATAAGTCTTGTCAGCTTATGAATATTAGAAGTGAAAATTTTAAAATGTGATTTTAATCTTTTATGTTAGTCGTTATCAAGTTGAAAGCATTTCAAGTGCAAATTCAATATTTTTTCCTATTTAACATAATGCCCAGGTCACATGGTCCTCCCATAAATCCGTGCTCCATTAAGGTTAAATGAAAATCTACTTACATATCGTCGCCGGGGTAAAAGATTGTCGTAAGCGCCATTTTGACGTGCTTTAGTTCTAGATGCAGTTATATATTTTGAAATAAAGTCTTTCGATTGGTGTTATCAGTTTTTAGATATCTCCTGTAGTTTCCGAAATATTGACTAAAAATTTTTTGATAATTTAGTAAAAATTTAGTTAGTGATGCAGTCATATTAAACTAATCAATATCTTTGAAATGGTTTTCTCCATTTTTGTATATCTCCTTTAGTTTCCGAGATATTGAGTAAAAAGTGTCGTTAATTTGGTAGAAATTTTGATCACATTTTGTCGTATTTCATACAAAGTGGCTGCCAAATTGTGAACAAATGGCGCTTACGACAAAATTTTACTAAAGAAAATCCTTCATAAACTCAAAATTAATTAACAATAAACATCAAAAATTAAATAATTTAAGAGTTTTGTGAACTAGTAACATTTTCGGAGACTTTGGAGAAAATGTATCTTCTCGTTTTTGAGAAATTGTATTCCAAACTTCAATCGCGATTTCCCACAACCTACCGAAATTAACATACGACAATCTTTTACCCAGGCGACGATATATATATATTATGTACGCGTACATTCATGTAATAAAGCCGCAGCTGAAATTTATTTATTGCAAATGAAAACAAAGTAAATTCAATTTTGCGATTCCGTTTGAGTACGGACGTTTAACAAAATTGAATTAGGGAATTAAAAAAAAAAATGTTTAACTTAAAACCTTCAAAAACGAGTGGGCTGCTGTTCCAAAGAAAGGCGTATGAAGCAGTGAAAGAGGTGAATTCTTGGTGACCCAGCCGCTGCTTAGCACACCAAAATTGTTTCTTCAGTTTTTGGTTCGCGAAGCGCATTCTATATTCCACTTGTTCTATATATGTTACTAGAAACGAGCGTATGCACAAGTATTAAAACAATCATATGCTGACTTTGAGTGGATAAAATATAGTTAGTAGACATAAGCAGGTATGGGTCATAAGATTTTAACTCGAAACACACTTTTAGATTTATTAAAACTTTTAATTCAGTTGTCCGATACATATGTATGTACATATATATACATATATCGTTATATTAGTTCACAAGTGCCCTAGCCAACAAATTTTTTTATTACAGAAGCAGAAAACACTATACAAAACAGGTAGGGATTTTTAAAAAGTGGCATGTAACTCCTTTGGTACTAACACTGTAAAATTTTTCTTGAAGTTGTAATTTAATAAATAAATAGTGTTGGTTAGGGCCTTTAAGAATTAAGGTGACGATATTTAAATTCATTGGGATATTAAAGCTCGTACTTATTTACAAGCACCGAATAGGTTTGCGAGTTCAGCGATCACGCTCGTATTGTACTACATATCATTTCTTAACATCCTGAACAAAATCAAAAGTTCGGCAATATGCGTAGAACGAGCAGAAGTTTGAATGCGCGTGTCGCTTAAGAAGATTTGATTTAATTAAGACAAGGTATTTTAAAATTATACTTTATACGCGTCTTTGCTAAGATATGTGGAAACTACAAAAAGTATTTATTTTATTCCACTTCCAGTTCGAGTTAAAAATTATGCACCATATTCATACATTTACATTTATATACATATATACGTATGTATGTAGTTTATGGATGAAAATACATGTGTAAGTCTATAAAGCAATATTACATAGGTAGTATACTTGCATGATTACGCTAGTTTAAATAGTTATACATACTAATAAATTGAGAAATATGATGAGAAGAGCTACATACATATGCGCAATGCATTTTCTTGTTTTGTAATTTCAATACATATACAAACATACACAAAATGAACCTTTTATTGTGGGGAGAAATATTGTACGTACTATGTATTTAACTACATATATCAAATTTTATTTAATCCGTATTCGTGTCTTTATGTATTATATTTTACATTGGTTTACTCTTTTTAAGATTATATCCTCCTTTAACGTGTGTAACAATGTTTAGAACTGCTTGCTGCCGTAAAAATTTTAGGGATGAAGTTTAAATGGGGAAATAAACCACCTAATGCCAAACTTCAAGTAAAGGAAAAAATAAAACAATAAATGAATTATAACAAATATACAAACATACACGAATGTAGCAAGTATTTATATGATTATTATTTACTAAACTTATATCTTTTTGAAATAATAAAGAAATGTGAAATACGTTGATTTATAAATAAAAAAGAATTATCTCATTCCTTTATTAACCCTATGAAACTGCCCCTATTTCTAAAAAATAAGGAGCTTACCTGGAACTAATTTTTTTGATACGAGCAAGAACATAAACATTTATATTTATTTATTGTTCGCTATTTACGTTATATATGTTACCGGCCAAACCCGATCTTAGGACAAACTAGTTTTGACTAGGCTAAACTAGATCAAGCGCCACATTATTTTTGAGCAGAACTACTTTCTGCGTAAGCGGCCTTCGGCCGCGCTTCATAAAAATAACCCTCATCAGTCCAACTCCAACTACGCAGTCAACAATATTGTTGCGTCCAACCTGATTTCGCGTTAGACGGATGTATCGGATCTAGATAGAACTAGTTTCGCCCAGGAAAAACTAGTTTGTCCTAAGATCGAGTTTGGCCGATAACATATACAAATGTATATTATATGAACTTCTTTTTTTGAAATAATCGAAAAGGATTCATATAATACGAAGGGACTTAAAAATAGCATACTAAAAACTAAACATGCGTGTGCTAATTAGATAGCGAAAAAATATTTTACCAGATTTTATAACTAAGTTGAAACTATGATACAGTGAAGCGTTAAGGCTATTTTGAAAATAGGCACACCAGTTGTCACCATTTTCACGTTTCTCTGTTTTTCCCATCCCTTAACAAAACTGTTTGGATTGTTTTATCTTATCACATAATGCTCGATTATAGTGTAAATACCACAAACACTTTTCGACAGGGTGCTGAAGTCGAAGTGCCCTACGCCTTTGCCACCGCACACTTCTGCTATTTACCGCCGTTTCTTCATGATCGCCTATCGTCGGTGAACGTACCGCATAGCATGGAACGCTCAGATAGTAGTTGGCGATTTCGTACAGTTGCTTATATTGTTGGGCATGCAGTTGCCACCAACTTATCGGGCATTGTTCTAAATCTAATGTTGACTCACACTTGTATCGATTAAATTCTACATCGATAGCACTTTCTGGTTGGGTTAGCTTCGGAATCGGATTGTTGGAATGCTTTCGATTAGCTGCGCCCGCTGCATCGCTAATGCGATGAAAAAAAGATCTTAAACCTTGAAACGAAAAAAATAATAATTAAAATAATTTTTATGAGAAGTTTATCTAGCTACATAGTTACTAACTTGATTTTGGTACTATCTGTGGTAAGGCATGTTGCTGGCTTTGTTCCACTTCTAGTTGTGTGTCTGACGTCGGTATTAAATGTTGAAACCGCTGTTTAATTGCCGCCACTATGTCGTGGCGTTGAATACTATCAAAAGTGGCATTTTGTCGTTGATCACATATCTGTTGACGCTTGGGCTGAATAAAATCATGTTGAAAGCGCGGATCAAAGATTACTGCCTCAGAAAAATATGAACACTTTGTCAGGCTAAGTTACCAGACCAAAGCACATTATTATTTTATAAATTTTCAAAATAAAATAAAAAAAACATTTTGCCTACCTGTTGCGCAGTTCAACATTGACTACTTTCTGCGCAGACTCTAGGTAAGCATTACCCTCTGTGTTAAATACTAAGAAATGTTCCTCGAAAAGTTTCGTACTCAATGGCCGAACAAGTGTACAGAGTGGTAACGATTCTGTGGTTATTGTATCAAATGTAATCTATGAAGAGTATTATGATGAACAGTTACAATAGTCATTATTGTGCCAATCGCTTTATTAAAATATATTGAGAGTGATATTAGAAGTCTGATTAGGAGATCATCACATCTTTTGATGAGACTTTTTTTACTAGAGTTCAATTCAAATTCAATTAAGTGGAATTTCCCTCTCTTTAGGACAGCTTAATATTAATTATGGGCTTGTTCAAGTTGCAATCACAACTGCAGTGTTGCGCGAATTATTAGAGTATCACGTTCAGTGTGAATTTCTAGCAACGTATTTTTCAGTTGGGCAGATGCAACAGTGATGCGAAATTTCATCAGTACAGCAGTAATGCCGCTTTTATTACATGCCTCGAACAGGCCCAATGGGCTGGTTTCTCCAACTCAACTTAACTTAGTTAAGCTATTTTTTGGACTTAAGTCAAAAGTTAGCCTACTTTTAACACAGCTTATTCTTGATTAAGTCTAAAAAAATGGCTAAACTAAGTTGAGTTGGAGAAGCCAGCCCTATATCTTTCTTACTGTGAGTATATACCTTCAAAGGGTTTATGTATGCTATGAAAGGTTCCAACTCTGACGCCATATCCTGGCATTCCAAATCGTTCGCTAATGAGCTGTCGAGGAAATCTTTAATAAATTTTAGCTTCGACCACGAGCAATGGGATGGCAATTCTGTCAAATTAAGATACTACAAAATCATTGATAATCTGTTATATCTGCAGTCTTATAATATACTATGACGTTTACAAATACCTGACATAGTTTAAAGATCCTGTGAAGCACCTCTAAGACTACATTCTGTTCGAATATTAGGTCAAGACACCGAGTAAGTAATGCATCCAAACATGGCACCACTTCAATTTCTAATTAAAACATAAAGACATTTGACTACGTTTTTAAATTCAAGTTAAGAAAACCTACCATGAGTTGTGGCGAATTCATTTACGACTGAATTCTCCTCCACCATTGCTACAATTACAGCACAACGGCTCAGATCGAATTCTAGCAAAGCATTTTCCAAGTCTATTGGGCCGTTACAGACAATTTCTTCATATAGAACACTTTCCAATTTCCTTTCATAATCAACATTAAGAAAGTTAACATAAATGCTGGCAATACTCTCCTCTTCGTTATTCATATAAGATTCAATACTAAGTGAATATGGTTTATGATCTTGCAAAATGTTTTGTGAAATATATTTTTTAAGAATGTCTTGCATTTGCCCAAAGTCATCCTGTACTTTCTTCTCAATTTCATATTTATCTACATTAGGAGCTCCAATTGAGTTAAGAAGAGTTTTAAAGCCGAAGCCCTGCAAAACACTAAACGGTAATAGATCGGTGACCAGCATGCCTGCAAGCCCTTCAACGTAAGAAGCTCTGTTTTGCAACGCACTGGATGTTTTCGATTGTCCAGGGTGACCGGACGATGAATTACTCGAGTCGTCAATCAAAGATTTCTGCGTGATTTCGCTTTCAAGCGTAACTGCTTCGTCTTCTACGAATTCATGTGCTTCATTGTGTACAGTCTCAACACTGAAATCATCAGCACAATGAATGACCACATCTTCGGTTCCACTTGTTGTCAAAGCGTTAACTGGTTCTGAATCGAGAAACTCGTAGCCACTCCTGCTTCTATTAACAACGACGTGCTCATTCACATCATTCATTTTTTCATGGTTTGGAATTGCTTTTACATTCCCTGTGATTTCATGTTGATATTGAGAGTCCTGTAAAATAGCATTTGAAGCATCATGAAAGTAGGTTTACTTAGAATTAGATACTTACCTCTTGATCACTTGTTAATGTTATTTTATTGACTGCACGATAATTTGAGGTCAGTCGTTTAATTTTTAAAGCACTACCCTCATCATGGTCGAGCGAATTAGAGCGCTTACATATTTGTACTTTTACTTCGCTCTCTTCATTTAAAACATCTGTTGAGACATCATTACTGTCGCCCTCTTCCAAGCTGGCAAATGTTGAGCATTGTTGCCGCTGCTGCAGATGCATTTCATGCAGTCGCTCCGGATGCCGCGCAATTAGGTGCGTGCGAAGATTGGATGTATTTTTGTTGTAAGTAATGGCTGTACCACAAAGCGTGCAGATAATCTTTTGCCGCGTTAAAATTTTATTAGCACTGTCTGAAGGAAACCCAAAATATTTCCAATAAGGACTGCGCATTGAGGCCGGAACGGTGGTGTGTGTGTATTCTATAGTTTGTTTTTCAACGCAATTTTCATACTTCATTTTGCAGTGGATTACTATCGGTATTCGAGTCACACTTAAAATTAAGACGTAGGACCTTCGAAAACGGCGCGGTACGTTTGGTTCAGCGATCATAAACACTGTGGCGCAATCGCATGTTCCCAAACTTCAGCTTCTTCCTCAGCCTTTTATAGTTGTAATCTTGAGTACAATGTCAAGGATTAACTAATTGAGTTGCACAATGAGGGAATACCTTACTAATTTACATCTAATACCAACCAAATTTTAAATTGCCTTGTTTACAGATTGCGTTT
Organism: Rhagoletis pomonella; assembly: GCF_013731165.1. Classification (NCBI taxonomy): domain Eukaryota; kingdom Metazoa; phylum Arthropoda; class Insecta; order Diptera; family Tephritidae; genus Rhagoletis; species Rhagoletis pomonella. Next base: position 52,930,231 of record NW_023458559.1, read on the forward strand.
GTTCATTGAGTCATAAATGTCAAAACACATTAAACGCGACAGCGACGAGCGCCAGCTGTCAAATAGCGTATGACATTTAAAACATCATGATTGCCACGCTACACCTTTGCTAATCTCGTTACATATTTGGGCAATTTCAGATGTAAAGTTTTATAACGGGATATGTTCTTATTTACCAAAATTTACGACATACGATTTCTGATCAAAATTCTTTTTGTTACTTTGAGAACTTGAAAGTCCAGAATGGCAAGGAGAATTCAATTATCCTTAAACCACACCAGAATCGCCATAAACAGAAATCGAAGAAACTCCACAGGAGAAAAAAATATATTAAAAAAAAATAATAATAATAATAAATAAAAACAAGTCATTTGTAAGCAAAAAACAAAACCGGCTTCAATTCTCATATAAAAATTTAGGAATACCGTTATTTTTTGATGATCCAAACCAGATTAGTATGGGACCACCTCTGAGACACTACCTTTCCGACGCAAAAAGAATTATCGAAATCGGTTGACATGGTCCAAAGCTATGCGGTAACGTACATAAAAAAAATATTCCGACGAATTGATAACCTCCTTTTTTGAGGTCGGTTAAAAAAACATAAATAAGAATAAAACTTCTATATAAACTAAGATAACATTTTCAATAAAACAAAACAATACATTTGAATAAAAATAACATTTAATAATTTATATAAGAACTGTAAAATTCTTAATTTAAATTTTAATATATTTAAATTAAATTTAATATCAACATAAAATATATTTGTTACTCTTTAAATTATAATTTGTATTTTTTTTTAATCTTTTTTTAGTTAATTTAGAATTTTTTTAACTATTTATTTTGTAATTAATTACACAGACCGACAAAATAAGACCGATCTCCTTACCCAGAAACCAGACTATACTTTCCCGAAAGTTTTCGGTGCGCTGAATTCAAATCTGGCCACAGAATTGCTCTATCACATCAGGATTTTGAGATATTCTAACCTATAAGTGCGAAAAATGCCGTTTTTGCCCATTTTTGAAGTTGTGTATGCAAGCCAGAGTAATTTCTCCTAAAAAAAATACAAATAAGGTGTTAAAGTACAAGTCTTTCTCTTTGAAATGGCGTTGAGTTTGCTCAAACATCTTTTTGCTTCGCTGAGACATTACAATTTTAAATTTACGGATTTTTCATGATAAACATTAATTTTAGAGCTATTAAGATCTAAATCCCTTAAAATAAAATTTGTGTGCCTAAAAAAAGAAACATTAACATTAATTCTACACAATAAATTCCTAAACTTCTCAAAAACATAACTATAACTGGAGTTAATACATTGACAATTAACTAATTTATATCTTAAATAAAAATTTATGAACCACTGCTTAACATCTAATCAGCAGTTAACCATTCAGCTCTTTTTAAAGGAGGCAACTCACATGCCAAAGCATACCTAGTTAAGGTTGGAGTACTTGGAGGAACAACTAAACAACCCTTTGGTGCATCAGCATGGGTAGTAATTGCATATTCTAATTTAGATCTAACAAACACTTTGGACCAATTTAAAGATACCTTAGGAGCTAAACCCGATTTTATAGAAGTTAATTCGACTAAAAGATTTCTACCCATAACAACCCCATTTTTAACTCTCTCAATTTGGCCACCAATAGTACAATTAGCTTTTATTGATCTACCATGCCAAATAATTTGATCCACTTGCTCAATATTAGAATCATTTGAATGCAAAATTTATTCCTACTACTTGTTGTCATATACATAAACTTTGTTTTTTTTTTAGTTAAAACTTAAATTAAGCGAGCTGCACAAAATCTGCATATCAGAGATCTTTGAAGCCAAATTTAAAATAGCATCATTTTCATTTAAAACATATGACACAATAGCCAAATCATCAGCATATTGAAATAATGAAGTATTGTAATCATTAATGTTATGAAGTTTTGCAGTATAAAAATTAAACAAAATCGGAGAGACAACTTCCTTGCGGAATACCATTATTAGTCTCTACCATATGACCTCCAAGTGTTAACTTCCTCAAAGAAAAAAAAATTATATACCCAATTACCAATTCTTGAGTCAATACCCAAACGCATTAAAATCTGTTGAAGAATATTTAAATCAACACAATTAAATGTATCAGATATATCTAAAAAAAAAAAAACAAAAATACCTTTTTCTAATAATGTTTCTTTTCCTCTATTAAATGTAAAATTTTATTAATACACATTGTAGCTGATCTTTGCTTTCTATTATATTTTTTCACTATGCTTTCTATAAGCAAAACTTTTATGTGGAATTAAACAATTGTTTCCCCCCATTTCCTCCAAAGCATCCTTAATAAGCATATTTAAACATTTAACAACAACTGATATTAAAGAAATTGGACGATAATTCCTGATGTCCTCTAAATCTCTATTGGCTTTTGGAATAGGAACAATTTTGGTATGCCTCCATTCATCTTTCACCTCATTACTACAAAAATGTCTCTCCAATTCTTTAAGAACAAGATCTTTTGTATCATCCGGCAAAAACTTTAAAATATTGTAAGTTATGCAATCTAACCCACCAGCTGTGACCCTTTTTTATTTAGTTTAAAATTACAATAAGAAATATCAATATTTGAACTAAAATTTTGATTTGAAAAACTAAAGAATTTCTAAATATACAAGGTTTTAAATTGCTTTGTTAACAGATCCATTTTGTTTTATTGAGTCATATGTATATGTCAAAACACATTAAACGCGACAGCGACAAGCGCCAGCTGTCAAATAGCGTATGACATTTAAAACACCATGGTTTCCATACTACACCTTTTCTAATCTCTTTGCATAATTGGGCAATTTCAGATTTAAAGTTTTATAACGGAATTTGTTCTTATTCACTAAAATTTACAAAATACGATTTCTGATCAAAATTTAATAAGAATTTTATCCTGCTCGCACATAAGGTTTGTTCGTCGAGAATCCAGTAAGAATTATCCAACACTCAAAATATCAGAGAGTAAGAAAAAATTATCTCAAATTCTCTCTCATGTTGAGAAACTTGCAAATTTCTGCACGAAGTTCCACTGCCAGCTGGTGTCCACGGTTGCATTTCAAACATAATAAATTTTTTTAGAATTTTTAAAATTCTTTCAGATGGACAAATAAAGGATATACATGTATATTTCTTGTTGTTCTGACTTTCTTTAACAAACATTTCAATTTCTTTATCGTACTAGCTGTCGGGTTTCTTAAATCGACTCTGGTTGCAATTGCATTCCGATTGCGAATACAAGTATTTAGTTCATTCCAGAGCGTCTACGATTTGCAGGTTTTGCTGGATTTAGTCCAAAGTCGTTCCCGTACGCCACGTTCACATAAGGTTTATTAAAGGCGAAAACAGCTGTTCCTGTAAAACCTGCAAATCCTGAAGTACGGGAACAGGCTAATTTAAATCCCTTTAAAAAAAAAAAATAAAAAATCGCTAAAAAATGCAACCATGTGCCACAATCATATGTTTTTCGTGATTGCAAATTGTTGCTGGCTAAAATTTTTCTAGCAAAAATTAGCAACTTCTCTCACGACAACTGTCACTTTACGCTCTCAGTTTTTGAGTGATGGATAACTTTTTGGTCTGCACGAACGCGATTTGGGCAAAAATCATAATAATTCGTACACATTCTTTGCTCGACGAACAAACCTGTAATCAGGTATTTGAAATTCTTTTCAATCACCCTTGTATTTTTATATTTAAATGTTATGTCCACCGGTACAATTAGTTCTTTATTTAACCGTTTTTAATATTTTTATTCGTTAAATTTATTAATCTTCATTGGCCGGACAGTTGGTTACCAATGCCGGGAAATTGCACACATATCGATCGCGATCGTACCACATGCCAATTTCGCAGAAGAGCTGCACGGCTTGTCCTTCCACGCATTGCCAGAAAACTCGGCAATGTTGGCTGTCCCCAAAACGAGCGCCATTCGGAGCTGTACTGCAATCAATTCCCGCCCCGCCATCGCCACCACCATTGTCGCAATTACACGGCGGGCACTTTCCATTCTGACAACTCTGTAAAGTAGTGTTGAAGCGCTGGCCAGGTGTGCAGTACTGTTGTATGACCATTTCCCCATGACATAGGAGGTATCCAACACAATCAGTTAAATCGGGAACCTTGTAGCCATAGGGCTTGCTAATACATGCACGAATTGAAGAATTATCGGGGGTATCTAGACTTGTTAGGGCCGTTTTCTCAAGTAACCTATAACTTTAAAGCTCACTTTAGATTTAAATGTTGCATTAAAATGTATGATTGTGTTAAAAGTAAAGCACTTTATTATCGGTTTTAAATTGGTTTACAACCAAGAAAGATACATACGTCGAAAGCCGATAATAGAAATGCTTAACTTTAGACATAGCTTTATTTTTAATCCAACCTTCAAATACAAAGTGAACTTAAAAGTTAAAGGTTACTTCAGAAAACGGCCCTTAGACCATCAGGTATGATTGCACTGCACCAAAAAGTTACCGCCAACAAAGTGACGAGATATTGTAGGACAACTGAAAACAAATTTTTATCTAAAACCAAGGCAATTCAATTATGGATTTGTTCTCAATTTACTTGACATTGCAAAAATTTTTTGCAGTTACACTCTTACAACCTTTTAGAACTAATATCGTACACAGTTTGAAGTACGAGTTTTTATAGTAAATAGTATCTCCGATGCATATAAACTGCTCAAACTAACTGGAAATCATACACAATGGGGTCTAAATACATATTTACCTTGTGGCTGATGTGATATTTTATCTATTCAACAGTAATTAGCTTTGTTAAGTAATGCCTATTGATGTATATATGTACACCAACTACATATGTAGCCCTTGAGCTCGCGAGTGAAAAAAGATTTTGTGCTTTCACATGCACACATGGAGCTTATATCTTTTTTTTTGCACATACATGAGTGATCCCAGTCGGCAAAATGAGTAGCGTTTCTTTCCTTCAGGAAGGTATTTTTCAATAAGACATTCATAAATGCAATAGACGCATCAGCATGTGCCGACTGCAAAGTTAAATTCAAACTTGCAAGTTTTAGGAACATTTTAAATTTTTATTAGTGAAATTTTTATCTTTTCAGACCAATATGCAGCTCTCAAGAAAAGCAAATAGTCCATATAAAATGATGTACAAGAAATGGCTAAGCAATCTTCTTGTGTAAAATTTTATTGAGGCAGTACGCAGTTCTTAAGAAATTTGCTATGCTTTTTACTACGGTTTTCGAAAGTTTTTTTTTTTTTTTGTGAAAAAGTGCACAAGGCAAAATTTGAAAAAATGTTTGTTCTGTATTCGCTGGCGACAACAAGACAAAATGGGTGAGAATCGTTGGCCTACAAAAATTCAATGTAGGCTAAAGAGACGAAACTCCCTTAAATGTCGAAAATTTATATTTGTTGACAATCGTGGATACCTATTTATTCTGTCAAGTCGCTGCAAAATAAAGCGCGCAATGTTTCTGGTAAAGCCTGATATGCAGTTCAACGATTTTTCAACAAAATTTTCGACATTTTAATCAGATTTAAAAAAATAAACAAAAGTGGTAAACAAGCTCACTTTGAAATGGGGTGCAATTGATATGACCGATACTGTACATACGTAAATAAACCTATAACTGAGCACCCGAAATGTGTAGTTATGCAGTGATTTTTTTTAAATTTCCAATATTTTTAACCGACTTCACAAAACTCTGATGCGAAATAAAGTCAATTGACATTATTACCTTTTCAAAAGCGAAATAAAATCCATTGACATTATTGCTTTTTCAAACATTAAATTTGCTTAGCTTCGCGGCGGCCCGCGTCCGCGCTATAACTAACCTTAGAGTCGATTTTTTTCGACTATGAATATGCCAAAAATAAGTCTCGAAAGATAAAATAATGAAAGGCTTCATATACATGGTGTAAACCAGAGTTGGGCAAAGTGGTTCCCACGAGCCTTTTGCACTTAGGTGCCGGCTAAGAGCCAACATGAAGGGGGCGTGCGTAATACAATTTCTTGTACTCCGACTCGCATTACTAATAAATATAATGCTTTTAATGTATTTTTTTAAGCTCCTTTATTCTAAGAACTGCTTTACTTCTTGCGTTGCACTTGCTGACTCTTTGACTGCTTTAAGATCCAAAAATCTGCCCATCCCTGGCATAAACGATTTGAAGAAAGGCAGTGGCACTTTTGTTGCGACTTTCCAAAAATTTTCAGCGGTAACACTGTGTAGCATCACGTAGGTGCAATGAAATTTTTAGTAAAACACCGCACTTATTTTTTATAGTTCCTCCTTTCTCATATTACTAAATTTTTTTTTGTTGATAGGCTCTCTACTACTTTGCAGCAGACTAGCTGACATCTGTAAAATGAATTTGTTTAGTTTTCTTTTTATAAAAATATTTATTGCACCCATATCTTATTTGTGGCAGATAAACGAGGTTTGTTTTTACAACTGTATTTTTTATTGTATAATAAAACGTTATTTTTTACTGGGTAACTAACTTTTAGGTAACTTTTTTGTAAATTCTGAGCAGAAAATTTTTTGTCGTGTGCAACCGTGGTCACAAATGATGACTATATCATCCACCTGTAGACATTTCCAAGCCTCATGCCACTTCTGCCGATAAAGCAACTGTGGTAAAAACTCGACGGCCAATCGCTTCCACAAACGGTCCTTCAAATTCTGCGCAATGCGCCACTGCTTCCTTAGGAAAATTTTTACATCAACATAATAGACGAGAATTAATAATATTTTCTGCTTCAATAAAAACGCTTTGCAACGTTTTTAATCTCGGTGTCACTTCTTGTAGTGTCTTGAGGAGCAATCTTTTTACGATACGGATTAAACGCTCCCAACATCCACCTGAGCTCGGGTTAGCTGGGCAATTGAAAACCCACTCTACTCCTCGTTTAACAGCCTCGCCCTCCATTTGTTGAACGTCTAATAGTTGATCTCACTGTTTCAACTCCTTTTGAGCACCCAAGAAATTTGTGCCATTACCACTTCTAATGCCCACTGGTGTACCACGACGGTTAATGAAAGTCCTTAGCCAAATCACAAGCGCATCAGTAGAAAGATCTGCTGCGAGCTCAATGTGTACTGCTCTTACCGTCAGGCAGGTGCAGATAACACCCATCGCTTCTCATGCAGGCGTCCAATCGTAACTGTAAGGTTCCCAAATAAATCTACGCTTGTGTAGGTAGGTAAAGGGGCGCACGTAGGGCGTAACGCGATTCTGCGGCAATGGACCCATCAATGGTGGCACCGGTTTTGCTCGATCGAGTTGGCATATCGAAGAATTCTTCTCTACTGCCTTCAGCACTGCACGCACATGAATTATCCAGATCCTTTGGCGCGACTTGTTAGGTATTACTGCTCGATTTTGATGGTGATTTTTTTTTAAATGTGAATCCGATGAGGTGGCTCTTGTAGTATTCGAGAGAAAGATTTTGCGGAAGGTTTACGGGCCTTTACGCGTTGGCGACGGCGAGTACCGCAGACGATGGAACGATGGACGACATGGACATCGTGCAGCGAATTAAAATAAAGCGGCTCCACTGGCTTAAAATTGCTCCATGTCGTTCGAATGGACACCGAAGTTCCAGCTCTGAAAGTATTCAACTCGGAACCCGCTGGTGGTAGCAGAGGAAGAGGCACAGAAGAGAAACGACTGGCGTGCTTTGTTGAACTTGGCCAAACTCGCTTTGGCGGTTACAGCGCCAAATAAGAAGAAGAAGAAGAACAAGAGAAGAGATTTATAATTTTATCAGTCACACAGTGTTATAATCCCGACGAAATCCTTGACGGGAACGGTACATGACGGTAGGAAGTTTAGTTTGGGTTAAGGTCTCACAGTGACCGGGTTAGGCTTCCGATGCTTCCTCCTCATAAAATAAACATGCGCAGTAAAAAGTTAACTATTTAAATCGACGAATAGTTATATATCAACTTTTGTGAACTTCTGTTTATGTGTTTTTGTACAACATATTTCCTTCTATTGGTTAAAATAATTTTAAGCTATAATAAACAATTTTTTAGTAAGTGAGTTATTGGTTTTGAAATTTTTTTTTTTTTGTATAGGTCTCCCCTACATTTCGTTCTGGCTACGCCCATGGGTACAGTGCTAGCCGCTAGGGCAATTGGCTGGCATATTAATATATTTCAGTAATTTGCGAGAATAAATTTTCATTCGGAAATAGCAATACTTAATGAAATATGAATAGAACCACAGATCAAAAATGGCAACATATTTTTTATAATCCTGAGAATTAATTACGAAACTTACTTAAATTTATTTAATTTCTACTCTATTTCTGCAACTTCGACATTCACGTAAAGAGTTTTTTCTATTATAAATGCGGAATGGCAAGATGAGAGAAACAAAGCCGCTACCTCACTAATAAAAAATGAACTTTTGATGCATATAAATTTAAATTTTTATTGCGATAAAGCATATTTATGATACTTTCACAGTTATCAAGGAACTCTTAAAAATTGCCAAAAGTGCAAAGAAATGTATTTTTTATTAAAGAAATGCTTTAGAAATAAAATACCATATATATATGAGGCCATGAGAGCAGAAATGGCCTAATCCACAATTTTTTTTCTTGTACTTAACTTCTTAAAATGGTTTCAAATGTGTTAAATTTCAAAGTAAAGGTCGATTATTCCTTAATTTGATATGCAGCTCCGTACCTTAGAATTAAAGAATAAGCGACTTTCATTTTAAAATTTATCTCATTTGAGACTATTTTAAGTAGGGAAGTACACAAACAAAATTTTTGGTTAGGCCACTTCTACTGTCATGGCCTTATATATATTTGAAGGGTACTATATTTTCTCAGATTTTTTTTTACAAGTACAATAAATATCTTAGAAAATGTTGGCAACCCTACATACATCCTATGTTTGAATGTACAATAGGCTAGGTTATGAAAAAAGTTTGCGGTTAATTAGTGACCAAAACTATACCAAAAAATACGTATGATACAAAATGTCGATGCTAATTTAAAAATACATACAGATAACTCTATCAAATCGCGCAGGTTTTCGATCTTTTTATGAATTTTAAAATTTCAATAACTGAAAAGAAAAAAATTAGGAAGGTGTATACACTAAATACATATTATGCATTTGATTTGCGAAAATTAAAGTTTAAATCTCGTACGCAGATGGCGACCGTACGCAATTTACAGCTCTTTGACACAATATCGAAATGATAATAGAATGGACACTTTTGCAGCATAGCATGCCCCTTAACACAGTAAATAAAGTAACCACAGCGTGCCATATGCGGAAATACATGTTGCCCATAGATTGGGCAATTAATTAATTCGCTATTCACGGTTTGTCCGCCGATTTGATTGCCATTAGGCGCAAAACTATCAGCACCGTTGCCATTAACTCCACTCCCATTTGCCAGCCCAATCGTACTGATACCGGTATTTCCAGTCCATAACGGACAGCCAGCATTTTCAGGCAGATCACACTTGGCGGTATTCGCATTCCAGTGTAAATTGGCGCTACAATCCTGCAACACTGCCTGTCCATAGTAGCAAATGTAATACTGCTGGCAACTGCTACTGCTGCCTAAAAAAATGATACGGTTTTGCTCAGCCGGTTGTGAGGCACAGTATCGGGAAGCGTTCAGCTCTTCATTGTCACCGTTACTTTCGGCATTGTTCTCAGCGTTTCCATTATTATTGTTGTCAATTGCGTTACTGTCGTTGTCACTGCTGGGTATTCCGATATCACAGCTGACATTATCGGCTGTGTCGCAGAGCTTGCTGACCGAATTGAAGAGCATTGTAGGCGGGCAAGGTGCCATTACCGCTTGTCCATTATCCAGACACAAGTAAAATGAACGGCAATCATCGGGATTTCTATCGAATTCGCCGGAGGTGTGGTTCAAACAAATGCCATTTTGACGTTTAAACCCATTGCGGTAGAGTAAATGTGATGAGGAGGTGTATGGGTATTGCGTTATTGTAGCCAAGACCAAGTAAATGTATGCAACTAAAAAAGTTTACCTATATATGTGCGTATTAAAAATATTACAATTATTCTAGTCCTTACCTTCGCTGGATTCACACCTCATTTTATTATCATCTCTCATTGGTTTATGGTATTTTTGCTGGCTAGAATTACGTCCTTTTCGAAAGACGTCTTAACATATTCTAACTTCATTTTGAAATTGCTCGGCGAAATCTAAAAATTGGTTGCCCTTTTAATTCAACATACATATGTATGATATACATTGTATATATATATGTACATACATATATGCATGCACATGTTTTGAAATGGTTACAAATGAGTTTCAAAATGTGATACATTCATATATCTGGAATAAATATCCAACCAAATTTTGCTTTCATTAGATACTAAAAGATAATATCTTCATGAATATCGCAATAGGTGAATAGCTAATTAAAACATTTTAATTTCCGCCATAGGCTCAATATTGAGCTTATATGTATTTACATACGCACAAACATATCTGTGTTCGTATGGAATAGTAGCTTATGTCGAGAAACTGGCTTTAGTATAAATGCGGCATTCCCTTTATCCTTTAACCGACAAGAAATTTTTTGATGAGACTTACTAAGAATATTGGCTTGCTAGTATCGGAACTATTTCTTGCACGTTTATTTGCCAAAAGTTCTTCAATGGCTCGGCGCCAGTGATTCATTCGCAATCGTATACTGCGAATGCCGTAATATACTAAAGGCGGCCTTTCGACATGAGCTTCTATTCCATATGAACACAGATATGTACATATGTATGTTTATACACTGAGGGAAATAATGCATGGTAAAAATTAAAACTTTATATTTGATTATCGTTTAAAAATATTCGTATTAAAAAATAATATTTTCATACAAAAATTTATTACGCACGTATTTGACTGTTCACATCTGAGTATGCATATGCAAGTGTACATATGTATATGTACCAAGCATGCAGAGCGGTGACAACAAACACACCCTGTAGTCAAATATACAAGTTGTAAACTACCTCACAACTAGCATAAACCGCATGCCCAACTAGTCAGACAACTATACTATTTTTTCCATGCAATCAACTGGTATATTTAACATGGGGATGTCCTACGATATGGCAATTGTCAGATTTCGATACCAGTCTCATACTAGTTCAAAATAGTCAGAAAAATACTAGTCAAATTATGGACGGAAACCACTACTTTGCGAGTAAAAAAAATAAAATGAATTCATGAATATACAACAAAAAACCTTTGATTAAGTACACTTTAATATATTACAAATTTTTATTTAGCAACCTTAGATTTGCCAATAATTAGTGTTAAATTTTTTGAGTATTAATTAAAATGAAAAATTAATACATAAATATTTCAAACTTTCGATCATAAATTTAAATGCATTTTTCATTAAATGTTATTAGAAGTAAAAGCTTTCAGGTGCAATAAATACTATATTTTTAATCTTTGTAATAATATTAAATATGCAAAAAAACAACATTTTAGTTAAAATAAAGTAAATACTTTAGCTAATTTTCAAGTGAACTTAAATAAAAATAAAAGTTTTCATTAAATTAAACTAAATTCATAAATTTTGCACATTTCTGTCCTTTCTTTTTAAATTTTATAAAAGTAATAATTAACGCTTAAAATTTGAGATTTATTTAGATAAGAATAAAATAAATAAATAATTCATGCAGCTATTAAATATGCTTAATTTTTGTCTATAGTTTGGCTTGTTGATTGTCAATTGAAATTAATCAAATAATTAGATTAATAGTGTAATTAAAAAAAGTCTTATTTTTAATATTCAGCCGCTGAATTCTAGGAAAAAAAGAAATCTGATGAGGAGATGTGGTGATCTCCGAAATAGCTGCTATAACTTCTACCGCTTAGACTTTGTTGCTTTTTCAATTTTTCCTAATAAACAGTCGTGGTACAAAGCTCAATAAAAATATTAAAAATAAATGTTAATAAACCACAATAACATGGACAAAAAAAGTCTAAATTAATTGAAAATGATAAAAAATAACAAAATAATCACGTAATTAAAGTTAGTGAATTAATTAACAATTTTATTCAATTATTAATCATTAAAAAGGTGCTAATAATGGCATTTAATCGTGCAACGGTAAACCAAAAAAACATGATTTAATTAATAACTATTATGATTACACTGGATCACAAATTTTAATTTAGTTTTTATTCTCCAGACGCCACTATCCACTTTCTATGTAGAATTGCTCGGTGATTCCGAAATTCGTGTTAATTTTTTTTTCTATGGACACGTTTTCGAGATATTTGCAATTTACCGTTATTCAGCTTAAAGCAAAAATTGGTTCCTTTTAATCACGTATATCTTATGAACCAATTTAAAGATCTTAATATAATGCGAAAGTTTGGCACAGAACTGTTTTTTTTTTTTTTTTTCTTCTGCTAAAGTTTGATTTTTTTAATTTTTTCATAAAAAAATAAAAAAAAGCAGGAATGATTAATTAATTTGTCAGAAACTATAAGTCCTATCGGAAAGTGATATATCTCATTGGCTTTCATTTGCCGTATTTTATATTAAGATTTTTAAATTGGTTCGTAAGATATACGTGATTAAATGTAAACAATTTTTGCTTTAAGCTAAATAACGGTAAATTGCAAATATCTCGAAAACGTATCCATAGAAATAAAAATTAACTCGATTTTCGGAATCTGCGAGCAATTCTACATAGTAATTGGATAGTGGCATCCATAGAACATTTTTGCTGTAAACCAGTGTTATTAATCATTATTTAATAGGTCTGGTATACTCGCTTTAATGGTTTACAATATACTCATATAAAAGTTAATATTTTGTGTACTTTATTGAATTAAACTGTCGAAAACAAATAAAACCGGGAATAAATCGTTTTGTACTTGGTACAAGTCTGGTCATTTTCGAACTAATTCGGTTTCAGTCAGGAAGTTCTAGTTGTAAACTAGTATTTTTCCTGACTAGTTTGGGGTTTCACTGCAGGGCATATATAAATAAAACATGTTTATCCGTACGAATCGCATACTGTGGTGTTGATGTAAATTCAACATTTGAGAGCACATTTATATGTCTGGCCAGCGTTGCCGAATTGACGATTTCGTTGTAATTTTGACGTTTTTTTTAGCTTAATGACATTTTGACGATTTTTTATTTTAGGTTCTCCACCTAATTACATATGTATGTAAGTATATAAGTAAGCAATCCTCTGATACAGTACAATTAACAAAGGTAAAAAGTGTGGAGGTAGACAACGTCCACTCTACATTAGAAAATGTATTCAATCCAAGGATATATTCTCCAATGGACTACATAAGTCGTATACGCCAGGCGAGGCCATCACATCCTTATATGTATTATTAATTATTTAGAGTATACATTTTTTTTAATTTACAACTATAAGGCCAGTTAAAAAAACCTGGGGAAGCACCTGTAAGCAGTATCAGAGGATTGCTTTATGCAAATGGTGAAGTCAAATTCAAGTTGTGTCATACCGACTGCTGGATATCATTGCCACAAATTGCTCTGTTATTACAGCAATACGAAACGGAGCTATTGTACGATGGTCCAAAAAAATGTATCAATCTTAACACAACAGCCTTCAAACGTTAAAGCAATGTATACACAAAAATTTCCATTCGTTTTTTGATAATCTAACTCGATAAATACTTAGTTTTACATTTTAATGCAATTTACTATGTTATGCAAATTTGCATAACCTGCCTATATAAATGTGAAAGCATTTAATAAAAATTCAATTATATTTATATTGAAATTATTTCTTGTATATACGAGTTTTCATTGGATATCACCCATCGAAATTTTGAAAAAGTGCATAAGGCACTTTCGTGAAAAGGGCATATTCGTAGTTGAAATAAAGTCGACACTAAAGTTAAAGTTTGTCAGCCCCAAAGTTTGAAGTTAGTAAAGTTGGATGAAAATATTAAAAGAACATATAAATATAAAATATAATCAGAAAATATAAAAAGAAAAGAACTACTGCAGTTCCATTTTATAAATTTTTTTTATACCAAAATGCATAAGTAAGGCAGTTTGGGTACGGTTCGTTTATTTGTACATTGCTTTTGGGTTATCGTGTCCAAACGCGCGACTCGAATCAAAAAAATTTAACATATACGTCTGGTCAAAGGATTAAGCTTTAATTCAAAATAAAGATTTCGGTTTAAAATAAGTAATTTTTTTTGTAAATTTGGAGGTGGATTTTGCGCAAAAAATACTGCTGACCGCCTAACACGAGTTTAATTTTTCTTTGCTAATTTTACCCCATTTTGAAATGGCCCCCGAGACCTGTGAAACATTTGACTTCCCTATCGACCGCGTCTGATTATTTTGCTATTAACCTTATTTGGGTTCCAGGTCACAGCGAAATCACTGGCAACTGCATGGCTGATGAGCGCGCAAGACGGAGAACCCTCGAGGAGTTACTTTCGGATAGCGAGGGTCTGGGGCTCCACTGACCGCGTGTGGTCTGCTTTTGGACAGATGGGTGTTTAGTCAGCTCAGCGAGCGCTGGGCGAAGACCTTGGAGTGCAAGGTGGCAAAGTCCTTCTGGCCACGGGTGGACCGGAGGCGGTCTGGGGAGCTCTTGAGACTAAGAAAGCTGCATCTCTCACTATTGGTGGGAGTGTTTACTGGTCACTGTGTGATTGGTAACCATGCCGTAAGGCTGAATGTCATGGATAACCCTTACTGCACCAGCTGCATGGAGGACGATGAGGTGGAATCATCTCAACATCTGCTGCTCTGGTGCCCTGCGAGCCTAAGGTTTAAGCACCTTGGGTAGCACTTTTTTCACACTCCCGATGAGTCGACTGACGTCCTTCGTTGTGAGCACGGAGCGTTTCTCCGGCAAAAAGCCAAAGATGTCGTCTTTCTCCCATAGCTTCCCCCTCTTTCCCCTACCCATCCACTCTTCCGGCCTCCCTGCGTCCTTTTTCCTCCCCCCTCTAAGGGCATCACAATAGAAAGCTTAATCGAGTCCAAGTGTGCCTCCATATGTGGAGGCAGCCCGCTTACCTAACCTATGCAATGTGGGTGCCATTTCGTTTTCTAATGTGTGGTCATATTTATTGTGTGTAATGTACATACATATGTAATTTTGTTTGTATTTTTTATTTTGTTAAAAAAGTATAATAAACAAAAAGTTGACGTTTTTTTAGCCGAAATGACGATTTTTTGAATAAATTGACGATTTTTTGGATAAATTGACGATTTTTCAGCAAAAGCTGTAGCTGAGTACGCAAAGATGCTTGCCACAATTTGTTGATATCCAGAGAGACTTCGAATTCCACTGCAGGCAACATGCAAATGAAATAAAATTTTTTTTTGTTTTTATCTTGATTATTCACTTCACGGATGCTTTTTCAGAACAAATACGGTCATTTTAATATGCGCGTAATTGAACTGAATATTTGCCAATATACAATACTTTCGTTGACGTTTATAGTAAGATCAATTATGTTTCTATTTGATTTTAAAAATTTTTCCGCTCAGTGTACACATGTATACACATGTATACATATATTTATTTTTTCATAAATGGAGGCGATATTTTGTCAGAAAATGCGAAAAAACTATTTCTTAGCACATGCTAATCATATGGGCAAGGGAGACTTCACCTCAGGCTTTTTCAACAAATTATAACAAAAATTTGCTCCAGCTTTTGCTGAAACTTAAATAAAAGCTCTGTGTACATTTTTAGTGCATAATTTCAAAAATGCTAAATTTTGAGTTGTGTCACTTTTGAAGATCGTGTGCATTTCGCACAGATCAGAAGTTACTGATCACGATGAGCAGAGTGGCAACCTCATTGTAACCATAAGTAGCTGAATTCATCCTTTGTATATACGTATCAAATAAAAAAGCTCTTTGAGGTAAAATTTTCGACGTATAACGCTAGGCGCACATTGCATCCGATAGGCCGACCAATTTTGGCCGAACAATTTGACCGTCCGAACCCTGCAGCAATTCAAACTGGTTCCGAACTTGCGCCGAGCTAGCCTGAAAAGGGACGGTTTTGGTTCTTCATCTATCCCAACTCAATGATTTCAACTGTATTTTTTAACATGGTGATGTCCTACGAAGTGGCCATTGTCGCCCTCTGCAGAACTTTTGAACCAGGTTCTGCACTGACTCTGGCTTAGATGGTTCTGAGACAGTTCATATAACAACAGTTCCTAGATAGTTCAAAAAGGGTAAACTCCGGGCTAGAATAAATGTGGTTAGTTTTGAGCTGGTTGCAAGAAGCATTTTCTTTAAACTTTACTGTAATTAAATAAGTACGCATACAATTTTTGAAAATAAGAAATACTTCATTTTATGATTAAAGAGCTGTTTTTAGGGCAAATTGTGCTTTAAAATTAGGAGCATAAAGTGTCAGTTATTCCTTCATTTTGGAAAACCGTTATTCTTCAAAATAATTTTTTATTTTGTTACGTATAATGGCTATTTCTGTGATACTTATAATTTAAAATGTAAACTTAGTTGTGTGAAAAATGAGAAAAACGTTAATACATTGAATGTTTATTGGTGATAACTCACCAATTGAACTCCTATCTACTCCGATGCCTACTAACGTAAAAACTCTATTGCAAGGGCATTTGCCCAGTTCTATATTCATAAATGACCTGGGAGCTTATTTTCACAGTCGTTTCCAGATATGATACCGGCTGTTCTTTTGCGGTAACAAAAGGGCTTGGTGTTACAATTGTCGTCGGTGCTTTTCCCTCGTACTGCTCGGCATTTACAATTGCTATCGCAGCTGTACGTTTCGCCTCTAAAAACGAGGAAAATTTCCGCATGTGCACGGACAGTAATTCAGCCATCGAAGCCCTCTTTAACAGTGCTAATGATTCTCACATAATTTCGAAATCACGGAAATACTCTTTCGACACAAAAACACCATTAAAATTATGTGGCTACCTGGGCACGTCGGAATATAAGGGAACGAGTTTGCGGACCAATGATTTGTGTGTTAAAAACTTAGTTTAACATAAAATTTACATCGAAAGAACTGACATTTGCATTATCCTGCAAAACCCGCTATCAGCACATTTTTTTATATAAATAGTTACAATTCGATTTGCAATAACCTCTATCTGTTCTTAAAACTAAAATAAAATAAATTTAAAGTAAAATCCTAGTTTTAATATATAGCGTGAATTTTTAAGACATTCATTCCAAATTTATTAACACTTTTAAAAATAGCTGCCAAAACAGTTTTTTTGCTCTCCTGGAAAATTGAGTTTTTGCAGATAGAGGGTATTGAATATAAGTCCTCGATATTCCCCTTCATCTTTGCCCTTATAAAAGTAAAGTGTTTCAATTTACCTTGGTCTTCATTTTTTCCTTTATCTTTACGCAGCTTTGTTTTTGTTTTTATTTTTACCTTTGCCTGTATCCTTTTCTTTATCTATGCACGTACTCACCTTTACTCTTATTCTTCAAAAAGATTTCCCGTATTATGCATACATGTGTTCATACATATATGTACGTACTGTGAGGACCAAATATCCCTGAGGAATTTGGCCCTCACAAATACCCGCCATCAAAACAACCAGCAACACAAGTCATAGCAACACGAGTCATGGCAACACCCGATAGCATCTTCGGTGCCATGACAACGCAACATCACACAGCAACATGTAGCTGCGCGACCACGCAACATCAAGCACACAGCCTATTAAAGATAAAACACAGCCGATCAACAGTAAGTCAGCACGAGACTGTGGTCGTGAGCATACGGCTACTGGCAAGAAGTAACTTCTTCTGCACCGGCTCGAGCGTAGGGCTTGATTCCACTTCTACAACAGCGGCTGGTAGGGTGATTTCTTTTGCACCGGCTTGAGCGTCGGGCTGGACGTCACCTTCCCAGTGGCAGCGCCACAAGCTACACACGCTCTCACCACAGCCTCTCGTGGAACCGCGTACGGGCGACATCCGCTCGCCCGCCGTTAGCAGAGGGACGTCGACAGCGCCTACAAGAGCGCTTCTCACCGCTGTCAGCAGAGCGGCGTCAACAGCGCCACTAGAGCGACTCTCCGGCGCGAACAGAGCGCCACTTATCAGCGCCGCCCAACGGCGCGAGTGGAACTATACTCTCCGGCGTCATTAGCGCGGTACTCTCCGGCGCGAACAGAGCGCCACTTGTCGATGTCGCCAGAGCGGCGCCCAGCGGTGCGAGTAAAACGTTACTCCCGGCGCCACCAAAGTACCACTCATCGGTGCGCCTCACCTGCATTGCTGAGAGTGCTACATCTCGACGCAACTGGAACGCTACTCTCCGGCGTCACCGGAGCACTATACACCGGCGTCACCAGAGTGCTACCCATCAGCGTTGTTAGAACGCCATTCACCGGCACGACCAGAGCGCTAGCCACCTTTCAAGAGCGCTACATACCGACGCGGCCAGAACACCGCTTATAGACGTTAGCAGCGCGCCCTTCAGCGGCGTCAGCAGAGCGCTGCCCACCAGTACCAAAGTCACGCCACTACAGCCTAACGGGCTCATAACGGGACAAGGAGCCGTTACCCAGTCACTGCAGGTGACGCTACCGAATGTTTCAAATTGTTATTTGTTATATGTTCTTTTATAGAAATTAAGGAAAATTAAATAATAAATTACGATTTACCAGAGCCCCCAAACTACAAATTTATTGTAACGAACCCTGGACACGGCGAGTATACCCAGCATTTTATAAGAAGCATCGGGGCAAGCAAAAACGCTTCGTTATAGTACATATATGTATATATAATATGTATAGACATACATAAACTACTAAAAAATAGAAGCAGATCCACATTAACTGCAATCAACATTTGTACGTATGTATGTGTTTACATATGTACATACGCCTCGGTTAGGTTATAAATATTGCGCCATCTGTTTATCAAAAGCCGAAATATGTACTTACGCACACATAGATACTTTTTGTTTCCTTTCCTCACTTCCAACGCATGCACGTGTTTGCAAAACGATGACGAAGTGATTTTGTATGGATAAGTATTTATGCCCATTTATTTGAATAAAATCAAAATACCTAGAAGATATCAACCGATACTTCCCATACACCAAACGAAAGGAAAACTCTTGAATTTTTTATCAAAGGAACTAAAACAAAATCATTCGAGCGGTTTTCGAGTATTTTGGTAATAAAAAAATTTAAAAATTTTTCAAAAATTTTTTTTTCTTAAAATGCTTAATATTTGTCGAATTTATATAAAATCTGTACACGGTAATATTTGTATTGCTCCAAAGAATCTCTATCTCGAAAATGAAAGTTATATCTGCAAATCATAAGCTGCTGGAGCACTTTAAACGCTCAAAATTGACACCAAACTAAGCCAGGTTTTACCGTTGCTTCTAAAACAGAAAACGAATTGGTGACTTACAAAAGTTAATCTGCCGATAGGTTTGGAATTTTATCTTTAAAACGCCATACTTTTCTTTAAAATCTCTTTATTAGTTCTCGTGTAATAAGCGTTTTCGTGAAGCTCTAAAAATTACAACTACATACAACATTTCAGCGTAGCCTCCATATCTTAACGTAAGACTTAGGACCGGTTGCTCAAAGCCTGGTTGACACTAATCCCCGGTTAAACATCGTTATCGACGTTACCGACACCATGTTATTTGCATGGAGCCGAAAACGTCGATAACGATGTTAATCAGTGATTAGTGTCAATCAGGCTTTGAGCAACCGGCCCTTATTCTACGCCAAAAAAGTTGCCAGATTTGATTTGAATAGTAGATGCTGTCCCAACCTCTTTCAAATCTATACTTTGTATGCGAAATAAGGCGTGTAAATCAAATTTCAATTGAATTGGATCTTAATTAATATTTACTCTCAGTATGGTGGGTATCCTTAATATTTCGCCTTTCCCAAGTACAGGTACAGCGGTCATGCGGTGGAGAGTTTTCGTTAACACGCAGATCCCATAAGATAGAACGTGTCTGCTAACCATTTTCCGTTTTTACGGCCGTGGGTAACTATCTGCGCTTTAAGTCTCAGCTAAATTGAAATACTATTAAGGGCCATTTGCAAATGTCTGGTTAAATTTAAGATCCCGTTAAACATGGTTATCGACTGCCTGTTCTTTGCATGTGATCGACAAAGCAGTAGATTTGTTTAACGAGAAGTAAGCTTTAAGCAGACGTGCAAATATTTGTCTGCTGTTTTTAGGTGTTGCGAAGTGATGTTATGTATATAACATATATCAACATGAGAGCGGGTCGATTTGT
>NW_023458559.1:52965544-52987906 GCF_013731165.1 Rhagoletis pomonella
TTTTTCGATATCCCAGCCATAGCCAAAAGGGCATTGCTGCAAGAGAAGGTACCCGTTACGACAATAATAAAAATAATTACAATTCGTTGTATGCGGATACAAATCGATGGTGTGCAACTGGCATTGTTCTCTCGGATTACTGAAATCGGTCTGGAAGAATACACAAAATAATTAAATTATTTATTTCGCCTTTTTAGCTGAATTAGTTATATATGTATGTCAGTTAGTATTTACCCGGCACCCAACGATTTCCGGATAATCACATTTTCCAGTATTCACATTAAAGTGTAGCATCGAGGAGCAATGCATGGCCAATCTCTCCCCATGGTAGCAAATAAAATAATCCGAGCAAGATTTTGAGTGCGGCACGAAAATCATCTGACGGGGATTATCCAAGGCCGGACATTCGTTGGATATAATTATGGCCGTATCGCCATTTGTAATCGATGCGAGCGTTGTGGCTGCAACCGCACCTATTGCGGGACTCATAGTACTCGTATTCCCATTACCCGGGTAGCTAGTGGCCATCGCTGGTGTGGTTGACAGAAAAATTTCGCCTGCGGTTGTATTGATTGAACTTATTATGGAGTCATTGATGGTGGCAGGCGATGGGGAGCTGATAATAGTGGTCGTCGTCAGTGCGGGTGCTGGCGTACCAACCGATGAATTACTAGCTGTGGTGTTGAGTTTGCAATCGACGAGCTCGCTGGGATCACATGTCTGTAGCAACTCATTGAAGTAATCGCCATCTGGGCATTCGCCTTCATAGGAATCGACGCCTGCACAGTAGATATAATGACTGCACGATGTATTGCTGACAATGAAGGCATTGCTGGGCTTATTATTGCATTCCTCGCGAATATCGCCATGCACAGGTATGATAAGTGAAAATATCAAAAGCGCGCAAGTCACATAGAGCCATTTAATATGCATCTCCTAGCTAATTAGTTCAGGGCTGTACCTACAATTGCGTTGGTGGGTTGGGAGCAACTAAATTTTTTTGGGTGCCAGTAATTTCGTTGAAGTATGCCAAATTATTGAAATTTGATAAGCGATTGTATGGTTTACAGACGCACGCACATATATACAGATGCACATGCATGCATACATACACATACTCGTATGCTGCGCTGGAATTGAATGAAATGAAGATTTCAAAGAACTCCATCGAAGTAAGAACCGCTGATATTGCATTATCACCTCTGCATATTTATGTACAAAGATATTTAAAAACAAGTAAGAGCAGCGCTGTCTTCGGCTATGCCGAAGGCTTCATACCTTTCATGAACATCTGCAAATTTTACTTTGACAGATTACTGCTTTTGAATACATCTGCATACATCGATAGAGGAGTTACATACTTATATAAAAAATCGCATCTAAACAATCAGAGGTATGGAAGATATACTTTATATGGCACCAATCTAAGTGATTTTCACTGCTATGTGATCGGTATGTAAACCGGTAACACAATTTATTGGGTTTAGTTTCCTACATAAAGGAGATATATGGCAAAAACTGGTATCTGAACAATCAGTGCTATAGGAGATAAAGCTTATACAGCATATATTTTGATGATTTTCTCAGTAGACTTTGTATTATTATTTATAAAATAGCTTACGAAATTTATCGGTTTTAGCTGTTCAAATAAAGAAGTTTTACAGTAAAATCCCATATCTGAACAATCAGATGTATGGAAGATATATGTTGTAGTCATCCGATCCTTGTTATTTTCACTGTAAGTATTCTGTTAATGATGAGTGAAAATGGTGCGAAATTTCATGTTCCTAGCTGCATAAATGGAGGAGTTATGATAAAAGACCTCATATCTGAACAATCAGTTGTATGGGGGCTGCAGGTTATAGTGACCCGATCTTTGTTATTTTCGCTGTAAGTCTTCAGTTGATAATGAGTGAAAACAGCGCGAAATGGTCCTAGCTATATAAATGGAGGAGTTATAACGCAAAATTTTATATCTGAACAATGAATTGTATGGGAGCTATAGGTTATAGTTACCCGATCTTTTTAATTTTCACTGTAAGTTTTCTGTTGATAATTATTGAAAACAGTGCGGAATTTCATGTTCCTAGCGATATAAATGGAGGAGTTATAACGAAAAATTTTATATCTGAACAATCAGTTGTATGGGGGCTATAGGTTATAGTGACCCGATCTTTGTAATTTTCACTGTAAGTATTCTGTTGATAATGGGTGCAAGTACTGCAAAATTTCATGTTCGTAGCTGCATAAATGGAGAAGTTATAACGAAAAATCTCATATCTGAACAATCAGTTGTATGGGAGCTATATGTTATAGTGGTCCGATTCTTCCGGTTCCGACAAATGATTAATACATTATAAAAATACACCCACATACCAAATTTGATACGGATATCTCGAAAACTGAGAGACTAGATTGCATACAAACAGACAGACAGACGGACAGACGGACAGACGGACATGGTTAAATCAACTCAGCTCGACGTTCTGATCATATAAGTATACATTTTAATGGGTCTATCTCTTTTTGTTCTGGTACTTACAAACATCGGACCAAAGTTATAATACCATTTAATGCTCATGAAAGGTATAAAAACATGTACATATCTACCAAATGTGTCATAAATGTTGTAATACATTATGACACATGATATATGTACTAGATTTCCCTAAATGTGTACTACTGATCTTCGAGTATGATTAATCGAACGCCAGCAGTTTTTTGAGATGACAAAATATACTTTCCTCGACCTCACTTCTTGGCAGCCTTAAGATTTCAAAAACTCATTAAAATTGATGTCCGTATCACTTTTCCTTGAAATAAAAATATGTACAAAAAATTAATTGAGCTATCATTCAGCTTATTGACTTTGCACGGAATTTTACAATCAGTTGCTTATTTGCACCGCAGTATTTACACACAATTGTGTACTTATAGAAAAATGTTACACTTAATAGTAGAGATAGATAAAACAGTATGTACTAGGGATGTTTCGAATGTCATATTTTTCACATTCGCGAATGCGAATGCGAATGTTAGGAATAACATTAAAAAAGCTATAAACAACTTAAGTCATCGTTATTATTACTTAAAAGTTTTGTAAATTATTAGAACATTGAACGAGTGCATAACCTATACAGTGTTTTAATCTGGTCAAAGTTTAAAAGGGGCATATTATATTTTAAAAAATGTAATTTTGCTGCCTTTTCTCCCATGAGGCAATTAGAGGCTCGTATATAAGGCCGACTGCACTAAACAATTGTTCACTTGGAACGCTGGCGGGTGGAGCGCTCAAATATTTGCGGGCCAGATCTGTCAATTTGTAATATTTTAGTTTAGTGTTCCACCAATCGGGAGGATTTTCACCGAGATGAGCTCGTTTTTCTTTAAGATAGGCCTTCAATCCAGCTTTAATTTCACATTTTTTAATGTCTCCAGATTCTAAATCCGAGCCTTCGCTTTCGCTAAAGGAATCTAAAATTATTTCTAGGTTGCTTATAAGACTTTTAGCAGTACTTGTTGAAGGTCCTCCAATGTTGCTTGTTACACTACTTAACCGTTTAGTGCCTGAAGGTAAAAGCCGATTATTGTTCGCGCCCTGGTTAGACAGACTTAGAGCCATTTCAACAATAGTAGAGTGGACTCTCTGCCCATGTGAGCCATTCTTTTTTAAGTCGGACCGATTTCGTAAAAAAAAATTATATCATATCTCCGATTCGCTTCAAATCTGTTTTATGGGTTCTATACACGAAATGAGCTAAACGTGTTTGAGGAATTTATTTTTATATTTTTTTTCTTCGGGGATATCGTCACTAGACACGAATAAAGGCGCGAGCTCAAAAGTAGACCGCGAAAAAAGGCGCATAAAAAAACTTCAGCGAAGAAAGACTCTTGACGGCGAAGAAGGACGCGTAAACTTATTTTCGCGGTCAACTATGTTTGCGGTTGTAATAGTATGGACATTCCGTAAAGAGTTTTTTCCGAATAATGCTGAAGTGACAGTCCATGGCCAAGTATAAATCTATGATTACGCGTCTTTCTTCGCCGTCAACTAGGTTACGCACCTTTCTTCGCCGAAGTATTTATTAAGCGCCTTTTTTCGTAAAATTTTTTTTATGCGTCTTTTTTCGCTGTCGAAACACTAGCGCGCCTTTATTAGTCTCTAGTGACGATATGTTCTGTCAAAGTTTGCATTTTTTCGTTATTCCGAATAAGGCTATGTTCAAACAGGCCAATTAGCTGAGACAATTAAGATTTAAATTGCGGCATTGAGTTTGGTGTTCACACACACGTCAGCTGCGCAATTAGCGATACGCAATCAGCTGTTGGATTACCAACAGTGATGGAAAAGTTGGTACAATCGTATCTATATTTAGTTTGAAAGAACATTCGGTACAAGCACACAATTGTAGGTGCATTTGGAACGTAGCCAAATAACTTCTCAGGAAATCAGTTCTTATTTTTATTGACATTTCAATGCAATTTCTGGTGCGGGCAACTGGTCTTATAGCTTCCCTCTTTTGTGAAGGGACATACAAATGATACAGAAGGGTGGTCAAAGTAACGCAACTGTAGTTGATTTCGCCAGATAGACGGAAAATGTTTCTTTTTAGAACGTCGGATCGAAGAACTGGGAGGAAAGTGATTCTCCTTTTCTACAACATAGTTTTGTCTCGCGCTGCTGGAAGAGATTCTTTTCACAGTCAAAATTTGTTTATTTAATGAGAGTACAGAAGTTGATATGGTATCGATGGGAATTGTTATCCTCCTATTTTCTTTATACAGAAATGCATATTTACTTTTTAGGTATATCTATCTACTTTTAGGTAAAGTTTTCCGTAAATTAGGTACAATTTTATAATTCAATTTTCTATCCCAGATGGAATATCAGTTGTAAAAGAGGATCAGAAACAAATAGCTGATTGCTCTTTGTTCAATAAACATACCTCCAAGTCAAAATTAAACATACCTAGCACGGTTGCATAGAGAATCTGACACAAATTAATTTCCAATTTATTATTAATTAGCAATTAATAATTTGAGTATGATAAATTGGGTAACAATTAAGATTTAGATAACAATTAAGGCTTAAATTGGTGAAAAGGTTCTTAATTGCCAATTAGGTGCCTGTTTGAACATAGTCTAGGTTCTGCTCATCGTAGAGACTTCATCTCAACGTCGTTTTAAAGCTAAAGAAACGGGCTTAACATTTCTATATATAAGATGGTCAAGATTGTCCTAAAGCTAACTTAGCTATTAACAGTTGAACTTTTTGAAGTTGATTTGCATAGTGAAGACCAGTAAATTAGGGATTTAAAATGATACCATCCATCGTAATCTTTGTTTAAGTCTCTATAAAAAACGTGGTTCAAAAAAATTGTCGTGTTTGAAGAACTATTTTTAAAATATTTTTCTTTATGACGAGATGGTTTATTTTGTGAGAATCAACAATTTTTTGTAATTTGTTTTCCAAACCTTATGTTGAGATATATTTAGTAAGGTGTTAAACATCGGGTTTTTGCAAAAAGTAAAATTTTATTGGAATTCCGATAGAATACCTATCCAGATATAATATTTGTACGTCAAGATTTTTCTTTAAGGCAACAAACCCCTAGAAATGGACGTGGCATCGGTTAACATGGTCCAAAATTATGCGGTAACATACATAAAAAAAAATATATTCCGACGAACTGATAACCTCATCCATTTTTTGAAGTCGGTTAAAAACATCAGCAAACATACATATCGCCGTTTAAAGTACAAAAGCGCGTATCAGCAAAATGCAAAACCGCCCGCGTATGGGAGGTTGCATAAATTATTTTCTGGAGAGTAAAAACACTCATATTTCAAAATGGTTATCTTTGTTTATAAAGCAATCGCATTTCTGGCTAGTATATTTCAGGACGAATGGATAAAGACTAAGCCAAGAGCTTGCGTGAGCAAATCCAATATTTGCCAAAAAATTTCAGTTACGCGGTTTTGCAGAACGACGATACGCAGTTTTGTACTTTAAACGACGATATGTATGTATGTATATCGTCACCTGAGATGCAAAAAGTCGCAGCTAATAAAAAATTGAAAATTCACTTTTTGATTGGTTTGATGGATCTCATCGAATTACAACTCCCCACATCGTTTTAAGCAAGGAAAACAATATTGCCCAGAACTTTTTTTATTTCAGTGACAAGGTTTGTTACGGATTTTTGCATCTCAGGTGACAATAATACAAGTGACTTTAAGTTTGACTTGGAACTAAAAGACAATAAGTTTCGCTGGAAAAATTGTATAAATTTATTAAACTTCTATTAAGCTACACCTATAGTTAGCTTATCGTAAAAATATTATTTGGGAACCTAATAAAACATTGCCTTAAAGGAAAAATGGCCTATCTCGAGATAAGTTGTTTTACTAAAATGCCACAGATATGTAGGTACATATGTACATAGGTATGCTATATAATGCCAGAGTAATGTTCGACGAAAGTAAATTTAATTGCGTTTATCATCAGCTTTACCAAATACAGGAACTTTCACACTGAGAATATAAAAATCACATCACTATTCGCTTGCTTAGCTCCATTAAGGTGCTCTCCATGAATCATTTTTTCAGCCAAATAACTAAATATAGTAGGAGATCCGACAAGGGCACGACCTTCAGCTATCTGTTTAATGGATGAAATCTACGTTGTATGTTTTTGCAAAACCGCCTATCTTACGGCACTCAAATTTTACAGGAGAGCGAAAAAACGAGATTTCTTTGAAGGCATTGCCTTGATAGGCGGTATATTCTCTAGCTATTATTTTGCAAATTTGTTGTTTTAATAACGATTTTACGATTCTTATGCATACATCTGCATGCCTCGAGTTCAAGGTTACCAAATCTCATTTTGGTCACAATGGCGCTTTAGGCGGTTTTGCAACTGGTCGATGGGCGGTTTTACAAAAACATCGACGATATACACCAATCGAAAGCATAAAGCCTATTGAATGTGTTAAACAGATGAGTGAAAATTACTAATATTACTTACCTGTTCATACCTGCCAACCCGATAGCTAGGTCGTGCCCTTGTCGGATCTTAGACTAATAGGTTTTTGATTGGAATCGCAAAAGTTTCTAACGGGTGATTTTTTAAGAGCTTGATAACTTTTTTTTTAAAAAAAACGCATAAAATTTGCAAAATCTCATCGGTTCTTTATTTGAAACGTTAGATTGGTCCATGACATTTACTTTTTGAAGATAATTTCATTTAAATGTTGACCGCGGCTGCGTCTTAGGTGGTCCATTCGGAAAGTCCAATTTTGGGCAACTTTTTCGAGCATTTCGGCCGGAATAGCCCGAATTTCTTCGGAAATGTTGTCTTCCAAAGCTGGAATAGTTGCTGGCTTATTTCTGTAGACTTTAGACTTGACGTAGCCCCACAAAAAATAGTCTAAAGGCGTCAAATCGCATGATCTTGGTGGCCAACTTACCGGTCCATTTCTTGAGATGAATTGTTCTCCGAAGTTTTCCCTCAAAATGGCCATAGAATCGCGAGCTGTGTGGCATGTAGCGCCATCTTGTTGAAACCACATGTCAACCAAGTTCAGTTCTTCCATTTTTGGCAACAAAAAGTTTGTTAGCATCGAACGATAGCGATCGCCATTCACCGTAACGTTGCGTCCAACAGCATCTTTGAAAAAATACGGTCCAATGATTCCACCAGCGTACAAACCACACCAAACAGTGCATTTTTCGGGATGCATGGGCAGTTCTTGAACGGCTTCTGGTTGCTCTTCACTCCAAATGCGGCAATTTTGCTTATTTACGAAGCCATTCAACCAGAAATGAGCCTCATCGCTGAACAAAATTTGTCGATAAAAAAGCGGATTTTCTGCCAACTTTTCTAGGGCCCATTCACTGAAAATTCGACGTTGTGGCAGATCGTTCGTCTATTCATGATGAAATTTCAAAGCATACTGAGCATCTTTCTCTTTGACACCATGTCTGAAATCCCACGTGATCTGTCAAATACTAATGCATGAAAATCCTAACCTCAAAAAAATCACCCGTTACAAATTTGAGCAACTTTTTCGCAATATATATCTTTGGTCGTCATTTATTTACATAAATATTTGTATAAAGTATGTCATGTATGAAAAAAGTTCTGATAATAGTTCCCTTCACGCTTGTACCTTACTTATTTATGTACGTTCGCTTGGATCCTTCAAAACATTTCGCCTGTTTAATTAGTACGCATGCGCGACGTTCAATGTCCCAGCCATAGTAAAATGGACACTGCTGCAGAGTAAGAAAGCCCCTGATGCAGTAATAGAAATAGTTACAATTCTGCGAATGCGGAAAAAAGTCAGTGACATGTGGTAAGCATTTATTTGCATTTGGTCGGTCGAGCTGTGTGAATGGAAGGGATTGAGAATTATTATTATTGTTGAAAATAAAATGGTAGTGTAAATTAATTTTACAGTCAAATACTTAGTACTTTATTGCCACCATCAATGCAAAGCGCCCTACATGGCAAATTTGAAATTCTACAAGAAAGGGAAACAACTTTTTAAATTTGCACATCTCTGCTTTTGCAGTGTTGTTCTAAGCGTACTAATAAGTCTCGCGTTTTTTAAGATTTAATTTTTTAATTTTGGTGTAACGATGTATCCGAGAGTCAACTAACGGAATATGTATGTGTGTATATAAAATACCTCATTTCCGAAAAAAGTGTCAAACATGGCCCTTTGCATTAATGATGACTATATACACATACATATGTAACTATAGTAATCTGTAATAAATTTTGTAGTTCTCGTTGAAGAATATAAAGTAAGTAAGTATATTAGGGATGTGCGATTAATCGATTAAATAACTTTTAATTAATCTTAATCCTGATTAATATGAACTAAAATCTGAGTAACTTCGGTCATATATTCCGAGTTTGCTTTCAAAGCCAATAATTTTTTTTTATTCCTAAAAAAAAGAACAAAGCCCGCGGGCGTCATTGCCTTTTCGAAAAAGAAATTAAGCCCGCGGGCTTTATTGCCTTTTGCCGGTGGGCGTTATTTCATCTTTATTGTGGCTCTTGTCTCCATTTTGGAATATGTACATCCGAAATCCCTGTTCTAAATAAAAACTAGTACATATGATAACATTGAACTAAATATTTGTTTTCCTTTATTATACGAAGAAATTGAATTTAACAAATTTCAATGCATATACTTAATACATGCATATGTATGTATGTACACTTAGGTGCAAAATTGAGTCAATAATAAACAAATTCCCCTATTTATGCGTTTTTCGGTGGTTCTTTGGCAAAATTGTAATGCATTTTTTTTTTTGCATATATTAGAGTATAGTTTAAAGCACTAGGATCCACCATAAAAATATGAAATTTCGCTAACGTATATGTACTCCATCCAATTTTTGTAAATTAACACATTGACTCAATTTTGCACCCATATAACTTATAAGAGATATTGCCACGCTGCAACCCGTTTTCCGCCGTTAAAGTGTCGGATTTTGTTATAAATGAGTAAGTAAGCTGGTTTTTTGTTATTAAAATACAATGAGATGCGTTTTGGGAAATAAAAATAAAAATATTACTGAAAAAAGCTATAACGGGGCTTTCAAGCCGGGAAGTAGCGAAAATATCGCATGAGAGCCAATCGATTGCTAGTCGCATTATTAGAGGCACTACTAACATGCAGATTGCAAAGAAAACGGTGTAAATAAGCCGAAAATATCCGAGGTAGAAGGGCCAAAACTTAGGCGTTAAGAGCGTCAGACAGAGTATCTACCGCTAAATAAGCTGTGGGGTGCGTTAGTGGAGATGCTAGCGTGTGAACCGTGCGAAGAATGCTTTACAAAGCGATGGTGAAGAAAAAAAGCCACTTCTGTCGACCAGGGACATTAATCTAAGGTGAGCATTAAAATTTTGGGAAAGAGAAACGAGTGAAAAAAAATATTTCTTTGACTCACCCGTCAACTCTTGAGATATTTTTTTGATATACACCTTAAGGGATCTAGAAACAAGTACCGATTGGCATCCAATGTATTAATTATTTTATCTTGTACCTTGCATGCGATCAAAATGGAAAATTTCGTAAAGTATCGAAAGTAACGTTAAAGACTGCATATTCTGGTTTATAGATTTGTTATAAACGAGTATTATCCAAAAGTTAATATTTTTATAGTTGCTTTGGAACTTGATCTTTATTAAAATACTTTAGTTTAATTTTTAACTCTACAGGATTCGGCAAGTTTTCCTTACAGTGACGTTATATATAACTTACTTCCAAGAAATGTAACGTTAAAGACCACCTTAAACCACATTTATCTTTAAAACAACAAAAGATAGGAAACAAGTAACATTTCAGAAATATAATCAAAAGTACACGTGCAACTGTAACGTTAAAGAGAAAAATCTTGACCATTTGTATCTATGTATATGTATGTAAGTATGTATGTACGTATGTATGTGAATACGTTTTTTTCTATATAAAAATAAATATAGCAGTAATTATACAGGTTTCAGATTATGATTAATCAGTTTTCTGTTTTATAAAATTATTTAGATTCTGATTAACTAAAATGTAACTAATCGAGAAATTAATAGCTTTGATTAGTCTAAAATTATTATTTTTAGATTAATTAAATAATCGGGTTTCGATTAATCAACTTGTTCGATTTATTGATTAATCACACATCTCTAAAATATATCATTCATATCTGGCATCGAGTAGTTGGCTCGGGTAACTTTTTTCGGTGAACGTTTGCCTGCTGTTTTCAAAGTTATATGAATCAGATTTTATGATTAACTAGCAAACGCCCGGCGTGTTTCACTGCGCCTTAAAAGTAATTATGTGTTGTTACTCCCTCCACAAACTTGTATGTCCTCATTCAAACAAAATAAGGAGCTTTATGATGCAAGATTTTCAAAAAAAATTTCCTTTTATGAAGCATTCTTTACTTTTTATGAATGTGGGTGCTGGTTAATATATTTTCGAAGGTATTTAGAAAGTAGGTAAAGTACCGACTTTTTCCTGAAAACTTGATTTAAAATCTTATAACTCGAGTCTACATATCGCGCATTTTCTTCAAAGGTGTATTAATTCAATATTTACCTTATCCTATCAATTTAACTGAATTAAATTATTTTCAAATTCAAATAAGTGGCAATCCGCTTCTAAAATAATTCCGATAGTAAACTTTCTAAAATCTCTTTAGTTTGATACCTGTATTGTAATATTTCATTTATTTTATCAATTTAATTGAACACAAATTTTCAAACAGGAGACATCTCTCTTAAAAAATATTTTTTTGCAGTAAACTTTCCTAAACCTCTTTAGTTTGATACCCATATTGCAATATTTTATTTATCAATTTAATTAAATTACAATTTTCAAACAGGTGGCAACCTTGCTCAAAAATATTTTCGACTGTAACCCTTCTTCAACCTCTTTCTTTCGACAGCCATATGGCAATATTTACTTTATTTTATCAATTTACTTAAACTTGAATTTTCAAACAGCTGGCAACTCTCAAATTATTATCTATACTAATTCTATAAAGAGAAGTCCGTTTTTTTGTAACAGATAGTCTCGCGTACGGCAGGCCCGATTTTCATGAAATGTTATACATAAATAGCTTTCAGCAACCATCATGTCAAGGACCAAACAAATTTTCGTTTTTCCGATCTATTCGAAAAAACCGTATTTTTGGTCCGATTTGCTTGAATTGGCACGGAGGTAGCTTTGCGCCTAGATTAGCATATACGATCCTTTTTTCCGGTAAGTGGACCAGGGACAGATCTATTACCAAATATACTGAAACTTTTACCTATCTGTAAATACATATATACATAATTCTTCGGTACATGTGTTTGTGAGTGAACTCCTACTAAACGACCGAAATGATTTTAATGAAATTTGTTTATATGTTTTACTGGTCCCTGTATAGTTTAGGTTCGCTGGAGTCGAGTAAAATCGTATTTATGATCTGATCGGGCTAATATTCAAAATATGTATTGGTAACGTGAAGGGAAATATTTCCGCGAAAAAAATGCTTGCCAGGTGACTCTGGAGTCGAGTTATTACTAAAAATCGTATTTATAATCCGGTTTGCCTCATAATCTAGATATATATTGGTAACGGTAGAGGCAATACTATTGCAAAAAAAGAGCCGCAAGGTGGCGCTGGAGTCGAGTTATTGCTAAAAATCGTCAAGTGAAGTCATTCGGAGACACCAGGGATCAAAGTCAAATTACCATCGTTAAATCTACCACCATAACCGTTGCGGCCCTTGCTTTACGGCGACTAAACAGAATAAAGACAATTCTTGATGAATGCCTGCAAATACAATTGTAAAACATTTATGTTATTTCGTCTGAAATAAGTCTATGTAAATTGGATTTATATGGACCAATGATACTCGTCCGTTTTGAAATTGCCACCAACTATACTATACAGATTCAATGACGAATCCCCCTCGAACCGGATCATTGTTGCCGCAAGAGCTTCTTCACGGATATAACGCTTTCATTAGGTTATGTGCGATATGTATAGATATTTTATGATAGAAAAATGTTGACTCTTTTGCCAAAAACATCGAAGTCCACTCACTTTTGTTTTGAAGTTTTGAATGATACACAAAATGAATGATAAAACATTTGTAGATACCCTACAGAAAAAAAATATCAATTAATAAAAAATAACCTACTTGTAGTCAGTTTTTTTGTTGCATTTCTATAAAATATATAACTTGTAGTTAGCTTCAAAAAGCTAACTTGAAACAAGTGGACAAGTAATACTGGAGTAAAGCTCGAGATTGTTTTCTTTAAACGCGTTTCTATTTAAATATCCTGCACTTCGCAAATACTTTTTCGAACTGAGAACAAATAAGAGGAAGATCGAAATTTCATATTATCATTTTGAAGTTATGTAGGACGGAGTTCGAATATGGGACCACCTACAGCAGAATATGGAAACAAATATGAAATGTAATAAAATAAATAAAGTAAATAAAAAAATAAAAATAAAATATAAAAAAATATTTTGTTTTTCCTATTGACATTTTATGCCCAAAAGTAGTTAGTTACATCAAATACAGAGGTAACCACACTTGACTACATCTAATGCAGAGGTAACCACCCTTGACTATTTCGCGGCCATCGCTATAGAAATATAGTTAGCTTTCGTCAAAGAAGATATACAGATAATAAGTGACTTATAGCTCCTTCCTAATCAACTTAAAGTTAACTTATAGTTAGATACATTTCCTGCGGGGTACATACATATATATTTAGCGCAATGCGAAGCTGACAAAGAACCTGTTATTATTTTAAGTGCCTACAACTACAAACGCACATTAGAATACAAAAATTAATTTCACGAAATTGCAATTTAACATTACTGTAAGCAATTTGACACGGCTTCGAGATACATGACAGTGTGATAAGCGCGATGCTAAATTTGTATTGCGCTCGATGGCGTATGAGTAACCTTGGTTGCTACACTGCAAATCCGAGATGACTCCGGAAGCAATCAAAACAAAAAAGCCCAAATGGGTATAAAAAGTCGCCAGAAGTTGCGTCAGGTGCGATTCAAACAGTGGTTCTCAGGGCCTGAATCGTGGCATTCGATATCGAACGCAACTCGAATTTAAGTTCGATGTTGATATCACGGCATTCGATAGCGAGTGCGATTCGTCGATTTAAATTGTGTTGGGGAGAAAACAGCTGTCATTTTATTCGATTCGAAACGAGTAATCATTCGATCACGAATGCCGCGATTCGGGCCCAGGTTTGCTAAGCGACATGAATTTTGGTTGACTAAGTGCGTTCATATCATTAAATCGGTAATTGTACCCTTTAGGGATGATCCGGGGATTAATTGATCTCCAATTATAGCCGTAAGCGATAAGTCGAGACTAATTGATCTCTAATAATACCCGTACGAGACTAGTTGCGACTAATTAATGCCCTATTGTGACAGATTGAGAGTAATCCCGGAATAGTCTCTTTAGAGATTAGTCGTAAAAATGTTTGCAAGGTATGTACAAACCTACATACCTCCACTAATTCACAAACAAATAGATACTTATGTACGTATTTATGTTTAATAAGCATGCGCGTCCACTATTCTGACTTACCATGCATTGTACATTTTCGGGGAAATCACATTTAGCTGTATATATATTGAAGTGCAAATTATCGGTACAACGCATTTCAATCGGGTGCCCGTGATAGCAAAGAAAATAGTCTGTGCACGATTGGGCATTCGTCAGAAGGACAAGCTGTTCAGGATCATCGCTCGCTGGACATTGATCTCTCACTACTGGTAGAATGGCGTGCGGTTCCAGTGTATTTATGCTCTCGGAACTGGTGGTGGTGGTGATAGTGGTAGTTAGTATGGTAGTTGCTTGTGGCAGCCTCGTAGTTGTTGTAGTTTTCGGAGTTGATGTGGCTGGTGGTACGGGCTCATCAGGATCTTCGGATACCGCTGGCTGCTCTGGATCTTCTGGAACATCCAGCGCACAATATACATTTTCTGCATCATCGCACGATTCGCCATCGAAGTATTGACCTTCGTCGCAATCGCCAGAGTAGGAATTGTCACCGTCGCAATATATGTAAGTTTGGCAGCTTTGTGTGCTCTTTACGAATGTTCCTTCTTCCGCATTATCACATTCTTCGAAGGTTTCAGCGAATGTTGCATGGAATGAGAGTAGTTGAGATATTAAAATGATGATTAATAAGGCTTTATAACTCATGGTTATTCTTTGTTTTTTTTTTTATTTTTTTTTTATATTTTTAGATATGTATACGCGGCTTTTTAAATTTTTAATACTGTATTAATTATTTTGTGAAATTAATTTTTGCGTTTTCTGCGC
Source organism: Rhagoletis pomonella (assembly GCF_013731165.1). NCBI lineage: Eukaryota > Metazoa > Arthropoda > Insecta > Diptera > Tephritidae > Rhagoletis > Rhagoletis pomonella. The sequence goes on from NW_023458559.1 coordinate 52,980,422, forward strand.
GATTTCTATCTTCTTTTCTTTCGGGCCGACGTTAATTTTTTCACTGAATGAAAACTTAGATATAGCATAAATTTTATAGAACTTTGTGTACGCCAGCAACGAAAGTTAATTTTAAATGTATTTCTAATGTATGGACAATCAGCATTTTTATTGAAATCAATGTTCGCCGCATTATCAATTGTTCATCTTTACTTATCATATCTAGAAATTCTATACCACAAAAATTTTGTAGTGAAAAAAACATAGATACATACATACATATGTATAAAAACGTTAGAGGTCTTGAGTCTCTCTTGAAGTGCTGAGAAATGCTTCCTTCTACATACATACTACATACATATATGTATATGTATATAAAAGCTAATTGAAAAAATAAAAAATAAAATATCGTTAACTTATGGTATAAAGGTGCCAGGCTCATCTTTTGAAATTATTCAGGAGAGACGAAAAATCAGTTTCGCAATATCTGTAATTCTGCATCAGAAACCAAATTTTGGAAAAATGGACTTTTCACCTTTTCACCTTTAGGTAGTGGTATGTATTTAAATTATTCTACTACGCACATACATATGTATGAGTCATTTAAAATCTTATCGAATTAAAAAACGAACGCACGCGCCTATTCCAATGCGTATGTATATGGTAATTGAAGTGATGGCGTGGGGTAGCCCCAAGACAAAGCCCAGGCGCTAGACTTAGCGCTGGCTAATTATGGAGGAATCAGCACTTTTCACCGGACCAGCAAAGAGTCCACCGTCGACCGTCGACGTTCACGTGCAACCACTAACTATGAGCACTAAATGTAAGGTCTGCGAACATTACACACACAGTTACCACCAAGCCAAGCGGCGCGAAACTCAAAGGGAGTAGTCATCACCACCTTGGTTGAAAACAAGTGGCACTTGACAAAAATTTATTTAGTTTGATCATGACAGAGACACTTAACCAGGCCAGAGAGAATAAGTCTGTAACAGAAGCAGCCATTAAACTCAGGGCCCTCGATGCAGCTACAAATCTCAACTAGAAGCGGCGAATCGTGCTGAAAACAAGTACATTGGTGGAACCACAATATAAGTACGCGATCTAAAATCCAAATGTTTAAAAGATAGACGACGATGCTAAAAACTACGGAGGCTTACCGGTGACGACATTAGGCAAGCACTATGCAAACATCTGTGAAAACAGCTGAAAGTAGATTCGAAGGAACAACGAGCCTCATTCAAGAAGCTATGCGATGAAGCTCTCGGCAGCTGGGGTGGCGATTACAAGGCGGCAATGTTAATAATATCCAAAATTCCTCAGGAAAGGACCAAGTTCTTCTGAGTAAAATAGTTTGGGCCCTTCTCACAAGAAAACCAGTAAACATTGGGGAGGTAGTTGAGGTGCCAACGGATGAAGGCGTGATAACAGCTAAGAAGCTTGGAGACAGCAAATCCCCAGGCCCGGATAGCATTCCGAACAAGGCAACGCATAATCTACAGCAGATTCCACTCTTTCATCGAAGGCGAAAGGGGACCATCAGCTAATCAATGTGGTTTTCCCTAGGGGAATTCGTCAACGGTACCAATAAACAGAGTAGTATCGATAGCAGCCGAAGCGGTCTCCGGAAAGCGTTGGAGTGATGGGCAGAAACAATACTGTGCAGCCGTGGCATTGGATTCTAAATTGGGCATATTTTAAATGTTCTCCAAAGACCTTCCGTCCCGGGTCATATACGTAATATTATAAAACCCTTCCTCGGTTGTAGAACCCTGGAACACTCCACCTATGTGAAGAAAAGAAAGTATAATGAGACAGCGGGGTGCCTCAGGGATCAGTGCTCGCGCCAACATTATGGAACATCATGTACGATGGCGTTCTTTGTCTTTTGGAGTTGAAATCATTGCGTTCGCCGACGAAGTAACGCTCACGGTGGTGGCTAAACTGTTGCCATATTTAGAGGAAAAAACAAAAGCGGCAATAGAGCTGATCATTGAGTGAATGACGACAACATTGCAAAAATGCCAACTTCGCTGGGGGAACTTCCCTTAAGGAAGGTATGGGGAATTACACTTTAATATAACGCAGTTATATCCCCATATATAACTCCCCGCTATGCCCAGAGTGGCAGGAAGGCGAATACACTGAGCATGTAGTTCTCGTTTGTCCGCGTTTTGCGGAAATCAGATGTAGAATGGCATCCCTTTCTGAACATACGCTACAACCAGTGATCGGATTTCTACCACATTGTGGTAGATCTGCCAGTTTTTGAGCATCTACCACATTTACCACACAAGGTCTTAAATCTACCACACATTCGCGGTTTTGAGTTGTTTTGTTTTTGCTCGACATAATTTTCTTAATTTTAAGAGCAAATGGGAGGATAAAATTAACTTTAAAATAGTAAATTTTCTCAATAATAAATTTTTCGACAGGAAATTATAAAATATATGCAAAAATAAATAAATAAAATGAATTAATAGCGAAAATGTTAAAAAACGACGATTTTTGTGAAAGTATTAGCAAATTTCAGTGCATCTAAAGTTTCTAAGGCGTTGTTTACTTTTACTTGAAAATTGTCAAAATCGTCAAATCCCAAAGAGCCGTTTCTGGAACGTGCCAAATTTGCTCGCTAAATCGAGATGTGAGAAAAAGAAAGGCTGGCAGCACTCCGCAATGTTGCAGAAATCTTTCAAAATATGTTCGAAAAATTTCTTGATATGCAAGGAACTGCTTTACACTGTCAAGGAAAAAAATTGCAACGCAATTTTTAGAAACTTCAATCTTGCACTTTATTATACTAAAATAATTTTTTTTTTTTTAGATTCTTATCAAAATGTTTGCAATTTAGGTGAAACCTTGCAGAACTCTTTTTAATTTTTGTACAATGTTTGATCAAAAACCTGAGGTCTACCACATTTTCTTTAAATCTACCACATTTTTTTCCAGATTCTACCATAGAAATTTTTTTAAGACCGATCACTGGCTACAACCTGAAAATATAGTTGACGTAGAAGCTTGCTTGGGATGTAGCAAGCACTGGAAAAACCCAGATACACCAGCAGTTAAGACGAGAAGGTGGTATAAGAACAACCATGGCAAGAAGGTGAAATGTGCAGAAAAGTCGGTGATGCTTGCTCCTTGCAAAAGCTAAAAAATAAAAAATGAATATAAAAATTTCTACAACTGCTATAATTGCATAATTTTATAGAAATAGTTTCAAGGGAATACTCGTACATATTTGTCTGATTCATATGGACAAGTAACCAGAATTTAAAAAAAAAATGCATATTTTTGTATACTTACATACATACATATATGTAATACTTCTATATTGGCAGTATCTACAAGTGCAGTCAGCAAACATTACAGTACAGATATATAAAAAAAGAAAAAGAAAACCGAGTAATCGCATTTAAGAAATGACACTTGAATTCAAAATAAATCGCAGAGGCGGAACGTTAAAAAAAAATAAAAAAAAAATTTTGTGTTTTCATTAAATTTTAAGAATTTTTCAATACGTTAAACTGCAAAAATGTCGCACAGCTGCTTTTTATGTGAAAAAAGAAGAGATAAATTAAATAATATAGCTTTACATGGGTGCGTTGCAAAAGTTTCTATCAAAAACATCTTTAACAGCTTTGTTTTATACAGATTTCCAAAAGACGTAACTGTTTGCAAACAATGGATGCAGGCATGCGGCCTGATGCCCAACGAAGTTGTTAAAAATGTCCGAATCTGCAGCAACCATTTCAAACCAAACGATTACAAGACAAAGAACAATGAGGTTGGCAGAAAATGTTTGAAAAGAAATGCGATTCCTTCGATGCATGCTACAATTGCAAGCATACAAAACGTGCCGGCCACTGGTAAATTTAAAGAATTGTTCTGCTACAGCTATACATATTCATTTCAACAATTTTTTTAGAAGGGCGAGAAAGTAAAAGTTCGGACATTACAGAAACCTCGCCTGTAAACAGAAGGCACTTTGCTGAACCTCGTTTTGTTTCAGAAATTCGTACTCCTGACGTTTCCACCCCAAAACGTGCCAGCCGCATTATATCGTTCGTTAAACGGTCTTTCGATAAGAAAATTAAAATAATCAAAACGCTTCGTAACAAAAAAAAATTATTTAAAAAAACGAGTTACTTGTCTGGGAGAATTGCTTGGACATTTGCGAGAAAAAAACTTAATAGATGCGGAAACGGAAGAAATGATGGTAAACTTATTTTAAGTGTTACATAAAATATACAGGGTTTCCTAGACCACCTGTCCACCGCCTCTGAAATGGAGGGGAATGGTTTTGATTGAAAACCGCAAAAATTTGACCTCCTAAATCAGGGACGAGGTGAAGTTCGAAAGTCATTTAGAGGTTGAAAAAGGCACTTCCGAGAAAAAATATTCAAACGAAAGTTACGTATTTTTAAGCTTAGAATCCGAATCTGTAGTAAAATCATGTCTGTCTAATTTGAAAAAATGAACTTCCGGTCGAAACCGGAAGTCGGTAATACCACGAACAGATAGAGCATTCCCCTCCATTTCAGAAGGGGTGGACGGATGGTCTAGGGCACCCTGTATAACTAATATTTTCACTTGTTCAATACATATATGTACATATGTACTTGTAGGATTTAATTCCCGAAAATGTAAAAGCGATGGTGGCACGAAAGTTAAAAGGATCGAAATGGTACACGAAGGAAATAAGAAGTTTTGCTCTTACGCTTCATTTCTACTCGCCAAAAGCATATCGGTATATTCGCGAAACGTGGAGGAATATGCTACCACACCCTTCAACGCTTCGCAAATGGTATCAAAATATTAATGGCTCTCCGGGATTCACACAACAAGCACTGGATGCTATCGCTCTGCGCGCGAAAGGACCAAAGCCAGTAATAGTAAATCTCGTATTTGATGAGATGGCTATTAGATAGCAAAAAATATACAACCGGAAAGGCTTTGAAGGATGTGTAGACTTAGGTACGATGGACTGCCATACAGAGTGTGACTCGGCTGCTGTGGCGAATAACGCGCTTGTAATATTGACAGTCTCCTTAAACGAGCATTGGAAAGTTCCAATCGGCTATTTTTTGATCCGGTCACTACGTGGTGAAGAACGTGCTAATTTGCTGAAGGAATCTTTATATATGTTAAACAGCGTTGGTGCGAATGTTTACTCAATTACATTTGACGGTGCAACCACAAATTTATCTATGTGTAAATGCTTAGGAGTAAACTTCAACTACGGTCCATCATTTAAACCATATTTTGTTAATCCAGCAACTAAAGAATTGTGCTACATTTTCATTGACTAAAGTTGGTGAGAAATTGTTTTGGTGATATGCAATTACTAAAAACCAATTCGAATGAAATTATACGTTGGCAATATTTGTCTGACTTATATGCACTACAAACAAGCGAGGGACTGCGTTTATCCACAAAATTAAACAAAAAGCATATATACTATAAAAACAGCATTATGAACGTAAAACTCGCCGTTCAAACGTTAAGTAAAAGTGTTGCTGACTCTTTAATATTTTTAGAACGTAAAATAAAAGACCGAACAATTAACGACCGATTTCGAGATAGTTCTGCTACCGCTAAGTTTTGTTTAAATTTCAATAACATGGGCGATATACTAAACTGTAAAAATCAGTTCTCTAAGCAGGAATTTAAGAGGCCGTTGACCAACGCGTCATATTCTGACTTAAAGTCTTATGCAGAAGAGTTCGAAAAATTCGTGTGTTCATTGTATGCTGCGAATGATGTTCTTTTAATTCAATCTGGACGTAAAACAGGCTTTCTAGGAATCATTATTGCTTTGCGGAATATTTTTCCTTTATTTGATAAACTCAAGAGTTTTGGTATGACATACCTTTTAACATATAAACTTTCCCAAGATTTTTTAGAAACTTTTTTTGGCGCAATTAGGGCAAGAGGAGGTTTTAACAATAATCCAAACGCAGTACAGTTTATGAGTGCATACAGACGTTTGTTAGTTAGGCACGAATTAAGTGCGATTGAAAATGGAAACTGCACTTTCGATGGCGTATCCATTCTTGAAGTGTCATCTGCATCTACCAGTAAGGCCGGCAATAACGAGACATCAGATTTAGAACAAGCACACATATTCATTGATACAATGTGGGGATTGTCTATCTATGTTGACAATGTTGTTCGTTATATCGCTGATATTGTGGCATGGAAAGTCCAAAATAAAATAATATGTCCAACTTGTCAAGACCAACTTATAGGGAATGAAATGCCTTCCCTCTCAGAACACAAAAATATGGGACCGTTTATCGCACCGTCTAGAGATGTCTGCAACATTTGTATAATTTCAGAAAAAATTTTGAGACAATTACTAAACAAATGCCCGGTTAGAACTGCAAAATTAGTTTTAATGAATAAAATTTTCCATAGTTTAGGCACAGTCTTTTCAAATAAAATAATGGACGACCACATAACAATTGAAGCTTTATTTAGCAATGAAGTACTAAACAATCACCGCACTAAATTAATTAAAATAGTTATAAGCTTTTATCTTGATGTTCGTTTGTTTTTTGAGAGCAAAAAATCAGCAGATCAGAAAGATTACATTAGAAATAAATTCACAAAATTAATACTGTTTCGCAACCAATAAGTGGCATAGCCAAGAACTAATTTAAGAAATTTGTTAATAAGTTACTTCCCAAGGTTTTTCATTTGGTATTTTTCGTAAATTTTAATTATTTAAACAAACTATATAAATCCGATTTCCAAACTTTGTGCGAAAACTAAAAAGCTAAACAAAGTTTCATTAGAATTGCAAACTCTTTAATTAAAATTTCTAGAAAATATTTTGGTATGCAGATCATTTCTAGAAATGAAACTTTGTGGTATTTCTTTAATTTTTGCACAAAGTTTGAAATAATGACCTCACTTTTATAAAAAAACATAAGCGAAAAAATTTTAAATGAAAAACAATGGGAATATTATATAAAGATTTACACAATTTTAAGTGTGAGTCACTATACTTATTTATTCCTTTTTACCTAAATAGTCAGTAAATTTGTACTCAGTGAGAGAATGGAAGTATGCATATGTTTGAATTATACATTCTAAAATAATAAATTGCTAATCATTAAAAAAAATTTCAAATCCTTTTTTTATTTCCAAGTAGCTTTAAAATAAAATCTTAATACTTCATCATAAAGTTTCAGTTTGCATAAGTAAACATCGTCAACAAAGGGGCATAACCACCCCACAGTAAAACGATCCCCTTCAAATTTATTTTCTAACGCTACTGATGATACGTCAAATTTGCTTGAATGTATTTGTCACATATATTCACAGATACTAATACATGGAAAACTTGCGCATGCGCAAAACGTACATTTGTCTCAAATCTATCTCCCTTTGATTGCTGAATCCAAACACATTGCGCAGATAGGTTACTGCCAATATAGAAGTATTAAATATATGACGGAGTAGCATGCAGTATTGATGGATCGTGATCCATATCGCAAA
>NW_023458559.1:52988006-52998159 GCF_013731165.1 Rhagoletis pomonella
TATTTTTAGATATGTATACGCGGCTTTTTAAATTTTTAATACTGTATTAATTATTTTGTGAAATTAATTTTTGCGTTTTCTGCGCGATTTCTATCTTCTTTTCTTTCGGGCCGACGTTAATTTTTTCACTGAATGAAAACTTAGATATAGCATAAATTTTATAGAACTTTGTGTACGCCAGCAACGAAAGTTAATTTTAAATGTATTTCTAATGTATGGACAATCAGCATTTTTATTGAAATCAATGTTCGCCGCATTATCAATTGTTCATCTTTACTTATCATATCTAGAAATTCTATACCACAAAAATTTTGTAGTGAAAAAAACATAGATACATACATACATACATATGTATAAAAACGTTAGAGGTCTTGAGTCTCTCTTGATGTGCTGAGAAATACTTCCTTCTACATACATACTACATACATAAATATATGTGTATATAAAAGCTAATTGAAAAAATAAAAAATAAAATATCATTAACTTATGGTATAAAGGTGCCAAGCTCATCTTTTGAAATTATTCAGGAGAGACGAAAAATCAGTTTCGCAATATCTGTAATTCTGCATCAGAAACCAAATTTTAGAAAAATGGACTTTTCACCTTTTCACCTTTAGGTAGCGGTATGTATTTAAATTATTCTACTACGCACATACATACATATTAGAGGTATACGCCGCCGAGCCACGCCGCCGCCGCCGTTTTTTGTCATTCCTCACGCGCCGCCGCCGAGTTACGAAAATATCGGCGCGGCGGCGGCGTTCGGCGCCTAAGGAATTTTGTACAAAATTTTCATGATGTATGTACATTGAATACATCGTTTGAAGGAACTAAATATTACTTGTATAAAAACACAATTTTACGAAATGAAAATTACATTTTTAAATTAGTTTTTTTTTTTGCATAATTTGGGCCACTGGACAAGAGTATGATCTCCTTTATTTTTTCCAAAATAGCATAACTTAGAAAAAAACATAGGTAACATATATTTTGACGACAGCGTTTATTACAGTTAAATTAGGGTCGAATACTGGTAATCTAACGATTTTTTTCCGCAGTAGACAATTCTTTTCTATACTACAAAAATACTACTTTTTTATACACCTACTACAACAACAAGAAACTTATAACACATCAAAAACTTTAGCTCCAATATCTCAGAAAGCAGTTTTAATTGAAGCGGCCTCTTTGCATCTAACTCCTCAATTATTGAAGATAAATCAAAGACATGTTGATTTTTCTATGTATTTTTTTAATATTTTTAACAAACACTTTTTTGCTAATATTTACATTCGTAAGTTATTTTATTCTGGGGTCCCACATACGTATACAAGTACTAGGTGGCTGTGTGAAAATTACGTTAGCATTCCTTAGTGGTGGTCAAACCCCAGGAAGGTTTTGCTCCCTCGCATCGCTATGTTTTCTACACAGGGTTAAAGTTCCCTCTTTATGGTAAACATTAGTATTATTTTTCATTACATTCGGTTCTCCTTAGAAAAATTTGGCGCTTCATATTTTAGTGGAAGTTTTAACCATCTATAAGCCATTGTTTTCAACAGTGGGTCAAAAAGTCCCATTCTGGTTCGAGTTGATAAGACTATTGCAAAAATTTATTGAGAGCGGCATAAATTACCCCAATAACTAAACTTTAAACAATTTTTTTTTTCTTTAAATTTAAATATTGCAAAAATGGCTCTTTGAAATCTACCTTATGAGAAGTAGCGCCGGCGTTTCCAGACGCGCCGGCGTCGCCGCCGCCGCCGAATCTTTTTGACGTTGACCACGCCGTCACCGCAAAGCCTGTCGGCGTAAACCTCTAATACATATGTATGTGTCATTTAAAATCTTATCGAAATATTTCGAAAAAAGCGAAAATCCTCTCCAAAAAAACGAACGCACGCGCCTATTCCAATGCGTATGTATATCGAGCCCTAACCGCCAAAATAACGTAAGCGACATTTTTTTCAAAATTTTCTTTTTGATGCAAAAATGTATCTACATAGATGCTCTAGGAATATTTCTGCATCAAAAAGAAAATTTTGAAAAAAATATCGCTTACGTTATTTTGGCGGTTAGGGCTCGATATGGTAATTGAAGTGATGGCGTGGGGTAGCCCCAAGACAAAGCCCAGGCGCTAGACTTAGCGCTGGCTAATTATGGAGGAATCAGCACTTTTCACCGGACCAGCAAAGAGTCCACCGTCGACCTTATGTTCACGTGCAACCACTGACTATGTGCACTAAATGTAGGGTCTGCGAACATTACACACAGTTTCCACCAAGCCAAGCGGCGCGAAACTCAAAGGGAGTAGTCAACACCCCCTTGGTTGAAAACAAGTGGCACTTGACAAAAATTTATTTTGTTTGATCATGACAGAGACACCTAACCAGGCCAGAGAGAAGAAGTCTGCAACAGAAGCAGCCATTAAACTTAGGGCCTACGATGCAGCTACAAATCTCAACTAGAAGCGGCGAATCGTGCTGAAAACAAGTACATTGGTGGAACGACAATATAAGTACGCGATCTAAAATCCAAATGTTTAAAAGATAGACGACGATGCTAAAAACTACGGAGGCTTACCGGTGACGACATTAGGCAAGCAATATGCAAACATCTGTGAAAACAGCTGAAAGTGGATTCGAAGGAACAACGAGCCTCATTCAAGAAGCTATGCGATGAAGCGGACGAGAGCTAATGGGGTGGCGATTACAAGGCGGCAATGTCAATAATTTCCAAAATTCCTCAGGAAAGGAACAAGTTCTTCTGAGTAAAATGGTTTGGGCCCTTCTCACAAGAAAACCAGTTAACATTGGGGAAGTAGTTGAGGTGCCAACGGACGAAGGCGTGATAACCGCTAAGAAGCTTGGGGACAGCAAATCCCCAGGCTCGGATAGCATTCCAAACAAGGCAATGCATAATCTACAGCAGATTCCACTCTTTCATCGAAGGCGAAAGGGGACCATCAGCTAATCAATGTGGTTTTCCCTAGGGGAATTCGTCAACGGTACCAATAAACAGAGTAGTATCGATAGCAGCCGAAGTGGTTTCCGGAAAGCGTTGAAGTGGTGAGCAGAAACAATACTGTGTAGCCGTGGCACTGGATTCTAAAAATGCATTCAACTCAGCAGAATTGGGCATATTTTAAATGTTCTCCAAAGACCTTCCGTCCCGGGTTATATACGTAATATTATAACACCCTTCCTCGGTTGTAGAACCCTGGAACACTCCATCTATGTGAAGAAATGAAAGTAAAATGAGACAGCGGGGTGCCTCAGGGACCAGTGCTCGGGCCAACATTATGTAACATCATGTACGATGGCGTTCTTTGTCTTTTGGAGTTGAAATCATTGCGTTCGCCGACGAAGTAACGCTCACGGTGGTGGCTAAACTGTTGCCAGATTTAGAGGAAAAAACGAACGCGGCAATAGAGCTGATCATTGAGTGAATGACGAGTGTTGGCTGATCCATTCCTCCGGAGAAAACGGAAGCTGTAGCCGCAAACATTGCAAAAATGCCAACTTCGCTGGGGGGAACTTCCCTTAAGGAAGGTATGGGGAATTACACTTTAATATAACGCTATATATATATATATATCCCTATATATAACTCCCCGCTATTCCCAGAGTGGCAGGAAGGCGAAGACACTGAGCATGTAGTTTTCGTTTGTCCGCGTTTTGCGTGATCGGACTTCTACCACATTGTGGTAGATCTGCCAGTTTTTTGAGCATCTACCACATTTACCACACAAGGTCTGAAATCTACCATATATTCGCGTTTTTGAGTTGTTTTATTTTTGTTCGACATAGTTTTCTTAATTTTAAGAGCAAAAATTGTCCAACACTAAACACTAACAACAAATCCGAATGGGAGGATAAAATAAACTTTTGAATAGTAAATTTTCTCAATAATCAATTTTTGGACAGGAAACGAGGTTTTATTGTGTTAAATTGCAAAATATATGATTTATAAAATGAATTGATAGCGAAAATGTTAAAAAACGACGATTTTTGTGAAAGTATTAGCAAATTTGTCAAAATCGTCAAATCCCAAAATATGTTCCAAAAATATCTTGATTTTTAGATTCCTATCAATATGTTTGCAATTTAGGTGAAACCTTGCCAGAACTTTTTTAATTTTTGTACAATGTTTGATCAAAAACCTGAGGTCTACCACATTTTTTTTTGAATCTACCACATTTTCCAGATTCTACCACACAAATTTTTAAGTCCGATCACTGGCTACAAACTGAAAATATAGTTGACGTCGAAGCATGCTTGGGATGTAGCAAGAACTGCAAAAACCCAGATACACCAGCAGTTAAGACGAGAAGATGGTATAAGAACAACCATGACAAGAAGGTGAAATGTGCAGAAATGTCGGTGAACATGACACGAAAGGCGAAATGGCCGCCTAGGGTGGGTTATTTTCTTTTAGTACATAGCTGTTGTGAGGAGATGTTACTTGTAGAACTGTAATGAAGTAAGAGCTTAGTGCTAAACGGAATACTTTACGGTAGTACCGGGGAGCTGTACTTGAATGGTAGGAAGTTTAGTTCGTGTTAAAGTGCCACACTAAAGTGGTTTGGCTTTAGAAGCTTCCTCCTTGCAAAAACTAAAAAATAAAACATGAATATAAAAATTTCTACAACTGCTATAATTGCATAATTTTATAGAAATAGTTTCAAGGGAATACTCGTACATATTTGTCTGATTCATATGGACAAGTAACCAGAATTTAAAAAAAAATGCATATATTTTTATACTTACATACATATGTACATTAGGGCGGGTCGAAAATCTAATTTTTCTCAAATCCCTTGGTAATAGTGAAAATATATTGTATCATGAAGTCAACAACAAGCCTGCAAAATATTAGTCTTTCATTTTAATTGTAAGAGCCCGCGCATCGACCGCCAAGTGACCCACAGCACACTAGTCGAATAAGACCAATTCTTGTTAAAAATTCAGGGTTCAGCCAAAAATTTTGGTGCATGTTATTAGATAATGAATCCTTTAACGCAAAAGATAAAGTCAAGTATCATTTCGCGCAGCCCTTTATCTTATCGTTAATCTCAAACTCATCTATTTTCAAGAAAATTTTAATTGTTCTCTTGATAATTGCACTGGCCTATAGTCAAAAGATGTAAAGAACAATATTAATATTGCTGGCGTGCATTTAGATCGCTAGTTCCAAATATTCTAATCCTTTTTTAATATTAGCTGTAGTTTGCGATTTTTTGCAAATTTAGGAACAATTTCGGTAGCTCTAATAGAATAGCCATTATTTTCTATCATCGCGGAAAAATTTTGTTTATGCAAATTAGTATGGAAACACTGAACAGGCACAACTTCTAGACACACAAATTGGTTTACTTATGTTTATGCATACAATATTAAAATTGCAAATATAAAAATATGATAAAAAATTTTGTTCGAGATTTTTTTTATTTTAAATAATTTGTTTATAATCTGAACTATTTTAGTCATATTATTATCAAAAATCAGTAACATTAAGTCTCGCCTTCAATTTGTTAATTATTACGCACCGATCGAGTAACATTTACCAAAGTTATATCGAAAAACTTAAGTGGATTTCCAGTTTTTTTCTAAAAAAAGTCTCTTCAATTGTATGTATAAATAACCTTTAAATAAAAGAACCGGATTACAGAAAACTGTGCAAGCGAGTGACTTTTTTCGTTCAAGCTGAATGCAAAGCAATATCGTCCAATTGGAGAGTCCGCAAAAGGATATCCCAGGATATGTTAAAGACTATTGCATTTACTTACAGACACTTTTTCACATAATGGAATTAACTAAAATATTTATGTATATCTAAACACCAATTGCACATCCCCTACTTTCATATAACGGCAAATTTAGAAACGCGAAAAATGTGCTTCTGCGGCGGCTAATGAAACCATTCCGCACCAGTTTTCAAGACTGCAAAAATGGACTTAAAATGGGCGTTTCTTCTTAATAGCCCTTAATTTGATATATCGTCATGTTTATAACAATAACGCATTCCATAGATATTACAAGCCAAAGTTTCATTTTCAAAATTCATACACTTTGATTCAATTGCGCGGGCTAAAGATACGTTTTAAATTAATCTTTCGTGGCCAATAACAATTGGCTGAGACCTAAGACATCGTAATATTACTATTACAATGCGGTCAAATGACTTTTATTTTCCCCCATACAAAATCGACCCAGCCTAATGTACATACATACATATATATTTTTCTTTATGTGGTTTATATTTAATATTAAATTATCACATTGCTAAAATTTAAAAGCATATACATACATATAGTGAAAAGGCTGCCTGTGTATGAAATTTACGAAGGATCAGTCTTTATTTGCTGCACACGTAACATTTTCTGGATAGTTGCACACATTTAACCTGGTATCGAACCAAAGTGGGTGTGGACAATGCATCAATATGGCTCGACCGAATGTGCAAACATAATAACGACTACAGTGATCGGGATCGGGCAGGAATGTGCCGGTTGGCAAAGTTTCGCATGCTTGTGGGGTTATAGCGGTTGTTCCATTTGATGTTTCGGTCGTAGTTGAAGTTAACAATGGAGTTGTTCCCTCAGTGGTTGTAGATTTCGTAGTTCCATATGATGACGTTGTAGTGGTTGTTGAATTTTCAGTGGTCATCTCCGTCGTCGATGGCGTGGTTTCTGTCTCTGTTGGATTAGTAGCGGTTGAAAAAGTAGTCTGCTCCGTGGTTGTATCTTTGCTGCCCTCGGAAATATTAGTTGTGAAATCAGTGGGGTTCGAGGTTGTTGAAGGCTCTTCACTGGTTGAGGCGTTGTAGGATACTTCTGTCGTTGAAGTCGGGTTTTCTATCTCCGTTGTGTTATTATAAGTAACAGAAACAGTCTGGGTCGTCGTCTCTGCGGCGGTACTAAATGTAGATTCTTCTCCTGTGGTTTGTGTCGGATAATTCGTGGTTGAAGCATCATTGTCCGGCGAGATATCAGTTGTCCCATCCGTTGGATTCGAAGCTGTAGAATACTCTACACTGGATATCTCTTCGGTTGTCGGCGTGCTTTCCGTCTCAGCTGTGATATCAGTGGTTATATGGGCATCGCCGGCAGTTGTTTCGCCAGCAGTAGTAATTGTAGATTCTTCTGTAGTCTTCTGGGGAACATCTGTGTGTTCTGTAATTGTGGCCTCACTAACTGGCGTTGTAGCAATAGTTTCTCCCGATGTTGTCCAAGAAATTTCTTCTGTCGTTTCGCGAGTCGTTTCGGGCAGAGATACTGGTGTTGTAGTTTCTGTGCTGTTCTTTGTAATGCCACTTGTTGGTGTTGTTTCACTTGTAGTCATAAAACCAGTTGTGCCACAGGAGTCTGAAGCCGTTGTTGATTCCTCGATACTTGAACAATTACATGGTGGACAACGGCCGATTACACAACAACTCAAAGGCACACTATATTTAGCGCCTGGCGGGCAATATTCCTGTATGTATTGATCGTTGAAAAGTGCAAAGTATCCATTGCAATCCTCAGGATCATACTTAGTCGGCATTGGCAGTTTATTTAGGCAACTATCCGATTGGGATAGTGATTGTGCAACCACAAATGCGGAAAGACACCCGATAGATGCAAAAAGTAGTGAATTGAAAATCATCCCTTAGCGAAGTAAGTACAGTTATTCCTAGAGAAGTATATTTCCAATGGACGACGAACTGTTTTAATATTAATAATATTCAGGTGAACGCCATATGCTGTATTTATAGCGACTATTATATGGCAAAAGCTCTTTTAAAAGCTTTTTCCTCGTAATAAAAATATGTTAAAATTGTTTGATCGCAAATAATTTAGATAACGACAAAATATTTACTATACAAATTTCCTTGTGCACACATACATACATACATACAAGTTGAGGTGGTTTAATACACATTTCAGTCGATTTGAAGACTAATGGGTAAATGAGTCAATTTATTAATGTAACTTTCATTTGCTTATAATGGTATGTTTTATTAAAAAAAATTAAAATGTGTTCAACCAAGGACTATGTTTTTGTTGTAAGAGCACAACTAGCCTACCAAATAAAATAAATAAAAATATCGCTCATTTACTTCAATAGTAGCCGTCATCGATTCGCCACTTCTCGCTCGCTATGTTTGAGTTCCGGTCGCTTAAAGAAGAATTTTGCATGTGAAAGCAACAACAAAGTTAGCTAGCACGGATGGACGATAGCGAGTTTGGTTGTACCTCATTGAGTTCGTTCGTTTCGCCACTCGCTAACTGTTGGCGAATCGATGACGGCTACTAAAATACAGCATCAATACAAATTTCAAAATGTTAGTACCAAAAACAACGGAGTTACTTCCACTTTTTAAAAAGTCCTGCCTAATTTTGATATTCTTTTTATAATGTTTTTTGCTTCTCCTGTAAAATAAAAAATTTGTTGATTAAGACCTTAATTAATTAATTAAGGTAACGATATATAAATTCAAAACATTAAAGCCGTTTCTGTCGAGATTCGCTCTTTTTATCAGTAAACACACTTTGGGGTTAGGATATCTCAAAATTCTAGTGCCAGAGCAATTGTGAGGCCAGATTTGGATTCAGCACCAAGAAACGATGTGTTTTACTCAGGTGGTAATGAAAAAGAAAACCGGTCAAACAATTAGAAGAGAAAAAAAGGAATACTTAACTTACTTACGTACTAGCATTTTCAACGCGAATAGAATTTAATAAGGTGGGTTTGCAACTTCAGCTTTTTATCAATCATGGTTGTATTTTAGTTCATTTAAATTTTTAGATTCTTATAAATTCAGTGCCGCCACAGCTTTAAATATTTCAAATTATTTCAGGTTTTAACTATCTCGGAAGTAATTTTAGTTCAGAAAAAAGCACTAGGCACTAAATAATTTTATTTGGCGTTTTAATTTTCAAAAAACACTAAATCTAGTGCTTAAAGCACAAAGTTGGCAACTATGCTGCGAGGCATTGAGTAGGAGTTTGCTCGCTCGCCCGCTCGAACTCCGAGTTTTTGCCCACCCTGGTTACCGCACAATATTGTGACGAATACATGATTCAATAATACAAGGTTCGATAAACTGACAGTTGTCTCTCTCGCACCGCTCCCTTAGCAGTGGCACCGTGTTGCTTTTTTGGAAATTTACATGGAAACAGTGTAGCTTTGGTGTGAAATAAAAGTATAAGCTTTTGTGCAATATGTTTATTTGTATATGCATATGAAGCATATTTAACTGATGAAAACATAAGCAATGGACGTTTACATCAATCTCATAGTAGTCTTATTTTAATTTTGAGTCATTTTGCAGTTTAGCATATAAATTACGTAATTCACGTAGATATATCAATATTACGTTCAACATTTCGTTTAAAATGCCAGATTTCCTGCAAATACATTAGAATTTACGAAAGGAACTTCACTACTAATTGCCTACTTTGCGTACTTTTCTACTACCATTTTCGAAACAAGGGATTGCATTCTTGCCCTTTCTTCGGCCTTCGTAAATGCAACCTTTTGTAAGGGAGTGTCAAACCGCAGCTGTCAATAATCATCTAACCTTGTATTATTGAATCATGTGACGAATACTGCGGCAAAGCGAAGCGAACAACGAGAAATAGGCAGAATGTTCCAGGAATGACGTAGAATGTTTCACAAAGAGAAACGTTAAGTTGGATGTACACTGCGAACAGCGAGAGAAAGAGAATGAGCGATAAACTTCAGAACGTTCTAGAGTTGCCAGAAGTACGAGCACAGGTATATAACGGCGCCGCCACAGCGAAGTGAGTTAAGGCCGGTCCACATAGAACTTTCGCGTTGGCTTTGGCGTTGGCGTTGGTTTGACAGAACGCACGTTAAAAGTATGCTTGCTACAATGAACGCTTGGCAGCGAATCCTTGGGCCACTAAATTAACATACTAACGACAGATAAATTAATATTTCTTATCAATAATTGCATTAAAAACGATATTTCTTGCCCGCACTTGATTAAAAAGGAAAAATATTTCACATAATTTTATTTATTCGCAACAGCTGACGAGCGACGCACGCGAAAAGTTGAGAGTTGGCCATCTTTTTGCTTTGTGTTGGCGTGAGCGTTGTCGAATTTTGGCTATGTGGACGGCTGCATTTGAATTCATGTATTCATAGTC
>NW_023458559.1:52998259-52999423 GCF_013731165.1 Rhagoletis pomonella
ACATTGCGCAGATAGGTTACTGCCAATATAGAAGTATTAAATATATGCATACATATGTACATACATACATACATATACATACATATGTACATACATACATACATATACATACATATATATTTCTCTTTATGTGGTTTATATTTAATATTAAATTATCACATTGCTAAAATTTAAAAGCATATACATACATATAGTGAAATGGCTGCCTGTGTATGAAATTTACGAAGGATCAGTCTTTATTTGCTGCACACGTAACATTTTCTGGATAGTTGCACACATTTAACCTGGTATCGAACCAAAGTGGGTGTGGACAATGCATCAATATGGCTCGACCGAATGTGCAAACATAATAACGACTACAGTGATCGGGATCGGGCAGGAATGTGCCGGTTGGCAAAGTTTCGCATGCTTGTGGGGTTATAGCGGTTGTTCCATTTGATGTTTCGGTCGAAGTTGAGGTTAACAATGGAGTTGTTTCTTCAGTGGTTGTAGATTTCGTAGTTCCATATGATGACGTTGTAGTGGTTGTTGAATTTTCAGTGGTCATCTCCGTCGTCGATGGCGTGGTTTCTGTCTCTGTTGGTTTAGTAACGGTTGAAAAAGTAGTCTGCTCTGTGGTTGTATCTTTGCTGCCCGTGGAAATATCAGTTGTGAAATCAGTGGGGTTCGAGGTTGTTGAAGGCTCTTCACTGGTTGAGGCGTTGTAGGATACTTCTGTCGTTGAAGTCGGGTTTTCTATCTCTGTTGTGTTATTATAAGTAACAGAAACAGTCTGGGTCGTCGTCTCTGCGGCGGTACTAAGTGTAGATTCTTCTCCTGTGGTTTGTGTCGGATAATTCGTGGTTGAAGCATAATTGTCCGGCGAGATATCAGTTGTCCCATCCGTTGGATTCGAAGCTGTAGAATACTCTACACTGGATATCTCTTCGGTTGTCGGAGTGCTTTCCGTCTCAGCTGTGATATCAGTGGTTATATGGGCATCGCCGGCAGTTGTTTCGCCAGCAGTAGTAATTGTAGATTCTTCTGTAGTCTTCTGGGGAACATCTGTGTGTTCTGTAATTGTGGCCTCACTAACTGGCGTTGTAGCAATAGTTTCTCCCGATGTTGTCCAAGAAACTTCTTCTGTCGTTTCGCGAGTCGTTTCGGGCAGAGATACTGGTGTTG
>NW_023458559.1:52999523-53006930 GCF_013731165.1 Rhagoletis pomonella
AAAAATAATAGCTGCAAGACATTTTGACCAGTTTCACTATTTTTTTGTACAAATGCAGCTCATTATCTAATAAAAACCCATATTAGTCTAAACTTTTTAGAATAATTAGAGAAATTTACCAAAACTTTGCAACAACAACCAACTTTTTACTAAGAACATTTAGGTAAATTCTAAGTATAAAGTTTTATAGCCTATTAAATTCTACAATTCGCGTTGATTTTTGATATTCTTTTTGCGCGCATTATTTTTTTCCATCCCAAAAAATTGTCTTTGTATGGAAGAAATGAGCGATAAAACTTCGTACTTAGAACTCTTCTAAAAATTCTTAATAAAAAGTTGTTGTAAAATTTTGGCGATTTTTTTTCTTATTTTTCTACAAAGTTTGAAATTTGGAGCTACATTCTTTTTGTTAGATGAGCTGCATTTTTTATATAAAAAAATAAACATTAAACAAATAAGAGATAAATTGTCAAAACTGGTCAAAATGTCGCGTACCTATTATTTTTCCTTAAGAAAACAATTTTTTTCGTTATTCATAGTTTTAGTTTTATTTAGTACTTACTAAAGATATCCCGATTCACAGTATTTCAACCATATGTACATTTCGTCGTTTAAAGTACAAAACCGCGTATCGTCATTCTGCAAAAGCGCGTACCAGGCATTAGTTGCCAAAAATTGGATTTGCTCGCACAAGCTCCTGGCTCAATCCTTATCCATTCGTCCTGAAATATACTGGCCAGGCATGCGATTGCTTTATAGAAAAGAGAACCATTTTGAAATGTGAGTGTTTTTACTCTCCAGAAGATAATTTACATAATTCACATACGTGCTTTTGCATTATCTTGGTGCGCGGTTTTGCATTTTGTTGATACGCGGTTTTGTACTTTAAACGACGATATGTAAATTTCGATATTCTTTTGTTAATTTGCGCTCGCCATTCTGCATTCACCAGCAAGCAGCGTTTCCAAAAACCATCGCTTTGTTGTTGTCGCAACCACAGACTGCAAGCGCATCCGCTTTCATTGTTTATCCCTTCTTCGCGCTTTCACTTTTTTGCTCAATACATACTTACTTACGCATTCTCACTTTTCCTTTCGAATATTGTTTGATATATCAACTCCGGATTTTCACTGATTTAAGCATTTTCACACAAGGGACTATTTAAAATTCTCCATTCCCACTTCATTTCCTTCATAAAGCGACTATTTATCGTCGGCTTATTTGTGCTATATTTCAGTATTTGTCACAGATTCGCTATATTTGCTTGTTAATTTTTTTGCTGCTTCCTCTGTATTGTGAATATTGTACTAGGTCTACAAAGAAAAACATAAAGGACCAAAGGCTTTTTTTCGTAGCGTGTGTCAAGACCTTCAATTTGTATTCGTCGTATTATCCACAACCAAGATAAATAAAAGCATGTAAAAGTATGTATACATATGTATACATTAGCGTTGCCCGAAAATCCGCTTTTTTAGAATTTTGATTGGTAATAGCAAAAATATGGTTCTATGTGAAAGATGAAAATTTTTGGTGAATATCTTAGGCTCGCCCAAGTCCATCAAAGTTCAAAGTGCTCAAAAAAATAAAATTAATGAATACAATAATTAATATATTTTTTTACTAAAATTGCAAGTGTACTCGAAAGTATTAGTCCTACCTACATAATTTGGTACTTATATGAACCTTTTTTGCAAAGAAACTTAGAGTTCCAGAAAAAATAAGATACAATAAAGCAAGCATTTGAACAATTTTAGCCTTAAAATTTTTTTATTTAAGGTGTTGTACGTTGTGACAAGCTGGTTTGAAACTCCCTTACTAAATGTTGTGTTTTGGAAGTAAAAGCGAAACCGGGAATAAAAAAGGTGGTTTTTCCAAAAAGTACTAAATGAAGTACGCTTTTACTTATATTAACATTCACAACTCAATGTTACTGCAAGCAAGACTTTCATAATATAATATTACCTTCTGATTCTAATACCGATTTAAACAAAACGCTTGCTTTATAAAGTTCTTTTCCATTTTCCATTTTTTAATTAAATGAATAGTTTTTTGTTAATTTCCGTTATAACGTTAGATATCATCATCAGTCTTAATTATGTGCATATTCATAAATTTTAGACAGAATTCATTATAAAAAAATAATAACCACACTTTTTAAATTAAAGCATAGTTTATTGAAAAACTAGTTGTCAAAATATGGAAAATAATTAACATTAAGTAGTAAAATTAGTAATAAGTTGTGTAGTGTTTTGAGCCGGGATTGGGTATAGCAACGTGAATACTCGGAACCACCCCTAAAATAATTTTGCAAGTTTTTTCCCTAAAACCTAACAGATCTTAACAGCTTCTTAAATGGCATTTTTTTATCGACGGTGCTACGCATTTTTTTCATACAAAGTTAATATGCTCAACATGCACTTGCACTTTATTATACTCAATTTTAATCAGCTACAAAACTGCAACCAATTTTTTTTCTAAAGGTTCAGATTAAAAAGTTTTAAATTGTGGTGAAAAATTCCAGACTTAATTCTCATAGGAAAAGCTGTACCGAACCTTGCTAAAATATAGTATCCTAATTTATATTTTAGTCACTGTACGTGTTCCTCGATTCCAAGCACAGGCATTCAGATTAGAAAATAATTACTGTTTATGGGGAAAGTTACGATCATATTTCACATCATTTAAAACTGGTTCATAGGCATGCCATTTTAATGAGCTTTTAAAGCGCCGAAATACCGAACTCCGAATACGGGACAAATACAGGACATTAAAAGAAATACAGAGCATTTGGCGACCCGTATAAATTAAATTAATTGCCAGGACAATTGGTCAAAAAAGAGGACTGTCCCGTATAATACGGGACGGATGGTCACCGTACCTATAGCCCATTGCACTCCATTGTATAGTAAATTGTTTGCGTTGCTACAACTCTGTTCTTAAGCCTTTTTCTTTATGATTTTATTTAAATGCTTCAACCGGTAATGCATCCTGCTTTTAAAAAATGGTTTTTTTATATCACAGCTTAGTTCGCACTTTTCGCTCAATTTAATTAACATGCTTTGAAAATTAGGGCAAGTTTTAATCAGCTGTCCGTTGGATTGGTTGAAAATACTTTCCAGCTCTTATATCTTTTCCAAAAACTCCCTCGAGGGCTTAAATAAGGCGCCTCTGGAAACTTGGTCTACTCATGTAAAAGATTGCTCGTTACTGATGAGCAGCGGTGCAACGCCTTCTGACATATCGGAATCGCCAATTGTCACTTTCTTATATAACAACATTATCACAGTGCATCATTTTTAAGAAAGACCAAGCAAGAAGCCTGTGAAGATGCTCAGAAAAGAACACGAAAACTTCATAGCCCTGGCGCAGGATGGAATTAATGAAACATTATTTCGAGAAGCGCTATAAGTTTTTGACGGTGTATTCGAGTCAAGGGTTGTATCCGTCACTCAGTAACGAAGACATCTAGTAGCAGTGTTTGGTTTCTTGATTACTTACAATAGTAACTAACGGCTGTAATGTTAATGAAAAATTAGGACACGAACATTTGCCATGATCGTCTACCTGGTACTGTGATCAAGAAAGAATGAATAAATGAAAAAATATGCGTTATTCAGTATTACTTGAATCATGAATGAAAATGTATTCTTCATTCGAAATTACTTGAGTGATGAATAAAAATTTATTCGTTATTTGAAATGTATGAATAAATTTGTATCCATCATTTGCAAGTGCTTGAATGAAGAATAAAAATTAATTCGTCATTCAAAATTGTTGAAATGATGAATGAAAACTTATTCTTATTTTATTTTATTCAATTATTAATTTTCCTGATTACGCACATCCCTGTGGGGAATAGATGCATCGTTAAATATTTACTTATTGTTTAAATCTTCCATCTAAACTTACCAAAAAACTGTTGTATCGACGAAAAAGCAGGATCAGCGGCAGCGAACCCCATACGGAGTTGTATCGGCAGGAAGCACTTACGAAAACAATTATAAGTCCTTTGGGGAAATCTCTAAACCGATGTTTTTTTTTGCGGAATTAATGTTGGAATTTCTAATTTAATTTTCAGTTGCCAACGAATAAGAATAGAGTAAATGTCAAAAAATTTTTCAGTGATTGCAAATCAGTTTTGGAATAAGGAATGTAGTTTTTTCAAGAGGGAAACATCAATTTAGCTAAGGGAACCATGTATTATTCCATCATGTTTATTTAGACGAAAAAGTGTCGAAATTACTCGTTTTTTCATTGTTACTCTAAAAAATAATAATTGTTTATTTTAATAACTTTGGGAAGTTTTCAAATAGGATGTTCATATTAGAGGCAATGAAAGGTGGCATCAAATACAGCATATCTGTGAATTTTGAAGAGTGTGGCACCAAATCATTTTGAACGAATACATGAACAAATTTATATATGTATATATTCATGAAGAATACAATATCTACCCAGCAAACCATTTTTTTTTTCAGAGTATTCTGAATTGTAGAGAAATTTTAAAGCATTAGTAAAGATCTCATCTGATTCTTCTAAAATTAAATAAACTGCGCACACTTCGATTCTTTTACGGAATTTCGGAAAAAAATCGGTAAAGCAATGAAAATAATGCTGCAACGTGAAGAATTTCTTGCAGATTTTTTTTTTTCGTACACAAATTTCTTTACGAGTTCGTGTCAACCACTTCATTCAATTTTCTTTGAAGATTCGTAAGAAAATCGTTACCCACTAATGAGCCGAGCGGCTTTGAAAGTTCTTAGCATACTGAAAAGCGAAGTGGTTGCATCTATAGGGAGTCCAACGACCTGCATGTGAATGAAGAGTGAAGTCACGACATTTGATCCGGTCCAGATTCCCACTAACGCCTAGACCCTCTCGCATAAACACCATATGAGGGGATGAATAAATGCATACTTCAAGAGACTATCCCTGTTTTCACTGAAATTCACTGATTAAAACCAGGTAATTATCTCCATAGGATCCAGCTGTATTATAATAAGCCTCTCGGATGCCTGCCTGTATTCAGGAGCAACGGTGGACTTAGCACAGCCAGGGGTTATGTTGCAGATAACCGATAAATAAGGCGTTTTTAAATCCAAGTAATCTTCGAGCATCGCAAAGACGGCTTTTAGATGGTTACACGATCCGAATCGCCAAGGAAATTCGACAAGGGTCTGCACTGGTGCACGCCACAAATCGGAGGAGAAGCTCGGCCAAACAATAACATATGTGTAAGCGCAATCTATTTTAAATATTAGCAGAGGATTTCGTCGAGGGTTAAGCTCCTTGCAGTGTACAAGTGAGAAAGTTCGGGCAGGTAACCATTTACTTTCGAACTACTAGAAACACAAAATTTATGATATCAATTTCGTGACGAAAATTATACGCATTTTTTATCTGCCTCGGAACCGTAGGGAAAATCTTTTTTTATTTATTCGGAACGTTGCGAAATTCCGTCTACTGCTAGAAACACAAAATAAAAAACAGAACTTTTGCAACGATTCGTATGAACAAAAAAAATTGTTTGTTATTGTTTCCAAAAAAATTAAGAAAGTTGAGACGTCACGATCTCACAAGTTCATAGAGTTTTCCGTATATTGTATGTCACTAAACTACCAAATGGCGGGACCGATTTCGTTCATATTTGGAACATATGTCAGCAACCTGAAGGGAAATATTCCGGCTAAAAACTGAATCACTAGGTGGCACTGGGATCGGGATGCTCCTGAAAACTGCATTTAGTTGCAGATTCGGCTCATACTTAGAACATGTGTTAGCCAATTGAAAAGGAATATTTGGGCTAAAAAATTACATGAGAGGAGGCGCTGGGGTCGGGATATTCCTAACGTTCTTATACAGTGGGAGAATGCTAGATATCCACACATACATTCGTCACAATAAAACGTTGAAGCCCCTTTTTTGAGGGCACCAATATATCTCTTAAACCAACTACGCTGGGCAACTGAAACTTGACACGGGTGCATAAATTGTAAATACCCTACTTTTGGCTAAAACCGGGAGCTATTGGAAAAGGGGGTGTGGCACATCCCATACAAACTGAATTTCTCATATCGCTTATCTCTGGAACCGCTTAAGCTAACGTCCTGAAATTTAACATAGCTGCATATGTTATCAGTAGCATACTTATAGCGAAAAGTGACAGATATTGGAAAAGAGGGCGTGGCTCCTCCCACACAAACTTAACTTCTCATATCGCTTGCCTTTGGAACCGCTTAGGCCAACGTACTGAAATTTGA
Source organism: Rhagoletis pomonella (assembly GCF_013731165.1). Taxonomy (NCBI): domain Eukaryota; kingdom Metazoa; phylum Arthropoda; class Insecta; order Diptera; family Tephritidae; genus Rhagoletis; species Rhagoletis pomonella. Next base: position 53,005,784 of record NW_023458559.1, read on the forward strand.
TACAGCTATGTATATACCGTCGTTTAAAGTATAAAGCCGCGTATCGTCATTCTGAAAACCGGCGTAACTGACATTTGCTGCCAAAAACTGGATTTGCTCACACAAGCTCTTGGCTCAATCCTTATCCATTCGTCCTGAAATATACTAGCCGGAAATGCGATTGATTTATTTATTTTTCATCCTGTGGGACATCGAGGATTCTTGGCCCTCCTGTAACTGAAAACGCGTATCTGTGCTCTTGAGTTTCCTTATAAGCACTTCTATTGGCTTACGCACCGGACCAATGTTGTAGTTGCAAGAAGATTTTGTATGCTTGGCAGAGATTTGACAGTTGGAAATAAGAACATCGGTAAAGCTCATGACATCGAAAGCGATTAGTATTCCATATGGCATCACACGCGCTACTATTCCTGGTCCATGTGTGAGGAGGATTCTGCTCTTCATTCGTTTCAACTTTTTTCCTTTACAGGCCGTTTTTGCCTGTAAACGCTATTTTTGCTCACGCAAAAGCCCTTATTATGCGCCGCAAAGCAAGCGGGAATTGGCTAGTACATTATAAAAATACACCCACCTACCAAATTTCATCCCGATATCTCGAAAACTGAGAGACTAGATTGCATACAAACAGGCGAACAGACATACAGACGGGCATGGCTAAATGGACTCAGCTCGACGTTCTGATCATTTAAGTATATATTTTAATGGGTCTGTCTCTTCTTATTATGGTACTTACAAACATCGGACCAAAGTTATAATACCATTTCATGCTCATGAAAGGTATAAAAATTATATCGACAAGTATGTGCAGTAGTTATGGTAGTGATATCGATAAATATATCTATAGTCGATAAATATGTATATCGATAACAATAATAACAATGTATATTGACATGTACATCCAGTAGTAAGCATTGATATCGATAAGTTTTTTGATCTTGATATTGATATGTTCATCGCTAAATATACTAAAAACGATGATTCCTACATTTTCGAAATAAAGCTCACATATTTATTTTGTAGATTTTAAAATACATAATGTACAAAAATGGCTTGTCTCACAACTTTCTTTTATTTCTTCTATTGTAGCAAATAGCTTGTAACATCGCGGTACAGGCTCGTTTTTTCGATATCCCAGCCATAGCCAAAA
>NW_023458559.1:53007030-53014628 GCF_013731165.1 Rhagoletis pomonella
CATGTGTTATTGTAAATATGCGTGAAATTCAATGTAATTTACAAGTCCATAAAAGTTTAATTAAAGTGGTTTATGTACAAGATAAACTAAAAGAAAAGTGTGTAAAGTATTAAGTACAGTGTTATGTGCATTTATATATATAAAAGTATGCACAAATGCTTTTTTGTTAAGGAAACCAAGTGGAACAACTTAAGAAATTTTAACAACAAATAACTTATAAACAATGATATTATTTATATTTTTTAGTTATACATGTTTTAGAGGATACCTCCCTTAACATCCTGACCAAGTTTCATTTGTTAATTCCACCTGGTTTTCTTAAAACACAAGGTGCGGCTGACTACTAAAGCCCACCCAAAAAAGGTGCCATCCTTTTTATTTCTTCCCATTTAGCAATAAAATAAGATCTACATTTCTAAAAAAAAAGTGCAATGTCAAAATAAGATAAACCAGTTGAATAATCTTTAGAAACTAGAAAACTTTAGTTGAGAAAAAGAATTACATGCAAAGGATTCCCCAAAAATGTATTGAAATATTACTAATTTTGAAAAATGCCTTTTCGGCACTGTGCCTAATTGAAGAATTAAGTGTCATTTGATGTAAAATCTGGCCCAGAAATGGCACGGTTGGAGCGAAGTTGGCAGCCCTGATGCTTATGTATGTACATACATATGTATGTATACTAAAACGGTGTTCACATGAGGCGATGTTTGTAACCATATGGATCGTTAGGGCTGTTTTGTTATTGTAGCGGCTACAACAACCCCGTCCAGATCGGTTAATATCTCAATCGTTGTCAAGTTCCACTAACGGCAGCCCTAAGAAGGGTGCAACCTCGATAGGATCGGTCCACAGGTACAAAGGCGTTAGGGTTGTCGGGTTTTCCGCGCATACGAAGAGATGTTTCGAATCATGGGGTGTCTCTGCATGCCGAACACTCATTTGGTACATCTGCGTTTAGTCTGCTCAGGTATGAGTTTAACCTGCTGCAGTAGCCAGAGCGAAGTTGTGCTATTGTGGTTCTAGTCTCCCGAGGTAGATGAAACTCTGTCTCGTCAATGTCCGGTAGTTGTGCGTCTGGAACGGCATTCACAGGTCTGGAGTCTACATAACTCGAGACTGACTCCCTGGGAATGCCGTCCAGGGCCTGTCGATAAGCTGACGGGTCCAGAGGTTATTTAATGAGCCTCTGGACCTCGTCCGTCAGTTCGTAGAGATGCCTCCTGACGTGCCTGGGCGAGGGCTATTCTGCAAGCAGTTGCCCATTTGGGTGACCACGTCTAAGGCTGCCAACAAGGAACTGCTTGCAGAGCATTGTGTTGTGCTCCTTGATCGGGAGCAATTTCGCCTCGTCGTGTAGGGGTGATCAGGCGACATCAGAAGGCATCCAGTCGCTGTCCGTAGTGCGGTGTTTTGCATCGTCTGCAGCTTCATCCAATGCGTTCTACTAGTCCCCGGAGACACTGGTGCTGCGTAATTTAAAACCGTTAGGGCTGTTTTCAACATCTCTGGATAACACTAATTGCCAGTTAAACATCGTTAACGACGTTATCGACTCAATTCATATGATATTGAGCCGGCAGAGTCGCTAACTATGTTTAACTGGAGATTAGTGTTAAAATGTTTTACTTAAGACAATCATAAATTTTAAAGCAACCTTTAAATAATAATAAAATTATAGCTTAAATGAGAAAACGACCCTTAAAGGGTGATTTTCTAGTATAGGGTAAAACTGCTAAAAACTGTTCCTTTGAACTTCGGACTAAAAGCGCAGTTAGTCAACGACGTAGCGTAAACGTAGGTTGACGTACGTTGCAGCAAATCAAATTTACTGTTTATATAGAGATAGAGGTCACGTTCATGATTTTCAGTGACGCATTTAATTTTTAATATTACGGTTTGGTGGTTGTAGGAAGGCATATTTCCATTGCCATCTTTAATAACCTACCAAAAGTGTATATGCATACAAAGATACGTAATAGCTTCAGTGCGTTTGAAAGGCGCCCCTTATAAAATAGCCTCAATTTTCTCTAGAAGTATGGGATTGATTTCATATATCTCCATACCATCTTCGAGTACTCTATCATGAACACTGCCAGAGGTATGCAGTATGAAAAATTCGGTTTGATTTCCAATAGCCCCAATTTTTCTTCATGGCCATGTGATTGATTTCATAAATCTCCATACCAAGTCTCAGTATTCTACCACGAACATTTCCAGAGATATGCAGTATGAAAAGTATTCGGTTTGTATAGGAGGTGCCATGCCTTTTTTATTTATTTATTTATTTTTATTTATTTATTTATTTTTTACAGTCTGTTAGACTTATATTGCAACAAAGATTTAACATTCTTATAATTAGATTTTAGATTTATGGCCTAATTCATAAAAAATAAAGTAGGTTTAAAGAGCTTTATAAATTGACGTTTTCATACATTTTTCAATTTATAAACCTTTTATAAAGCTACTTTATTTTTTATGAATAAGGCCATTAAAATATAAATATTAAATATTAAATACAAAATACAAAATGCTCTACAGAAATTTTTAAATAACATTATTTCTTTATCACTGCAATTATTTTATGTCATTATACACGCATGCAATTTCCTGGAAGTTATGTAGACGGTTGGAAAGGCCGAGTTTCCAATCCGCGCTATTCTTTTTGGGTTACTCCATTTATTGATATCTCCTGGGTGGTCAGAAAGGCCGAGTTTCCGATCCACCCAGTCGCGCTTTCGTGACGGTTAACGGTTGGAAAAGCCTAGTTTCCAATCCGCTCGTTTATTGTTTATTATCTAAGGGTCTAGGTAGTCGGAAAGGCCGAGTTTCCGATCCGCCTAGTCTCGATATCTTGGTGGTTGGAAAGGCCTAGTTTCCAATCCACGCTATTGTTGATACATCACTATCTTGTAGGCTGTGTTCTACAATAGTCAAATAGCAGCCGCTTGAAAAGAGTGATAGTATCACAATTTTTTATAGCCTCTGGTAATTCATTGAAGCACTTTAAGCCTTTATAGAAAATATTTTTTTTGTCCACTTCTGTTCTATACTTCGGGAGTCCTTTTCCATTAACCGCAATTTTTCTCCATGAGTATGCGCTTGTTTTGATCTTCCATGAACATTTTGCGGGATATGGAGTATGAAAAATTTGGTTTGTATGGGATGTGCCCTCTCCTTTTTCTAATAGCCCCAATTTGATTTCATATATCTCCATACCAGTTTCCAGTACTCTACCATGAACACTTTCAGAGGTATGAATACCACAAACGGCAATAACGAAAAATTTGTTTTATTTAACTTTTAAATGGGAAATAATACCAAAATCTGATTTTTTCTTTATTTCCAACAAAGGTAAAAATAATTTTTCGCGGGTTCATAAATATCCTATCTTTTAAGTTGGAACCAACAACACACCCCACAAAATTTCATTAAAATCGGTTAAACGAACACAGTGATACGGGATTTTTATATATTAAGATTTTGTCCAACGCTAGAGCGGAAGAGCTTTAGCATAAATACTTATGTATATAACCAGAATTATCAATTTATATATAATTATATATAACATATCATTAAACTGTGCTAATATCCAAATCCAATTAGAAGTAGTCTCACGCACGAAAAGGTGCTACATTATTATCATTACTCTCACTCGCATCATCCATTCCTAAGAGATATCTACACGAGAGAAAATAAGTGTGAAAGAGTATTCGTTATAATGTTTTCACAATAATTTCAAAGCGCAAAATCCACGAGTTAGCTCGGTCAATAGATAGTAGAGAAGAGTAAGTGTTTGGGCGGGGAAGCAAAAGTATTTATGTACATAACAGTGGATAGGTATGTAGAAAGAATAACAAAAATTTAATGACTAGCTTTGACTGCGGTTCATTGTGTTGGCAAATAGAATAGGTGTAGTCAGTGAGTTTTGGTGCACCAACCCGGCGCGAGCATTCCGACGAGTCTCTTCAGCCTTTTCCGCTTTCCATTTCAAAGAAAATTTCTTTCGTTTTCGCCGGCACCTTAGCTATTTGTTATCATCGTATAAATCGAGTATTATCGTGTAATTGAAATCATAGATTCTGTTCGCTATCAGTGCCATACCATTGTTAAGACTGAGAAATTAAATAATATTTTATGTAAGCAAATGTTCTTAGTTTTTCAAATGCGAATTACAAATTAAAACTAAAATTTCCATTGCCGTCCGACCTTCGGCGCTCCAGCAACTCTCTCGGTTTTCAAATCTGCCCAGTTTATTGGTCGAGCGCAGTTAATTGACGTCAAATTCGATCGCGCCCGTTTGGTTGGCAGGTTGATATTCTGTAGTAGCTTTAGCGTTAGTGGCGTCAGTGAGATAAATTTACCTTATGATTACACATCTGATAGTCTCGCGCTCGTGTAACGAATGAACTTTGTTGTTGTTTCAGTCCGGTTTTTGCTGAATGATAACTTTTTTTTCGCCTGGCACTTATTTTAAATTTCTATCGCAAATAAAGTGTGGAGATAGCGTATCTAGAAGATACAAGTAGAAAAAACTGCTACAATGTGCTTCGAAAAATGTGTATTTATTCTTTTTAAAATTCATACTTTTTTCTACTTGTCTGCGCAACCTGTCAACAACTACTAAACTGCTGTTTTTTTATAATTTTATAGGTCATGTCGCATCACAGCGATGATCACCTTCTGCAGGCAGGAAGTGATTCTTTCTGGGAACCTGGCAATTATAAACGCACCACCAAACGTATCGAAGACGGATACAAGTGAGTTGAGAAGAAGCTTTATAAAAATGAGTGTAAAAAATTAATAAATGCCTTTTTACGACTCTTAATAGGCTTTGCAATGACTTGCAGACTCTAATACAAGAACGTGCTGATATAGAAAAGGGTTACGCAAAGAGTTTACGTGCGTGGTCGAAGAAATGGGGTGAACTAATCGAGAAAGGTAATTAAATTAAAAGAAAGATAAGAAGAAAGTCTTGAAAACTGATGCCTTTCAATACAGAATTTTCAAGATGTTTTAAAAACTTTTTAATAATAAGAACATATACATACATACACACATCCAGATGCCTATCATTCGCGTAATAACGTTGATGTAAACCGTTTCGAGGAGCAAAATAGCATAATTTAATTTTGAAAGCAATTTTAGAGAATTTTAGATAAAATTATTGTTGAGGTCGTAACTGGTATGCGAGGGCTATATTGTTGTTTTTGTTATTTTGTACTATGATTTATGAACGTCTTAAGCATACAAGTGTATAATTGTAAGCAGTTTTGTTTACATTGTTTGAATGGTAGTATTGTATCTAAATGTTTCCATAATGTATGTACATACACACATACAAGTATGCATTGATTTACTACATATAAACTGCTAGTATGTATTTATAATGACTCCATAAGTGGACCATATAAAAATACGTTAATAAAATTTGTTCTTTTTTGCTGCTTTAGCAAAAATTCTTTTAGCATTCGCGTTGGATATCACTAAAGTTGGTTGCTAAAGCAAAAAACAACTATTCACATTCTTTTGCTGCGCGGTTTTTGTACTACTTTTAGGTACTGGCACTATTCGCTACTTTTGCGTTCTATACGCTATTGCCTATTGTGCCTATTGGTTTCATTGCTGTTATTGTTGAGTTTTTTTGTTTTTGTTTAAGATTGTGGTTTTGTAGGTCACACTTTGTCGCGAAATTTAGGTTTTTCTGTAAGCTGTTCATTCTTTTTTTCCAGTAATTTGCCGGTATTTTCACTTCCCCGATATCAAATCGATTTTTGTTTGTTCCTTCAGTATTATTTCGTTTGGTTTTATGCTGTATCGTCTTAGAGGTGGGATGTGCACAGATACGTTTCATGTACACAAGCATTTCTTTACTACAAAGTACAAAGGAATTTCAGTTTACATTTTGTATTTTCTTTTTTACAAGCTTTTATTATGTTTCACTTGGGTGTAATCAAATCTTGCAATCAATTTTTAACACACTTTCCCACGTTGAAATGCCGAATTTGAACTTAGTTACTCAACTTGGAAATTTCCATCAATTAGAGTTTAGAAATAATGCATTTGGAAAGTCCGCCAAACTCAAATCAGAACCCGATAATAATGCAATATGAAAGATGAATTAATTCAATAATGGGGTGCTATTTTATTGACCGATACTGTACATACAATATGCAAGCATACTACCTGAGCATACTACCTTTACCTAAAAAAAAAATGAATTTTAGAAGTCGGTTGACGTGGTCCAAAGTTGTGCGGTAACATACATACATAAAAGAAATAAAATTATTTCGCCGATAACCTCTTCCTTTCTTGAAGTCGGTTAAAAAGTTAAATTAGAAAATATTTATTGAATAAAACAACGAGCGCGTAGAATAGTTGTAGATTATGTTGTAAGCGATTTAAGTTTTTGGAAAAAGTTTTTGCTATGTATGTATGTTTGTATGTACATAAATGAAAAGTACAAATATAAATTTATCTGAATCTGTCTATTGAGCGACAGTTCTGGATTAATTCATAAATTATTCACATTGTTATGCGCCATCCTAATGTACCTCTGTAAATAGACAAGTGCAATAAGCAAACACATAAACCTTTAGATTCCATAATCGGTATTTGCTGACAACAAGCGGCCATAGTTGTGACTAGAAACTTTAATTGGTCAAATGAAGTCATGTTTTTAGTCACACTGTTTAGCGTTTAGCATTTAGCGCGGACGCTCAAATTTGCATCATCGCAGTCGATGTGAGGTATCCGCGAACTGTCATTGATATACGAATGTCGTTTGTATTATCATTACACTTGTTGTCATCGCTCATTGGCTGCATATTGTAGTACATCTATATTATGAGCATACAATCATGTATGTATGTATATTAGACTGCATCACCAAAATAAGTTGCGGTTTTTCCGCTGGGATTACAAAATCGATTTTATTTTAAGCAGAGACCGAAAATAACTGGTCCACATTAAACACATTAGTGCTATTCACCAAAGTGAGCAAGTGGCCTGGCAGTATGGCAATAGAGCAAATCAGCTCAAGCAACGAATATTGGCAACTGTCGTTGCTTGAGCTTATCTGCTATTTTGCCAGAGTGCCAGGCCACTTGCTCAATTTGGTGAATATCATTATTGTATCTTTTTTTATCATTAACCACATATTTGATACCTTTTGTGATATATTACTATGAAAGCATTTTATGCGGGGAGCTTACGGTTAATGACTGTGAGCAATGAAATCGCTAACGAAAATAAAGGCTTATCGAAGTTATTTATGGATATTTTATTTTTTTTTTTTTGTTGAAAAGGTGAGTAGTTAGTAAATTTAGTCATGGTGCAGAGAAAATATATGATGAAAATGCAACGAAGTAAAACAAACTATAAAGAATAGCAAGTAAAACTATTTTTGTTTTCACTTAAATGATCACCGTTATAAAGTTTTTACAAACTTTAAACACTGAAACTTTTTAATCACTACTCGTATCCAAGTCACAAAAAAGCTGCGGAATTCAGTGCCTGATTTTCCGACCATTTTCTTCCCTTCACTAAATAGTCAACTATACTAACTAGAAGCAAACTATCGAAGCACTTCACTCAGT
>NW_023458559.1:53014638-53053955 GCF_013731165.1 Rhagoletis pomonella
GCTTGTTATAACAGTTATTGTGAGTGATTTATTTTTTATAACAAGAAGTAAATGACAATTTGTGACACAGGAATAAATGGCCGGGTTATTTTCGGCCTCTGATTTTAAGACGTTCACCAAAACATTTCGGAAAAATATTAAGATTTACGTCAGTTGGACCGATTTGAAAATACCTCCAAAAATGTAGGTTTTTACGAATATAAATAGTTTCTTAAGAACTTTTTTAAAAAAATCCCCTCAGATGACAATAGATTAAGCGTAAAAAATTTGCATAAAAATCTTCTCAACGGAATCGTAATAATGACGTTTTTGATGCTATTTTTTAACTTTTTTTAAAGATTGTTTTACGAAAAACTTGAATAACTGGGCCAAAACTGATTAAGACTTATGTGGTCTCAGTAGAAAGGCATTTTCTCGCTCTTTTTATTTCTGTGCAAAAAATGCGTGTATTAGCAAATAAATAAAAAGGGTGAGAAAATACCTTTCAAATCGGTCCACCACACGTAAATCTTGATATTCTTCCGAAATATTTTGGTGGTAGTCTTAAAATATAATGGATTTTATAATTTCGATGGAAACACAGTAGCGATTTTTTTTTTTTATGGGAAGTGATGCAGTCTAATGTACATGCATACATACATATGTTTTTATTATTTTACGGGCAACAATGCGGGCGAGTGTAACCCAAGGCGTCACCCCGGCTTGATGCCAAGCTATCTATCTACGTTTTTACCGGCCACCCATGTTTTCAGTTAGACGCCACTTTGCCTATTGTTTAGATACATTTCTGTTTACACATTTTATCTAACTTTATTTTGAGCCACTTTTCTTTTCGTTGTCACAACGGGTACCATATTAAAGGTTTCAAAAATCGATTGCGATTGTACAGTACGTACTTACATATAAACAGATGTACATACATACATAGGTGTAGCACACACCTAAGATCGACACACATTTGTCATTAAGAAACTTCGCAATCAGTTAGTATGTCGAAAATGCTTGAAATCAAATGAAATCGCATTTGCATTTGTTGATTTGTATTGGTAAATATCGTACCCGTATCAAAAATGTAAAAACTTATTAGAGTTCTTAAACACGTATTGATTTGATTTCAAGTATTTACAGTTGAATATAGGTTTATAACTGTGTTTTAAGGTTCAGGGAAAATACTCTTTTATTACTTTCTTATACCACCAGTATGGGCTTCTAATGTTCTGATAAGGGAAATTTTTATTTTATTAGGTATATAAATTTTGGTTTCAGTGCACCGCAAATTATATAGTACTTAAATCAAGGCGAATTTATATATGTATAATTAATACATAATATATATTAATTCGCCTTGACTTAAGTTTTATAAATTTTCTGTTTACAAATTAGCTTTAAATGCAATGCCTGGTTTTCATAGGGCGTTGATATAATACAAATTTGAATGACAAAGTTGAGCACAAAAAAATGTAATTGTAATTTTTATCACTTCAATATCTAGCAGAAATTTGGTATTACATTGTCCCTATTTCAAACCTTGCGACATAATAGTATGCTTTCAATTAACATCTAATTTCTAATTAATAAGGTCCCGAATATGGTACTACGGAAGCTGCATGGAAAAGCGTACTCACCGAATCTGAACGCATCAGTGACGTACACATGAAGATCAAAGAAAATTTATGCAACGACGTGAGCAGCCAAATAAAAGGTTGGCAAAAGGACAATTATCATCACACGCTTATGCAAATCAAGCAACGCAAGGATATGGAAGATTTGTTTAAGAAGGCGCAAAAGCCCTGGGCTAAGTTGCTAGCAAAAGTAGAGAAGACAAAGTCTGATTACCATGCTGCCTGCAAAACGGAGCGCAGTGCCACCAATCAAGAACGGAATGCCACGGCGGATAGTTCACTGTCACCGGACCAAGTATGTATCAACACATAGAATCAGTAAGATTGTATTAACCCTTTGACCACTACCACACAGTTTCTTATATGTTAGTGGCTCGGTGGGAACTGCAAATGAAGAAATTATTAACTTTGCTTCACCGATTCGACACCGTTTTTCATGTGTAGGTTTCTTTTTTATCAACATTCCCGCATTGTTGCCTATTTATTAAAGATAAGAGCGATTTTTTGTTTGCGTATCAAGGCAAACATAAAGGTCTTTCGCAACTCACATTGTTAGGTTATTTAAAAATCAATACAAATGAGTAATTTGTTGACCATATTTGAAGCAAGAAGGCAGTGTAGACATATAATATGGCCAAGCTTTTAATTGGTATAGATGTCATTTAGCAAATCCTAAAACTAAACAAAATACAACTTTATATACAATACAACAGGTTTAGAATTATCTAAAATTTTTGGATCAATGTAAATTTTAAAAACATAACCCGAAAATGTCTGGGTACATATCAATAGTTAAATCTTTCATTTTTTGGCAATTCTGAAAGCGTTAGATGAGGAAATGCAGCGTGCTGTGTATACTTTGTTTCCAATGAAAATGGCTATCCTCGAGCAAAATTCTTCATTTCTGTTTAAATTATTCCTCATTCAGTATTTTTATACCCGAGCGCACTTGTGCACAAGGGTATTATAACTTTGTTCACATAACGGTTGTTTGTAACAGGCAAAACGAATCGAGATAGATATAGACAAATGTATACATAAATGATCAGGATGAAAAGAGAAATCGATTAAGCGGTGACTGTTTGTCCGTCCGTCCGTCCGTCCGTCCGTCCGTCTGTCCGTCTGTGCACACGATAACTCGAGTAAAAATTGAGATATCTTAACGAAACTTGGTATGTGCACTTCTTTCGGGCGTAGGACGGATGGTATTGAAAATGGGCAAAATCGGACAATAACCACGCCTACCTCCCATATAACGGTAATTTTCAGAAATACAAAAACTGCGATATTTTAGTAACTACTGAAGATAATTCACTCAAAATTGATATTTATAATAAATTTTAGACGAAAAATAAGAATATTAACATTTTTTTGAAAATGGGCGTAGCCACGCCCACTTATGGTTACATGTGTATATCTTGGTAACCGCTGCATCAATTTATTCCAAACTTTGCACAGTTGTTGGCCTTGATACAGCATACTAAATGGCCGAAAATTTTAAAAATTGGACAATAACCACGCCCACTTCCCATATAACGGTAATTTTCAGAAATACGAAAACTGCGATAGTTTCGTAACTACTGAAGATTATTCACTCAAAATTGATATTTACAATAAGTTTTAGACGAAAAATAAGAATATTATAAATTTTTGGAAAATGGGCGTAGCCACGCCCAGTTATGTTTACATGTGTATATCTTGGTAACCGCTGCACCAATTTCTTCCAAACTTGGCACAGTTGTTAACGTTGGTATAACATACGAAATGGCCGAAAATTTTTAAAATATGACAATAATCCCATATAACGGTAATTTAGAGAAATACGAAATCTTCGATAAATCAGTAATTATTGAAGCTAATTTATTCAAAATTGATGCTTGCAACAATTCGTTACCAAGAAATACGTTAGGATACAATTTTGAAAAATGGGCGTGGCACCGCCCACTTATGATCACATATATGTATCTCGGTAACCGTTCTACCAATTTGTACCAAACTCGGTGTGGTTATTGTACTTGCCACATAGAAGCAAACGTTGAAACTTATTGAAATCGAACTAAAATTACGGCCGCTTTTCATATAACAGTAAATTTCAGATATGCTTGAAACTTCAATATTTCGAAATTTAAGGACGCTAATTTACTCAAAATAGATACACCTCGGTTTACCATGTAGCGGTAGCTTTCGGAAAGGTGAAAAACATATATTTAATACTTGCGCCGGGTATTTAATGTTCGGCTCCGCCCGAACTTAGACTTTTTTACTTGTTATTTATGCATTTACAAGTACATAGCATACACATTTCAAATATTATATTTACATACTTATTTCTTTATTCGCAGGTCAAAAAAATGCACGATCGTGTTCAGAAAACTAAAGATCAAGTTGCAAAATGTCGGGAGAAATACGAGCAGGCCATCGCAGAGATTACCAAATATAATTCGGTATATATCGAGGATATGACTTCAGTGTTTGAAAAGTGCCAAGCCATGGAGAGGACACGATTGGTCTTCTTTAAAGATGTTCTATTCAATATTCACGCGTGCCTGGACCTCACCAAGGTGCAATGGTACGTGAGTTGTTTCTTTTTTGCCTTTGACAAAAGCTTGCACCTATTTTTTTAATACGTTTGAACTCCATAGTCTGCCGCAAATATACGAAGAGTTCTATCACACCATAAATAATGCAGATCAGCAGAAGGATCTGAAGTGGTGGTCAAATAATCACGGTGTAAATATGGCTATGAATTGGCCCTCATTTGTCGTAAGTAGAATTTATAGCTCCGCATGCATATGTACATACTTTTAATTTACATTGCTTCAGGAATACACCGAAGAGTTCAGAGATATAGCAAAGGGCAGCAAATCAAAGGAGGCTCTTCCAGCAGCAGCAATCACACTTATCAATCAGCGTCCTGTTTCTGAGGACCCGCATGTATTTATAATATTGCTCTGACGGTTTGCAAATGGTTACTTTTTTTTTTGTTTACAGGAATATAACACGAATAGCTTAAAGAAATCATCGGCAAATTCGAGCAAATCTAGTGGAAAATCCATGCCACAAGAATCTGCGTCTTCGCCTACAACAGCGACAGCGTCATCGGCTGCGGCGATCGGTAAAAGCGCAAATGCAGCATCGGCTTCAAACAATCGCAATTCAAGCGTAACGTAAGTTAATCCCCATAAATATAGAAATAATCAAAACTAAGTCAAGTGTGAACATTTATACTGTGTGCGGTAAAAATTTGCATACCCACGCATTGAGCATTGTTTTCTCATTACCGTCGTCAGAATTTTGACCGTTTTGGGGCTAATTTGGAGTATTTTTTTTATATTTCAGGAATGGGAATGGCAAATCCGACGTCAATCCATTCGAAGAAGAGGAGGAATGGGATGAAGGCGATAACGTGTTGGTGGATAATGGAGAAAAAGGTGTACCAGTCAAGGCTTTATATGACTATGAAGGCGCAGAAGATGATGAGCTAACATTTAAACAAGGTTAGGTCGTGTGCCTTTTCGAAACACTATTTTTATATATAAGTAAATATGTATATTTTCTTTTCAAATATATTTAAGGTGATGTCTTCGAGAAGCTTGAAGATGAAGATGAACAAGGTTGGTGCAAGGGACGTATGAATGGGCGCGTTGGGCTTTATCCGGCAAATTATGTGGAACCACTACATACGTAAATAAAATCAAATCATTTTTGAACTAAAAAAAAAATTAGTAAAAATTAAAAGCCAACCCGGGAAAATTTAGGAAAGCCAAACATGCTGCATTCATTTAACTCAACGCAAAATATATTTAAATTATCATAGAGAAGCATTTTTCGTCTGCGAAGTATTTCGAGAGAAACCGGCGACGAAATAGTAAGCAATACTTGAAACACATCACCATTAGAATCATATTTTGTGATTGTAGCCTATTATTTGTTCTTGTATTTGAAAATTGTTTACATCAGATATCGAAGTATTGTTTAAAACAATTCGAAATGAAAACAAATAAGAATGAATAAGTCTTGTCAGCTTAAGGTGTTCTTACACGATATGTATTTGCATGTATGCATGCCACTTTTTACATATGGAAATGCCAACATATCATGTAAAGGCAAATTAGATTTGTTTCTGTACAAAGCAGATGCGCGTACATACGAAATAGAAATGTTGCTATTTTCATCTGACACACATATAGAATCATGTGGGCTTGGTGTTTTCGTTTTCAAAGAACGTACTTTTAAATACTTAAATAAATACTGTGAATTTGACAGGCAGATGCATTTGCATATGTTCGAAAAAGTCACATTTGCAGATGCAAATACATATAGTGTAAGAACACTCTTATGAATATTAGCAGTGAAAATTTTAAAATGTGATTTTAATCTTTTATGTTAGTCTTTATCAAGTTGAAAGCATTTCAAGAGCAAATTCAATATTTTTTCCTATTTAACATAATGCCCAGGTCACATGGTCCTCCCATAAATCCGTGCTCCATTAAGGTTAAATGAAAATTTACTTACATATATGTATATTATGTACGCGTACATTCATGTAATAAAGCCGCAGCTGAAATTTATTTATTGCAAATGAAAACAAAGTAAATTCAATTTTGCGATTCCGTTTGAGTACGGACGTTTAACAAAACCAAAATTGAATTAGGGAATTAAAAAAAAAAATGTTTAACTTAGAACCTTCAAAAACGAGTGGGCTGCTGTTCCAAAGGCGTATGAAGCAGTGAAAGAGGTGAATTCTTGGTGACCCAGCCGTTGCTTAGCACACCAAAATTGCTTCTTCAGTTTTTGGTTCGCGAAGCGCATTCTATATTCCACTTGTTCTATATATGTTACTAGAAACGAGCGTATGCACAAGTATTAAAACAATCATATGCTGATTTTGAGTGGATAAATAATAGATAGTAGACATAAGCAGGTATGGGTCATAAGTTTTTAACTCGAAACACACTTTTAGATTTATTAAAACTTTTAATTCAGTTGTCAGATACATATGTATGTACATACATATATATATAAATATATCGTTATATTAGTTCACAAGTGCCCTAGCCAACAAATTTTTTTCTTACAGAAGCAGAAAACACTACAAAACCGGTAGAGATTTTTAAAAAGTTGCATGTAACTCCTTTGGTACTAACACTGTAAAATTTTTCTTGAAGTTGTACTTTAATAAATAAATAGTGTTGGTTTAGGCCTTTAAGAATTAAGGTGACGATATTTAAATTTATTGGGATATTAAAGCTCGTGCTAATTTACAAGCACCCAATAGGTTTGCGAGGTCAGCGATCACGCTCGTATTGTACTACATATCATTTCTTAACATCCAGAACAAAATCAAAAGTTCGGCAATATGCGTAGAACGAGCGCGTGCCGCTTAAGAAGATTTGATTTAATTAAGACAAGGTATTTTAAAATTATACTTTACACGCGTCTTTGCTAAGATATGTGGAAACCACAAAAGGTATTTATTTTCTTCCACTTCCAGTTCGAGTTAAAAATTATGCACCATATTCATACGTTTACATTTATATACATATATACGTATGTATGTAGTTTATGGATGAAAATACATGTGTAAGTCTATAAAGCAATATTACATAGGTAGTATACTTGCATGATTACGCTAGTTTAAATAGTTATACATACTAATAAATTGAGAAATATGATGAGAAGAGCTACATACATATGCGCAATGCATTTTCTTGTTTTGTAATTTCAATACATATACAAACATACACAAAATGAACATTTTGTTGTTGGGAGAAATATTGTATGTACTATGTATTTAACTACATATATCAAATTTTATTTAATCCGTATTCGTGTCTTTATGTATTATATTTTACATTGGTTTACTCTTTTTAAGAACATATCCTCCTTTAACGTGTGTAACAATGTTTAGAACTGCTTGCTGCCGAAAAAATTTTAGGGATGAAGTTTAAATGGGAAATAAACCACCTAATGCCAAACTTCAAGTAGAGGAAAAAATAAAACAATAAATGAATTATAACAAATATACAAACATACACGAATGTAGCAAGTATTTATATGATTATTATTTACTAAACTTATATCTTTTTGAAATAATAAAGAAATGTGAAATACGTTGATTTATAAATAATAAAGAATTATTTCATTCCTTTATTAACCCTATGAAACTGCCCCTATTTCTAAAAAATAAGGAGCTTACCTGGAACTAATTTTTTTGATACGAGCAAGAACATAAACATTTATATTTATTTATATTATGATTTCGCGTTAGACGGATGTATCGGATCTAGATAGAACTAGTTTCGCCCAGGAAAAACTAGTTTGTCCTAAGATCGAGTATATTATATGAACTTTTTTTGAAAAAATCGAAAAGGATACATATAATAAGAGCGACTTAAAAATAGCATACTAAAAACTAAACATGCGTGTGCTAATTAGATAGCGAAAAAATATTTTACCAGATTTTATAACTAAGTTGAAACTATGGACATAACTGTTTGGATTGTTTTATCTTATCACATAATTCTCGATTATAGTGTAAATACCACAAACACTTTTCGACAGGGTGCTGAAGTCGAAGTGCCCTACGCCTTTGCCACCGCACACTTCTGCTATTTACCACCGTTTCTTCATGATCGCCTATCGTCGGTGAACGTACCGCATAGCATGGAACGCTCAGATAGTAGTTGGCGATTTCGTACAGTTGCTTATATTGATGGGCTTGCAATTGCCACCAACTTATCGGACATTGTTCTAAATCTAATGTTGACTCACACTTGTATCGATTAAATTCTACATCGATAGCACTTTCTGGTTGGGTTAGCTTCGGAATCGGATTGTTGGAATGCTTTCGATTAGCTGCGCCCGCTGCATCGCTAATGCGATGAAAAAAAGATCTTAAACCTTGTAAACGAAAAAAATAATAATTAAAATAATTTTCATGAGAAGTTTACCTAGCTACATAGTTACTAACTTGATTTTGGTACTATCTGTGGTAAGGCATGTTGCTGGCTTTGTCCCACTTTTAGTTGTGTATCTGACGTCGGTATTAAACGTTGAAACCGCTGTTTAATTGCCGCCACTATGTCTTGGCGTTGAATACTTTCAAAAGTGGCATTTTGTCGTTGATCACATATCTGTTGACTATTGGGCTGAATAAAGTCATGTTGAAAGCGCGGATCAAAGATTACTGCCTCAGAAAAATATGAACACTTTGTCAGGCTAAGTTACCGGACCAAAACATATTATTATTTTTATTAATTTTCAAAAAAAAAAACATTTTGCCTACCTGTTGCGTAGTTCAACATTGACTACTTTCTGCGCAGACTCCAGGTAAACATTACCCTCTGTGTTAAATACTAAGAAATGTTCCTCGAAAAGTTTCGTAATCAATGGCCGAACAAGTGTACAGAGTGGTAACGATTCTGTGGTTATTGTATCAAATGTAATCTATGAAGAGTATTATGATGAACAGTTACAATAGTCATTATTGTGCCAATCGCTTGAATAACATATATTAAGAGTGATATTAGAAGTCTGATTAGGAGATCATCACATCTTTTGATAAGGCTTTGTTCCTCTTCTTTAGGACAGCTTAATATTAATTATGGGCTTGTTCGAGTTGCAATCACAACCGCAGTGTTGCGCAAATTATTAGAGTATCACGTTCAGTGTGAATTTCTAGCAACGTATTGTCAGTTGGGCAGATGCAACAGTGATGCAAAATTTCATCAGTACAGCAGTAATGCCGCTTTTATTACATGCCTCGAACCAGCCCGGTTTCTCCAACTCAACTTGGTTTAGCTATTTTTTGGACTTACATAAGTCAAAAGTTAGCCTACTTTTTACACAGCTTATTCTTGACTAAGTCTAAAAAATTGGCTAAACTAAGTTAATCTTTCTTACTGAGAGTTTATTTTTTCGTATATACCTTCAAAGGGTTTATGTATGCTATGAAAGGTTCCAACTCTGACGCCATATCCTGGCATTCCAAATCGTTCGCTAATGAGCTGTCGAGGAAATCTTTAATAAATTTTAGCTTCGACCACGAGCAATGGGATGGCAATTCTGTCAAATTAAGATACTACAAAATCATTGATAATCTCGTTATATATGCAGTCTTATAATATACTATGACGTTTATAAATACCTGACATAGTTTAAAAATCCTGTGAAGCACCTCTAAGACTACATTCTGTTCGAATATTAGGTCAAGACACCGAGTAAGTAATGCATCCAAACATGGCACCACTTCAATTTCTAATTAAAACATACAGACATTTGACTACGTTTTTAAATTCAAGTTGAGAAAACCTACCATGAGTTGTGGCGAATTCATTTACGACTGAATTCTCGTCCACCATTGCTACAATTACAGCACAACGGCTCAGATCGAATTCTAGCAAAGCATTTTCCAAGTCTATTGGGCCGTTACAGACAATTTCTTCATATAGAACACTTTCCAATTTCCTTTCATAATCAACATTAAGAAAGTTAACATAAATGCTAGCAATGCTCTCCTCTTCGTTATTCATATAAGATTCAATACTAAGTGAATATGGTTTATGATCTTGCAAAATGTTTTGTGAAATATATTTTTTTAGAATATCTTGCATTTGCCCAAAGTCATCCTGTACTTTCTTCTCAATTTCATATTTATCTACTGTAGGAGCTCCAATTGAGTTAAGAAGAGTTTTAAAGCCGAACCCCCGCAAAACACTAAACGGTAATAGATCGGTGACCAGCATGCCTGCAAGCCCTTCGACGTAAGAAGCTCTGTTTTGCAACGCACTGGATGTTTTCGATTGTCCCGGGTGACCGGACGAGGAACTACTTGAGTCGTCAATCAAAGATTTCTGCGTGATTTCGCTTTCAAGCGTAACTGCTTCGTCTTCTACGAATTCATGTGCTTCATTGTGTACAGTATCAACACTGAAATCGTCAGCACAATGAATGACCACATCTTCGGTTCCAGTTGTTGTCAAAGCGTTAACTGGTTCTGAATCGAGAAACTCGTAGCCACTCCTGCTTTTATTAACAACGACGTGCTCATTCACATCATTAATTTTTTGATGGTTTAGAATTGCTTTTAAATTCCCTGTGTTTTCATGTTGATATTGAGAGTCCTGCAAAATAGCATTTGAAGCATGAAAGTAAGTTTACTTAGCATTAGATACTGACCTCTTGATCACTTGTTAATGTTATTTTATTGACTGCACGATAATTTGAGGTCAGTCGTTTAATTTTTAAAGCACTACCCTCATCATGGTCGAGCGAATTTGAGCGCTTACATATTTGTACTTTTACTTCGCTCTCTTCATTTAATTCAACATCATTTAAAACATCTGTTGAGACATCATTACTGTCGCCCTCTTCCAAGCCGGCATATGTTGAGCATTGCTGCCGCTGCTGCAGATGCATTTCATGCAGTCGCTCCGGATGCCGCGCAATTAGGTGCGTGCGAAGATTGGATGTATTTTTGTTGTAAGTAATGGCAGTACCACAAAGCGTGCAGATAATCTTTTGCCGCGTTAAAATTTTATTAGCACTGTCTGAAGGAAACCCAAAGTATTTCCAATAAGGACTGCGCATTGAGGCCGGAACGGTGGTGTGCGTGTATTCTATTGTTTGTTTTTCAACGCAATTTTCATACTTCATTTTGCAGTTGATTACTATCGGTATTCGAATTTAAATTAAGACGTAGGTCCTTCGAAAACAGCGCACTACGTTTGGTCCAGCAATCATAAGCACTGTGGTGCAATCGCCAGTTCCCAAACTTCAGTTTCTTCCTCAGCTTTTTATAGTTGTAATGTTGAGTACAATGCCAAGGATTAACATATTGAGTTGCACAATGAGGGAATACCTTAGTAATTTACATCTAATACCAACCAAATTTTAAATTACCTTGTTTACAGATCGCGTTTGTTTCATTGAATCATAAATGTCAAAACACATTAAACGCGACAGCGACAAGCGCCAGCTGTCAAATAGCGTATGACATTAGTTGTGTTTTTGTATTCTCCAGCAAGAAATATCCAGTAACTTGCCAGTAACCAAATTTCGGAGAGTAAGCCAATATTTACTCCCAATGAGTGAAATATGCAAGAAAATACGAAAACGCAAAAGAAGAAAGAAGTTGCTAGTTTTATGAACAGCTGATTTATTTTGTTATTTTCCAATGCAATTTTCTTAGAAAACTAGTATTTTCCATTTTATTATACATTTAAATAGGTTTATTTTGTCAATTGCAACTCTAAAAGCACCACAAACATTTATTTTGGTAATGTGAATTACATTAAGCATCATGCCATCAGCTGTTTTTCTTACTAGCAAATAGTTGCTAGTAAAAATTTATCCAGTAAAAATCCCGTAAAATTTGCAAGTTCAGCTGTAATTTTTGCTCTCTCATTTTCCCCTCTTTTGCTAGTTTCTTGCAAGCTTTTGCGTACGAAAACGACATCCAGTAAAAAACCAGTAAAATTAGTACCGGATTTACTGGATAGTGCGTACGCGAACAGGGCTATTTAAAACATCATGGTTGCCATACTCCACCTTCGCTAATCTCGTTACATATTTGGGCAATTTCAGAGGTAAAGTTTTATAACGGAATATGTTCTTATTGTTGCGATTATCCTCGAAACCTTGAGGGATTTCCCAAATATGCTCGGGCTCGTATCGCTGGATTGTTAAATAAATGCTAACGTTGACCAAATTGTAGTACAATTAACTTTATTGTACAACAAACAATTTACAATACTTGCTAATACAGTAAAAAACACTTTACAATACTTGTTAAAGCAATAACAACGCTTTACTACTTGTTAACACAATTAAACTTATAGCTTGCTTATTCGCCACTCAATTCTCCGCTCACTTTACTTGTAGCTTGCTGACTTGTAACTAACTCACCTCGTGGTGGCGGCGCCCTTATATACCTGCGCTGGCACTTATGGCAACTCTAGAACATTCTGAAGTTTATCGCTCATTCTCTTTCGCTCCCTGTTCGCAGTGTTCATCCAACTTGACGTTTCTCTTTGTGGAACATTCTACGTCATTCTTCGAACATTCTGCCTATTTCTCGTTGTTCGCTTTGTGTTGCCGCAGTATTCGCCACATTATTTACCAAAATTTACGACATACGATTTCTGATCAAAATTCTTTTTGTAGCTTTAAGAACTTGAAAGTCCAGAATGGCAAGGAGAATTCAATTATCCTTAAAACACACCATAATCGCCATAAACCGAAATCGAAGAAACTCCACAGGAGAAAAAAATACGTTTAAAAAAATAATAATAATAATAAATAAAAACAAGTCATTTTTAAGCAAAAAACAAAACCGACTTCAATTCTCATATAAAAATTTAGGACTACCGTTATTTTTTTCATGATCCAATGATTGGATCTAAACCAGATTAGTATGGGACCACCTCTGAGACACTACCTTTCCGACGCAAAGAGAATTATCGAAATCGGTTGACATGGTCCAAAGCTATGCGAAAACGTACATAAAAAAAAAATATTCCGACGAATTGATAACCTCCTCCTTTTTCGAGGTCGGTTAAAAGAAACTAAATAACAGTAACAATAAAACTTCTATATAAACTAAGATAATATTTTCAATAAAATAAAACAATACATTTGAATAAAAATAACATTTAACAATTTATATAAGAACTGTAAAATTCTTAATTTAAATTTTAATATATTTAAATTAAATTTAATATCAATATAATATATATTTTTACTCTTTAAATTATAATTTGTATATTTTTTAAAATCTTTTTTAGTTAATTTTGAATTTTTTTTAACTATCTATTTTGTAATTAGTTACACAGGCCGAAAAAATAAGACCGATCTCCTTACTCAGAAAACAGACTATACTTTCCCGAAGATTTTCGGTGCGCTGAATTCAAATCTGGCCACAGAATTGCTCTATCACATCAGGATTCTGAGATATTCTAACCTATAAGTGCAAAAAATGCCGTTTTTGCCTATTTTTTAAGCTGTGTATGCTAGCCAGATTAATTTTTCTCAAAAAAATACAAAAAAGGTGTTAAAGTACAAGTCTTTTTCTTTAAAATGGCGTTAAATTTGCTCAAATATCTTTTTGATTCGCTGAGATATTACAATTTTAAATTTACGGATTTTCCGTGAACAAAAAGTGCTGCGGATAGTACACATGGCCGCTATGTTACTTATATGATTTTCAAGATATAGAAAAAAGTCAGCCCTTTCATTAAAACTTATACCAACATGACTTGGAACCCAAGTTACTACAAGACTTTCAATAAATGAATTAAAAACTTGGTTATGAACTTCAGCAACCAAATAATTTAACGTACATTTAACATTTCAAACTTTAATTGCCGCTACGCTGTCTGTAAAAATACAAACTTTTTTTCAAATATATTTTTTAATCAGCAAAACTGTTTGAAATAAGGCAACCAATTCACCCATTATAGAAGAAAGATTTTCAGCTATATTAAGAAGATATGAACAATTATAAACAACATCATATACAGCACAACCAACTATGTTATCACCAGGGAACGGATTTTTAGGACCTAAAAACCTATAAAAAAAGGCAAAATAAAATAGCGAAAAAGGCAGGAAAAGGCACTAGGTATTGCAAAAAAGGCAAAACAAAATAGCGAAAAAGGCAGGAAAAGGCACTAGGTATTGCAAAAAAAGCCAAATAAGGCACTAAAAAAGACAGAAAATACGAAGAACAATCAAAAAATACATTTATTTTTGAAATGTTTATATTACAAGTAAAAAGAGAAAAACTATAAACTAGTTTCATTATATGCAAAATTTGTACTTTGAATCTTTGACTATTTTATCCTTTCGAGTTTCTAACTCATAAAAGTTGTAGTAACATTGAACCACAAGATGCATTTTGAAGTTTTCTGGCAGCATTTTCATCCTATTTTCGTGAAGAAAAGCCTTGAATGTACGAAATGTGCGCTCGACGTAAGTTGATACAAGTGGAGCCCAATTTAAATATGGAACGTTTGAAACGTTCATATTATCAGGTATAAGGGTGTTTTCCTCACCCTTTACAATTTTATCCACACCCCTTATTGTCTCCAAGCCTAAGTTAGCTGAGAAAACGGCTTTGAATTTTTCCAACACCAATTTCGCTCTATAAGCCGCATGGGCATGTGTATATTTTGTGTTCTTTAAAAAAAAATTGTAAATGCTATAATCACTTTTTTAAAGGTATAAAAGGCAAAAAAGGCAAATATTTTAAAAAAGGCAAAATAAAGGCAAATATCTTAAAAAAGGCAAAAAAAAGGCAATATCTTAAAAAAGGCAAAAAAAGGCAACATAAATGTGTATATATGGAATCAGGGAAAGCTAAATCGTGGACATTCTTAATCGAATATACTCTATCTCTTTAGCAGAAAAAAAAGGCGATTTCCATAAAATCGGTTCCCTGGTTTTCACTAACCGAAGCATACGTAGCATTTAAAAAATCTGCATTTTTTCATAACAAATCGATTCCAATTATTCATGAGAAACATTAATTTTAGAGCCATTAAGATCTGAATCCCTTAAAATAAAATTTGTTTTTAATATTTTTATTGAGTTTGTACCACGATTGTTTATTAGGAAAAATTGAAAAAGCAACAAAGTCTAAGCGGTAGAAGTTATAGCACTATTTCGGAGATCACCACATCTGTTTGCCTAAAAAAAGCAACATTAACATTAATTCTACACAATAAATTCCCAAACTTCTCAAAAACATAACTATAACTGGGGTTAATACATTGCCATTAACTAATTTATATCTTAAATAAAATTTTATGAACCACTGCTTAACATGTTTTTTACCAGTTAACCATTCAGCTCTTTTTAAAGGAGGCAACTCACATGCCAAAGCATACCTAGTTAAGGTTGGAGTACTTGGAGGAACACCTAAACAACCCTTTGGTGCATTAGCATAGGTAGTAATTGCTTATTCTAATTTAGATCTAACAAACACTATGAACAAATTTAAATATACCGTAGGAGCTAAACCCGATTTTATAGAAGTTAATTTGACTAAAAGATTTCTACCCATAACAACCAAGAATGATAGAATACAAGATTGCGCCGATCAGAGAGGATTTTTGAGAATAACTTTTGTGTGACGTCACACTGGTGCAATTGCGAGAGAGAAATGCCAAAACGTGAGCAAGAATGGAAGAAGAAGAAAAAATGTTGCAAGGAAAACGTAAACAAGTTGCACCAGTGTGACGTCATGCAAACAACGATTCTGTCAAATTCGTTAAGAGAGGAATAGCGGTCCGAGATCGGCGCAACCTTTGTATTCTCTCAATCGTGCATAACAACCACATTTTTAACTCTCAATTTGACCACCAATAGTACAATTAGCTTTTATTGATCTACCAAGCCAAATAATTTTATCCACTTGCTCAATATTAGAATCATTTAAATGCTAAATTTATTCCTGCAACTGGTTGTCATATTACACAAACTTTGTTTTATTTGAGTTAAAACTTAAATTAAGCGAGCTGCACAAAATCTGCATATCAGAGATCTTTGAAGCCAAATTTAAAATAGCATCATTTCCATTTAAAACATATGACACAATAGCCAAATCATCAGCAAATTGAAATAACGAAGTATTGTATTCATTAATGTTATGAAGTTTTGCAGTATACAAATTAAACAAAATCGGAGAGACAACTTCCTTGCGGAATACCATTATTAATCTCTACCATATGACCTCCAAGAGTTAACTTCCTCAAAGAAAAAAATATATATGTATATATACCCAATTACCAATTCTTGAGTCAATACCCAAACGTTTTAAAATCTGTTGAAGAATATTTAAATCAACACAATAAAATGCATCAGATATATCTAAAAAAAAAAACAAAAAAATACCTTTTTCTTATAATGTTTCTTTTCCTCTATTAAATGTAAAATTTCATTAATACACATTGTAGCTGATCTCTGCTTTCTATCATAGTGAAATAATATAAAGTGTACCAGGTAACTGGCGTCTTCATATTTGAAAGCAATCTTTGATTTTGTTATTATTTTTTCTTTTCTTTTTGGTGTTCGCTTTTTTCCAAATCTGGCGTTAACCCTTGGTTTTGTTGCATACCACTGTCCAATTTCGGCTTAAATCCTCAACCTTCCGGACTAAAAACATCAATACTATTACGCTATGTGTGCTTTTGCACAAACGGCAAGAATTTCTTGGCATTTTTTCTTTAGTTTTTTATTAAATCATAAAAATACTTATACTACGTTTATAAGCACGTATTATTTGCAAATGACAATTTGCAAACGGGTAAAATTTGCCGTATAAATGCTGAGTTAATTTTCTATTTGCAAATAAGTGCAAGAAGCCGCCATTCTTAGGCTTGTTTTCTTTTTCGATGGTCATCTTATTGCCTTTTTATAATCAAGACGTTGCCATTTTTAAACATCATGGTTTCCACACTACACCTTTTCTAATCTCGTTACATATTTGGGCAATTTCAGATTGAAAGTTTTATAAAGGAATTTGTTCTTATTCACTAAAATTTACGAAATACGATTTCTGATCAAAATTTAATAAGAATTTTACCCTGCTCCCACATAAGGTTTGTTCGTCGAAAATCCAGCAAGAATTATCCAACACTCAAAATATCAGAGAGTAAGAAAAAATTCTCTGTCATGTTGAGAAACTTGCAAATTTCTGCACACACGCAAATTTGCAGGAATTTGCAAGTTCCATTGCCAGCTGGTGTCCACGGTTGCATTTCAAACATAATAAATTTTTTTACAATTTTTAAAATTCTTTCAGATGGACAAAGAAAAGGATATACATGTATATTTCTTGTCGTTCTGACTTTCTTTAACATACATTTCAATTTCTTTATCGTACTAGCTGTCAGGTTTCTTAAATCGACTCTGGTTGCAATTGCATTCCGATTGCGAATACAAGTATTTTAGTGCATTCCAGAACGTCTACGATTTGCAGGTTTTGCTGGATTTAGTCCAAAGTCGTTCCCGTATGCCACGTTCCCATAAGGTTTATTAAAGGCGAAAACAGCTGTTCCTGTAAAACCTGCAAATCCTGAAGTACGGGAACAGGCTAATTTAATTCCTTTTTTCAAAAAAAAAAAAAAAAATCGCTTGTGTTTAAAAATTTTTAAATTTAACGAACTTATTTATTCAAATTATCGTAGACAAAAAATGCAACCATGTGCCACAATTCTTTTCAAGCACCCTTGAATTTTTTT
Source organism: Rhagoletis pomonella (assembly GCF_013731165.1). NCBI lineage: Eukaryota > Metazoa > Arthropoda > Insecta > Diptera > Tephritidae > Rhagoletis > Rhagoletis pomonella. The sequence continues at coordinate 53,032,505 of NW_023458559.1, forward strand.
ATTTAAAAGTTATGTTCACCGGTGCAATTAGTTATTTATTTAACCGTTTTTAATATTTTTATTCGTTAAATTTATTAATCTTCATTGGCCGGACAGTTGGTTACCAATGCCTTGAAATTGCACACATATCGATCGCGATCGTACCACATGCCAATTTCGCAGAAGAGCTGCAAGGCTTGTCCTTCCACGCATTGCCAGAAAACTCGGCAATGTTGGCTGTCCCCAAAACGAGCGCCATTCGGAGCTGTACTGCAATCAATTCCCGCCCCGCCATCGCCACCACCATTGTCGCAATTACACGGCGGGCACTTTCCATTCTGACAATTCTGTAAAGTAGTATTGAAGCGCTGGCCAGGTGGGCAGTACTGTTGTATGACCATTTCACCATGACATAGGAGGTATCCAACACAATCATTTAAATCGGGAACCTTGTAGCCATAGGGCTTGCTAATACATGCACGCATTGAAGAATTATCGGGGGTATCTAGACTTGTTAGACCATCAGGTATGATTGCACTGCACCAACAAGTTACCGCCAACAAAGTGACGACATATTGTAGGACAACTGAAAGAAATTTTTATCTAAAACCATGGCAATTCAATTATGGAATTGTTCTCAATTTACTTGACATTGCAAAAATTTTTTGCAGTTACACTCTTACAACCTTTTAGAACTAATATCGTACACAGTTTGAAGTACGAGTTTTTATAGTACCTAGTATCTCCGATACATATAAACTGCTCAAACTAACTGGAAATCATACACAATCGGGTCTAAATACATATTTACCTTGTGGCTGATGCGACATTTTATCTATTCAACAGTAATTAGCTTTGTTAAGTAATGCATATTGATGTATATACATATGTACACCTACTACATATGTGCAGCAAGAATGATGTTCATTACACCATGTATGTGCAGCCCTTGAGCTCGCGAGTGAAAACAGATTTTGTGCTTTCACATGTACACATGGAGCTTATTTCTTTTTTTTTTTTTGCACATGCATGAGTGAACCCAGTCGACAAAATGAATAGCGTTTCTTTCCTTCAGGACGTTCATAAATGCAATAGACACATCAGCATGTGCCGACTGCAAAGTTAAATTCAAACTTGCAAGTTTTAGGAACATTTAAAATTTTTATTAGTGAAATTTTTATCTTTTCAGACCAATATGCAGCTCTGAAGAAAAGCAAATAGTCCATATAAAATGATGTACAAAAAATGGCTAAGGAATTTTCTTGTGTAAAATTTGATTGAGGCAGTACGCAGTTCTTGAGAAATTTGCCACGCTTTCTACTACGGTTTTCGAACGTTTTTTTTTTTTTGTGAAAAAGTGCACACGAAAAATTTGAAAAAATGTTTGTTCTGTATTCGCTGGCGACAACAAGACAAAATGGGTGAGAATCGTTGGCCTACAGAAATTCAATGTAGGCTAAAGAGACGAAACTCCCTTAAATGTCGAAAATGTATATTTGTTGACAATCGTAGATACCTATTTATTCTGTCAAGTCGCTGCAAAATAAAGCGCGCAATGTTTATGGTAAAGCCTGATATGCAGTTCAACGATTTTTCAACAAAATTTTTGACATTTTAATCAGATTTAAAAAATAAACGAAAGTGGTAAATAAGCTCACTTTGAAATGGGGTGCAATTGATATGACCGATACTGTACATACGTAAATAAAGCTATAACTGAGCACCCGAAATGTGTAGTTATGCAGTGATTTTTTTTAAATTTCCAATATTTTTAACCGACTTCACAAAACACTGGTGCGAAATAAAGTCAATTGATCCGATGAATCCGATGAGGTGGCTCTTGGAGCATTCGAGAGAAAGATTTTGCGGCAGGTTTACGGGCCTTTACACGTTGGCGACGGCGAGTACCGCAGACGATGGAACGATGAGCTGTATGAGCATTACAACGACATGGACATCGTACAGCGAATTAAAATAAATCGGCTCCACTGGCTTGACCATGTCATTCGAATGGACACCGAAGCTCCAGCTCTGAAAGTATTCAACTCGGAACCCGCTGGTGGTAGCAGAGGAAGAGGCACAGAAGAGAAACGACTGGCGTGCTTTGTTGAACTTGGCTAAACTCGATTTGGCGGTTACAGCGCCAAATAAGAAGAAGAAGAAGAAGAAGAAGAGAATAGATCTATAATTTTATCAGTCACACAGTGTTATACTCCCGACGAAATCCTTGACGGTGGTACCGGGAGGGGAACGGTACATGACGGTAGGAAGGTTAGTTTGGGTTAAAGTCTCACAGTGACCGGGTTAGGCTTCCGATGCTTCCTCCTCGTAAAATAAACATGCGCAGTAAAAAGTTTACTATTCAAATAGACGAATAGTTATATGTATATCAACTTTTGTGAACTTCTGGTTATGTGTTTTTGTACAACAGGGTAAAAGTAGAAAGTGCTTACTCTCAGTGCAGAGCTGTTACGTCAGGTGTTCCGCAAGGATCTATCCTAGGTCCACTCTCGTTTAGTCTTTTCGTTAACGATGTGTTCTCTGTATGCCAATATGTGAATGTCCATGCGTACGCGGACGATGTCCAACTATACTTGTCAAGTCGTATTGGTCTAATTGAAGACATGTGCTTCAAAATTAATTCTGATCTGTCCGCCATTTCTGTATGGGCACGTGATAACTGCTTACTCTTAAATGCCTCTAAATCGTATGTTTTACCGATAAGTAGTAATGCTGTGTATGTCGAGGATATTCCGAAGCTTTGGATTGGTACCACCGCTCTTTTGTTAACTGACAAAATTAAAAATCTGGGCTTTGTTGTTAATTCCAGATTAAACGCTACCGACCACATTAATAAAGTGGTAAGCGGCGTTTTTGCTACCTTACGTAGTTTGAAAATGTCTGCATCATTTACCCCTTTGGAAACGAGACGCAAGCTAGCCATTCAGCTTATCGTACCCCAGATAACGCATTCCGAACTAGTATATAGTAAACTTGACTCAGCGTCTGCACATAAAATCGAGGTGGCCTTTAATAACGTCACACGCTACGCCTATGGTATTGGAAAGTACGATCACATCACTCCATGGAGAAATAAAATTCTGGGTTGCGATATCTTCGACTATCTAGAGGCGAGAAACTGAATGTTTGTATTCAAGTTGCTGGAGTGGAATACACCTAAATACCTTTGTGACATACTGATACGACCAGTGTCACGAAGACATCATAGCCTTATTGTTCCTAAGTACACCTATCTAACCTCATCAAGGATGTTTTTCGTTAACGCTGTGAGACTCTGGAACACGCTACCTGATTCGCTAAAGATGGAACTGAATAGAGGCAACTACAAAACAGCAATTCCTCGTTACTTCTGTGAGATGGACTAATATTCTCTGAATTCTTTTGTTTTTCCTCCTCCCATGCTTTCAATCTATTAATCTTTATCCCAACTATTCTTATCCTCTTATTAAAGATTAAGAATGTTCAGTATTGTTATAACCTCAGGCTGAACTGTATTACTTAATATACAAAATTATTCATAAATTCAACAAATCATGTTACATATTTTAACTTCCAATTGTATTCGATTCATATCCATGCATGTATGTATGTAGTTGATGTACTTTTAAAAGACTGTTCTTGTCTTAAGTTGTACAAATGCTTTCATAAATAAATATCACAAATATCACAAATATTGCCTTCTATTGGTTACAATAATTTTAAGCTATAATAAACAATTTTTTAGTAAGTGAGTTATTGGTTTTCAAAAAAAAAAAATTTTGTATAGGTCTCGCCTACATTTCGTTCTTGCTACGCCCATGGTTACAGTGCTAGCCGCTAGGGCAATTGGCTGACATATTAATATATTTCAGTAATTTGCCAGAATAAATTTTTATTTGGAAACAGCAATACTTAATGAAATATGAAAAGAACCACAGATCAAAAATGGGCACATATTTTTTATAATCCTGAGAATTAATTACAAATCTAATTTCTACTCTATTTCTGCATCTTCGACATGCACGTAAAGAGTTTTTTCTATTATAAATGTGGAATGGCAAGATGAGAGAAACAAAGCCGCTACCTCACTAACAAAAAATAAACTTTTGATGCATATAAATTTAAATTTTTATTGCGATAAAGTATATGATACTTTGACAGTTATCAAGGAACTGTTAAAAACTGCCAAAAGTGCAAAGAAGTGTATTTTTTATAAAAGAAATGATTTTGAAATAAAATACCGTATATATATGAGACCATGAGAGCAGAAATGGCCTAACCCACATTTTTTTCTTGTACCTAACTTCTTAAAACGGTTTCAAATGTGATAAATTTCAAAGTAAAGGTTGATTATTCCGTAATTTGATATGCAGCTCTGTACCTTAGAATTAAAGAATAAGCGACTTTCGTTGTAAATCTTATCTCATTTGAGACTATTTTAAGTAGGGAAGTACACAAAAAAATTTTTTGGTTAGGCCACTTCTGCTGCCACGGCCTTATATATATTTGAAGGGTACTATATTTTCTCAAATTTTTTTTTACAAGTACAATAAATATCTTAGAAAATGTTGGCAACCATACATACATACATCCTATGTTTGTATGTACTATGGGCTAGGTTATGAAAAATGTTTGCGGTTAATTAGTGACCAAAACTATACCGAAAAATACTTATGTCGATACAAAATGTCGATGCCAATTTAAATATACATACAGATAACTCTATCAAATCGCGCAGGTTTTCGATATGTTATGAATTTTAAAATTTCAATAACTGAAAAGAAAAAAATTCAGGAAGGTGTATACACTAAATACATATTATGCAGTTGATTTGCGAAAATTAAAGTTTAAATCTCGTACGCAGATGGCAACCGTACGCAATTTACAGCTCTTTGACACAATATCGAAATGATAATAGAATGGGCACTTTTGCAGCATAGCATGCCCCTTAACACAGTAAATAAAGTATTCACAGTTTACCATATGCGGAAATACATGTTGCCCATAGATTGGGCAATTAATTAATTCGCTATTCACGGTTTGTCCGCCGATTTGATTGCCATTAGGCGCAAAACTATCAGCACCGTTGCCATTAACTCCACTCCCATTTGCCAGCCCAATCGTACTGATACCGGTGCTTCCAGTCCATAACGGACAGCCAGCATTTTCAGGCAGATCACACTTGGCGGTATTCGCATTCCAGTGTAAATTGGCGCTACAATCCTGCAACACTGCCTGTCCATAGTAGCAAATGTAGTACTGCTGGCAACTGCTACTGCTGCCTAAAAAAATGATACGGTTTTGCTCAGCCGGTTGTGAGGCACAGTATCGGGAAGCGTTCAGCTCTTCATTGTCACCGTTACTTTCGGCATTGTTCTCAGCGTTTCCATTATTATTGTTGTCATTTGCGTTACTGTCGTTGTCACTGCTGGGTATTCCGATATCACAGCTGACATTATCGGCTGTGTCGCAGAGCTTGCTGGCCGAATTGAAGAGCATTGTAGGCGGGCAAGGTGCCATTACCGCTTGTCCATTATCCAGACACAAGTAAAATGAACGGCAATCATCGGGATTTCTATCGAATTCGCCGGAGGTGTGGTTCAAACAAATGCCATTTTGACGTTTAAACCCATTGCGGTAGAGTAAATGTGATGAGGAGGTGTATGGGTATTGCGTTATTGTAGCCAAGACCAAGTAAATGTATGCAACTAAAAAAGTTTACCTATATATGTGGCTATTAAAAATATTACAATTATTCTAGTCCTTACCTTCGCTGGATTCACCCCTCATTTTATTATCATCTCTCATTGGTTTATGGTATTTTTGCTGGCTAGAATCACGTCCTTTTCGAAAGACGTATTAACATATTCTAACTTCATTTTGAAATTGTTCAGCGAAATCTAAAAATTGGTTGCCCTTTTAATTCAACATACATACATACATACATATGTATGATATACATTGTATATATGTACATACATATTTGCATGCACATGTTTTTAAATGGTTACAAATGAGTTTCAAAATGTGATACATTCATATGCCTGGAATAAATATCCAACCAAATTTTGCTTTCATTAGGTACTAAAAGATAATATCTTCATGAATATCGCAAAAGGTGAAAAGCTAATTAAAACATTTTAATTTCCGCCATAGGCTCAAAATTGAGCTTGTATGTATTTACATACGCACAAACATATCTGTGTTCGTATGGAATAGTAGCTTATGTATGTCGAGATGCTGGCTTTAGTATAATGCGGCATTCCCTTTATCCTTTAACCGACAAGAAATTTTTTGATAAATGTAAATAAAATGTTGAAACCCCTTTTTTGAGGGCACCAATAATCTCTTAAACACACTATGCTGGGGAACTGAAACTTGGCACGGATGCATAAATTGAAAATACCCTACTTATGACGAAAACCAGGAGCTATTAGAAAAGGGGGTGTGGCACATCCCATACAAACTGAATTTCTCATATCGCTTATCTTTGGAATCGCTTAAGCTAACGTCCTGAAATTTAACATGGCTGCATATGTTATCAGTAGCATACTTATAGCGAAAAATGGCAAATATTGGAAAAGGGAGCGTGGCTCCTCCAACACAAACTTACCTTCTCATATCGCTTATCTTTGGAACCGCTTAGGCCAACGTGCTGAAATTTGATACAGCTATATACCGTCGTTTAAAGTATAAAGCCGCGTATCGTCGTCATTCTGCAAACCGGCGTAACTGACATTTGCTGCCAGTCAATCCTTATCCATTCGTCCTGAAATATACTAGTCAGAAATGCGATTGATTTCTAAAAAAATAACCATTTTTTACTCTCTACAAAATAATTTATGCAACCTCGCATATGCGGTTTTGCATTATCTTGACACGCGGTTTTTGCATTTTGTTGATACGCGGTTTTGTACTTTAAATGGCGATATGTTATTCATACTGTGCTCTTGGCGGAAACTAGAAGGTATTGGAAAAGGGGGAGTGGCACATTCCATACAAACTGAATTTCTCATATCGCTTATTTTCCAGAAAATTGATCCAATGGATCGCGCTGCTGCCGAAATATTTATATGGAAACTCCATATGTTTACTTTTCAGATCGCTAAATGAAATTATGTAAGCGCACCTTGGTTTGACGCCCTCATACACCCTTAATGCGATCTTGCATTTACCTCCGATTCAGAAAATTTCTCAGCAGTAAGATTCAAAGAAACCAGTTCATAAATATTAAGACGAATTTTAAAAGTGGCGAATCGACAATGAAAGATTCAACCACATCCGTCCAAGAAGGAACATGGTAGGTATATCAATGGCTTTATTTGAATGAAATTCAAGAAATCACGCAACTAATTTAGCCAATATACGGGAAAACTTTTCATACTGTGGGACATCGAGGATTCTTGGCCCTCCTGTAACTGAAAACGCGTATCTGTGCTCTTGAGTTTCCTTATAAGCACTTTTATTGGCTTACGCACCGGACCAATGTTGTAGTTGCAAGATCATAGACGATTTTGCACGCTTGGCAGTGATTTCACAGTTGGAAATAAGAACATCGGTAAAGCTCATGACATCGATAGCGATAAGTATTCCATATGGCATCACAGCGCTACTATTCCTGGTCCATGTGTGAGGAGGATTCTGCTCTTCATTCGTTTCAACTTGTTTCCCTTACAGGCCGTTTTTGCCTTTAAACGCTCTTTTTGCTCACGCAAAAGCTCTTATTATGCGCCGCAAAGTAAGCGGGAATTGGGTAGTACATTATAAAAAGACACCCACCTACCAAATTTCATTCCGATATCTCGAAAACTGAGAGACTAGATTGCATACAAACAGACGGACAGACATACAGACGGACATGGCTAAAGGGACTCAGCTCGACGTTCTGATCATTTAAGTATATAAATATTTTAATGGGTCTGTCTCTTCTTATTATGGTACTTACAAACATCGGACCAAAGTTATAATACCACCTCATGCTCATGAAAGGTATACAAATTATAACGACAAGTATGTGCAGTAGTTATGGTAGTGATAACGATAAATATTTTTATAGTCGATAAATATGTATATCGATAACAATAATTACAATGTATATTGACATGTACATCCAGTAGTAAGCATTGATATCGATAAGTTTTTTGATCGTGATATTGATATGCTCATCGCTAAATATACTAAAAATGATGATTCCTATATTTTCGAAATGAAGCTCGCATATTTATTTTGTAGATTTTAAAATAATGTACAAAAATGGCTTGTCTCACAACTTTCTTTTATTTCTTCTATTGTAGCAAATAGCTTGTAGCATCGCGGTACAGGCTCGTTTTTCGATATCCCAGCCATAGCCAAAAGGGCATTGCTGCAAGAGAAGGTACCCGTTACGACAATAATAAAAATAATTACAATTCGTTGTATGCGGATACAAATCGATGGTGTGCAACTGGCATTGTTCTCTCGGATTGCTGAAATCGGTCTGGAAGAATATACAAAATAATTAAAAAATTATTTCTTTCGCCTTATTAGCTGAATTAGTTATATTGGTATGTCAGTTAGTATTTACCCGACACCCAACGATTTCCGGATAATCACATTTTCCAGTATTCACATTAAAGTGTAGCATCGAGGAACAATGCATGGCCAATCTCTCCCCATGGTAGCAAATAAAATAATCCGAGCAAGATTTTGAGTGCGGCACGAAAATCATCTGACGGGGATTATCCAAGGCCGGACATTTGTTTGATATAATTATGGCCGTATCGCCATTTGTAATCGATGCGAGCGTTGTGGCTGCAACCGCACCTATTGCAGGACTCATAGTACTCGTATTCCCATTACCCGGGTAGCTAGTGGCCATCGCTGGTGTGGTTGACAGAAAAATTTCGCCTGCGGTTGTATTGATTGAACTTATTATAGAATTATTGATGGTGGCAGGCGATGGGGAGCTGATAATAGTGGTCGTCGTCAGTGCGGGTGCTGGCGTATCAACCGATGGATTACTAGCTGTAGTGTTGAGTTTGCAATCGACGAGCTCGCTGGGATCACATGTCTGTAGCAACTCATTGAAGTAATCGCCATCTGGGCATTCGCCTTCATAGGAATCGATGCCTGCACAGTAGATATAATGACTGCACGATGTATTGCTGACAATGAAGGCATTGCTGGGCTTATTATTGCATTCCTCGCGAATATCGCCATGCACAGGTATGATAAGTGAAAATATCAAAAGTGCGCAAGTCTCATAAAGCCATTTAATATGCATCTCTTAGCTAATTAGTTCAGGGCTGTGCCTACAATTGCGTTGGTGGGTTTGGAGCAACTAAATTTTTTTGGGTGCCAGCATTTTCATTGAAGTATGCCAAATTATTGAAATTTGATAAGCGATTGTATGGTTTACAGACGCACGCACATAATACAGATGCACATGCATACATACATACATATACTCGTATGCTGCGCTGGAATTAAATGAAGTGATGATTTCCAAGAACTCCATCGAAGTAAGAACCGCTGATATTGCATTATCACCTCTGCATATTTATGTACAAAGATATCAAAAAAAAAAACATGTACATATCTATCAAATGTGTCATAAATGTTGTAATACATTATGACACATGATATATGTACTAGATTTCCCTAAATGTGTACTACTGATTTTCGAGTATGATTAATCGAACGCCAGCAGTCTTTTGAGATGACAAAAGAAACTTTCCTCGACCTCACTTCTTGGCAGCCTTACGATTTCAAAAACTCATTAAGATTGATGTCCGTAACACCTTTCCTTGAAATAAAAATATGTACAAAAAATTAATTGAGCTATCATTCAGCTTATTGACTTTGGAGGGAATTTTACAATCAGGTTGCTTATTTGCACCGCAGTATTTACACTCAATTGTGTACTTATAGAAAAATGTTACACTTAATTATAGTAGATAGATAAAACAGTATGTACTAGGGATGTTTCGAATGTCATATTTTTCACATTCGCGAATGCGAATGTTACGAATAACATTAAAAAAGCTATAATCAACTTAAGTCATCGTTATAATAACTTAAAAATTTTGTAAATTATTAGAACATTGAACGAGTGCATAATCTATACAGTGTTTTAATCTGGTAGTCAAAGTTTAAAAGGGGCATATTATATTTTAAAAAGTGTAATTTTGCTGCCTTTTCTTCCATGAGGCAATTTCTTAGAGGCTCGTATATAACGCCGACTGCACTGAACAATTGTTCACTTGGAACGCTGGCGGGTGGAGCGCTCAAATATTTGCGGGCCAGATCTGTCAATTTGTCGCATTTTAGTTTAGTTTTCCACCAATGGAGAGGATTTTCACCGAGATGAGCTGGTTTTTTTTTTAAGATAGGCCTTCAATCCAGCTTTAATTTTAAATTTTTTAATGTCTCCAGATTCCAAATCCGAGCCTTCGCTTTCGCTGAAGGAATCTAATATTATTTCTAGGCTGCTTATAAGACTTTTAGCAGTACTTGTTGAAGATCCTCCAATGTTGCTTGTTATACTACTTAACCGTTTAGTGCCTGAAGTTAAAAGCCGATTATTGTTCGCGCCCTGGTTAGACAGACTTAGAGCCATTCCAACAATAGTAGAGTGGACTCTCTGCCCTTGTGAGCCATTCTTTAAGTCGGACCGATTTCGTAAAAAAAAATTATATCATATCTCCGATTCGCTTCAAATTTGTTTAATGGGTTCTATACAATCGAAAGCATAAAGCCTATAGAATGTGTTCAACAGATTAGTGAAAATTACTAATATTACTTACCTGTTCATACCTGCCAACCCGATATGTAGGCCGGGAAAAAAACAGACAGCCCAACATTTTCACATTCTATAGGCATACTTTCGGTTGGTATATAATTTGTTCATTAAACAAATGAGTAGAAAATTAACAAAATAAAAATTATTGAATATTTAATTAAAATATCCTGGCCAGAATTTTTTCAGCCAACCCACTCGCGAAATATTTATTGACACGTTCTTAGACTAATAGGTTTTGGATTGGAATTGCAAAAGATTCTACAAATTTAAGCAACTTTTTCGCAATATATGTATATCTTTGGTCGTCATTTATTTACATAAATATTTGTACAAAGTATGTCATACTTATATTTGTGGTTGTTGTTGTTATCCGACTTTGTACAATATATATAAATGTGTATGAAAAAAAGTTCTGATAACTGTTCCATTCACGCTTGTACTCTACTTATTTATGTACGTTCGCTTGGATCCTTCAAAACATTTCGCCTGTTTAATTAGTACGCATGCGCGACGTTCAATGTCCCAGCCATAGTAAAATGGGCACTGCTGCAGAGTAAGAAAGCCCCTGATGCAGTAATAGAAATAGTTACAATTCTGCGAATGCGGAAAAAAGTCAGTGACATGTGGTAAGCATTTATTCGCATTTGGTCGGTCGAGCTGTATGAATGGAAGGGATTGAAAATTATTATTATTATTGAAAATAAAATGGTAGCGTAAATTCATTTTGCAGTCAAATACTTAGTACTTTACTGCCACCTTCAATGCAAAGCGCCCTACATGGCAAATTTGAAATTCTACAAGAAAGGGAAGCAACTTTTTAAATTTGCACATCTCTGCTTTTGCAGAATTGTTCTAAGCGTGCTAATAAGTCTCGCGTTTTTTTTTTTAAGATTTAATTTTTTTAATTTTGGTGTAACGATGCATCCGAGACAACTAACGGAATATGTATATGTGTATATAAAATGCCTCATTTCCGAAAAAAGTGTCAAACATGGCCCTTTGCATTAATGATGACTATATACACATACATATGTAACTATAGTAATCTGTAATAAATTTTGTAGTTCTCGTGGAATAATATAAAGTAAGTAAGTTTATAAGGGATGTGCTATTAATCGATTAAATAATTTTTAATTAATCTTAATCCTGATTAATCAAAAAACGTTATTACTCGGACTCTGATTAATCAGATCCTGAGTAAATCTGAGTAACTTCCTTCATATATCCCGAGTTTGCTTTCAAAGCCAATAATTTTTTATATTCCTAAAAAAAAATGAAGCAAAGCCCACGGGCGTTATTGCCTTTTCGAAAAATAAATTAAGCTCGCGGGCTTTATTGCCTTTTGCCGGTGGGCATTATTTCCCTTTCGCTATGGCAATAACGCCCGCGGGCTTCATTTCCTAAAAAATCAAACAAAAAAAAGTGGGCGTTATTTCGTCCTTATTCTGGCTCTTGTCTCCATTTTAGAATATGTACATCCGAAACCCCTGTTCTAAATAAAAACTAATACATATGATAACATTGAACTAAATAACTAGAAGAAATTGAATTTAACAAATTTCAATGCATAAATTTAATACATGCATATGTATGTATGTACACTTAGGTGCACAATTGAGTCAATAATAATTGAGGAGGTGAAAAGGGTTGCCGATGATTTCATTAGGGAGAGGATTAGGCTCCTTGCAGTCAAAAAGCGGGGAAGTTCGGAGAGGTAACCGTTAAAAGTTGTCCTTGACGACGCCTCATTGAGCGATGACGGTTTACTTCCTCATCTGACTCGACATGGCTTTTTTACTTTCTTTCCCTTACTTCTAATTTATAGGGCTAACGAAACTTTGTACCGCAAAGGTGAGAGCGCCACCGAATTAGTGCTTTATTCCATGACTATTCGTATTCGTACTAGCACCAATGAAAGCTTTGAGGCATCTAATGTCGTTCAACTATCGGAACGCGGGTAGGTCTGGTGGTAAACGAAGAATGCCAAACTAATGATCTCCTTTCATCAAAGGAGACACTGTTGATAGCTATAACTTTGAAGTAGGATGGACCTTCGACTACTTGGAGTTAAAGAGTCTTCTTTGACCACCTGTTATGTTGAACTGCTTAAGTATTTAAGTACTTAGTAAGACTCTGTCGTGATTAAAGAAAATCACACTGTTCCCCTCTATCCGTATAGCGTAGAGGTGTGGATCCTCGCAACATATGTTGAGGCGTACCTCGGATTCTTCTTCTTATTTGGCGCTGTAACTGCCTAACCGACTTTGGCCGAGTTCAACAAAGCACGCCAGTCGTTTCTGTGGCAAAGGACGCTAGTTGAAAATGCCAAGTAAAACTTAGTCCTTCTCCACTTGGTACTGCCGTCGCAGTAGGGCTCTCCCTCTTCCGTTGCCACCAGCGGGTTCCGAGTATAATACTTCCAGAACTGGAGCATCGGTGTTCATTCAAAAGACATGGCCAAGCTAGCGGAGCCAACCTTGGATTGCCAAAGACTTATGCCTCTTATCCCTTTGTGGCGAAGATTACCGGAGACGATGGAACAATGGGCTTTACAACAATAAATTTGAATTTCATGATACGAATTTTGTCTTTTGGAATTGCTTGCCAACTGCATGCTAAGCATTTATCCACACGGCTGAGACCTGTTGCTATCGTTGCTTGGCATCGTTACGCGGTCCTTTGTTACCCTAACAACTAAAAGAACTATGTATTTATGGAAGATAAACATTCGAGAGCAAAATATACATATGTAAATATATACAGAAGTAAAAGTTGATTAGGTTTTTTAGTTGAGAAAAATTTTAAAATATTTAACTACCCCTCAAGCCATTATGACGGACCAGAATGAGTTGGATCAATTGGCTTCAGCCGAATTGGAAAGACTGCAACGACAAGTAGATCAAAAAACCTTATTTTTTATTGAAAACTTTGTACTATTCCTCAATTTTCCAGCATCGCTCCCTGCAGTTGGAGCTACGCTCCTTACTTGAAGAAAAAGCTAGGCAGCTGAAAAAACAAAATCACATGATAACGGTTTTGCAACAAGAACATCAAAAGCTGAAAGACGAGATTGCTATACTAGAGGGTGGAACGCATGCTAGAAAGAATACAAATGTAAGGCGTTCTTGGCATAAGCTACTCCTATATCTGAACACGTCTTCCGTTATCTTGACGTTGGTTTGTTGTTTTTTTTTTCAGAAAGAAAAGCGCTTGAGTTTTTTGCAAAGACAGAATCAGGAGCTGCAGCAAATTTTACAAGGTGAACGTGTCAAAATATGGGAGCTGGAAGGTCACATTAAAAAGGTCAGCCTTGGGACAAGCTAAAAGCTCTTTCGAATAATAAGAAACTTAAAAAATTTAAACACTTTCCAGGTAGAAAAGGAAATCGATGGTCTGCGTAAGAATGAAGTCACCGATAGCTGTTACAAGGAGAGTATTGGCAAAGTTCATAAGAGTGTCGTCAAGTTAGAGAATCGTCTGGATGTGGTCAATAAGAAATGTAGTGATGTCTTGGCAGAGAATTTCAAATTGCGTGACTCAATAAATCATATGCTGCAGGATCGGTACGTTGTAGCGTAGAGGCATGAAAGATCACCAGCTATTCATTTAATGAGGAATAGATATGTTTGATTTTGCTGTCATCTAAAAGTCAGCGATACCTAGGCTTTTTGAGTAACCATACATATCGATCTTCATATAGTGGCAACGAATTGGATTTCGTGTGAAGGAGAGAGAGTTGGGTGTACTAATGTCTCATCCTTGAGGCCTATACCCTCAGTCTTACTCTGTAGGATGATTGGCAGGACGATTGTTCAGGCGCTTGGAAGTGAATATCGATTTTGTGGGCTTCCAAATTTATCGGCAGAGATTTGTTCCCCAGCCATCTCGGTACACTTTTATGGTTTAAGTCCAGGATTTAGCAACGTAATCTGCCTATCTTGAGCACACCAAAATGGCGGAGGGATCGATGCTCCCTGGAAAATAATATTAATGAGAGATTTTAATACTGGAAAATAGGCAACTGAGTTTTTTAACAATTGGCTCAGAATCGAGCTCGAAGAAAATGGAAATTAGGACGGTATAGAAAGTTGCATGGAGACTTGAAAAAAGTTACATGAGTTCTATTATATGAATATGGTAGCGGTCTCGGCAAATATCTGTACATTGTTGGCCCCAAAGAACATTTGTTATTTGTTTGCTCCCCAAGATTTTTCTGTAATTGACGGTGGAAATTGGTTTTCACGAAAGACGTTTCTACTTCCCGAAATATTTTAGGTTTTATCTTAACAAAAGCTGCTGTTACGGCGATTTAACTATGTGTAGATCGTCGACCCTCATCTTTTCTATATTGCATCGGTCTCACAGCTTGTCGATGAATTCTAAGAATTTCGAGGTGTCTATCTATAGTGGACACTCTTAGAGTGTTCTTATATTCCTGTTATCCACAAGAAAAAATTTTGGGTTAAGATAATTTCTTAATTTTCTCTCAACAATATCTTTCATTTTATGTCGTTTTAGTGCAAATTTCAACGAGATGTGGCAGTCAATGGTAACCCAATTCAATGAGGGGAAAAAATATATTATGGAGCTGATAGACCAATCAACTGTAGCCTTTGATTTGCGCGAGGAGCTCTGCAACAAAGTACAAGTGCTCAAAGATCGTAGCGAGAATGATAAAATTATGCATATACAGGTAAAAAATATATATGTACATACATACTATTTTCTGAAGTTTTCTAACTGCAAAGACTTTAAAAGACCACTCAAACACCAAACTTTTGACAACACATTGGGCTAGGTAGGTATGCCACTGGTATTTTCTTTTTTATGTGTTATGTGCAAAATTTTCGATTTCATTAAATCTCTTTCAGACTGCCCGAAATAGAGGCTTTCTGGACGTCTTTTTTATCTGAAACGAAAAAATTGAGAACTACCTATACATTTCGTAGATCAAGTTTCCAACCTTCACAGAGTACCCTTTTCATTTCTTCTTTCCCCTTCTCCCATAGGAAATGCGTGAAATGCAACGCCGCCTCGAACACGATGCCAAGCTTCAGAAATTCTTTGACATAAAAGGTCAAAAGCGTCTTAATCCCGAGTTGGAGCAACGTGAGGCTAACAAGAAACTCGCTTTGAAAGGGAACTACGAAAGGCAGCTCGAGGAATATCACGCTATCATAGATGATATTAAGGAGTTATATGCAGTGGAGGACACAGATAATTTGGCAGCGCAATTCAAGCGACAAGAAGAGGAAAATTTTGCGCTCTTTAACTATGTCAATGAGCTTAGTCACGAAGTGGAGGCATTGAATGATACAACACAGGAGCTGAGTGAAGAAATTGGTAATTATTTATAGATACATATTTTTTTTTTGGTCGATGAAAATGAGTTTCTTTCTTTCCACAGAGCGTCAAAAGGCGGAACACGAAGAAAAGGAGTTGAAACAGAAAACCGAAGCTTTGGATTATCTTAATAGTGAGCTGGAGAAGATTGAAGTAGCAGCCGCAGAGGCTAATGCAAGAAAATTAACGCTACATACGAGTTTGGATGAAATGTTGCAGGGTATATTGGATATATTCAAGTGCGTTGAAATGGTTTTCTTTTTTAATTTTTTTTTTTAATTGCCTTATCTGAAGAGATTTTTGTATCACTAACTATGTATTTTTTACACTTTGATCTTAAATTCCACTTTTAGACTTCTATCCTGCAACGATGCACCCATCTTGAATGTTTTGAGCTCTAAGACTGTATTGACAGTGCATAATGTGAAACTTTTCGTTGGTGTCATTGAGCGTCGCATAAATACCGTTATCAGCAATATAAACGTTGATGAATCTTCTACTAAAATATTGGCTAGAAAAGATCGCGTTCCAAAATTTAATATCAAAGAGTCAGCTAAAGGAAAAAACTAATTTTTTCCCAAAATAGCGCCGGATTTGGGTGTGATAAAGGATTGCTATATTTGTAGAATTTTTCAAATCATATTTTAAACCTCAAAATTTAAAACCTAGTAATCTAAAATCTTAATGTGTATTCTTTCTAATAGTTTTAATAAAAAAAAAAATTAACCAGCTGTGAACCTACTACTATCTAAGGCATCCCTACTGCTCGACAAAAGACAAGGTTCAATAAAATGGATATCTTTTGTGCTTTTACGTTTTTGCGTTTTTCGGTGGTTCTTTGGCAAAATTGTAATGATTTTTTATTTTTTTGCATATATTAGAGTATAGTTTTAAGCACTAGGACCCACCATAAAAATATCAAATTTCTCTAACGTATATGCACTCCATCAATTTTGTTTAATTAACACATTGACTCAATTTTGCACCCATATAACTTATAAGAGACTCGCTGCAACCCGTTTTCCTCCGTTAAAGTGTCGGATTTTGTTATAAATGAGTAAGTTGGTTTTTTGTTATGAAAATACCATGAGATGCGTTTTGGGAAATAAAAATAAAAATATTACTGAAAAAAGCTATGACGAGGCTTTCAAGCCGGGAAATAGCGAAAATATCGCATGTGAGCCAATCGACTGCTAGAGGCACTGCTAACATGCAGATTGCAAAGAAACCGGTGGAAATAAACCGAAAATATCCGAGGTAGAAGGCGTTAATAGCGTCAGACAGAATATCTACCGCTAAAGAAGCTGTGGGGTGCGTTGGTGGAGATGCTAGCGTGTGAACCGTGCGAAGAATGCTTTACAAAGCAGAATTGAAGGCGATGGTGACGAAAAAAAAACAACTGCTGTCGACCAGGGACATTAATCTAAGGTGAGCATCAAAATTTTGGGAAAGAGAAACTAGTGAAAAAAAAATATTTCTTTGACTCACACGTCAACTCTTGATATTTTTTTTTGATATACATCTTAAGGGATCTAGAAACAAGTACCGATTGGCATCCAATGTATGCGGTGCGCGTTATTTTATCTTGTACCTCGCATGCGATCAAAATGGAAAATTTCGTAAAGTATCGAAAGTAACGTTAAAGACTGCATATTCTGGTTTATAGATTTGTTATAAACGAGTATTATGCAAAAGTGTTTTATAGTTGCCTTGGAACTTGCTCTTTATTAAAATACTTTAGTTTAATTTTTAACTCCACAGGATTCGGCAAGTTTTCCTTACCGTGATGTTATATATAACTGACTTCCAAGAAATGTAACGTTAAAGACCACCTTAAACCACATTTATCTTTAAACCAACAAAAAATAGGAAACAAGTAACATTTCAGAAATATAATCAAAAATACACGTGCAACTGTTACGTTAAAGAGAAAAATCTTGACCATATGTATCTATATGTATGTACGTATGTATGTGAATACGTTTTTTTCTATATAAAAATAAATATAGCAGTAATTATTCAGGTTTCAGATTATGATTAATCAGTTTTCTGATTAATAAAATTATTTAGATTCTGATTAACTAAAATGTAACTAATCGAGAAATTAATAGCTTTGATTAGTCTAAAATTATTATTTTTAAATTAATTAATTAATCAGGTTTCGATTGATCAACTTGTTCGATTTATTGATTAATCACACATCTCTAAAATATATCATTCATATCTGGCATCGAGTAGTTAGCTCGGGTAACTTTTTTCGGTGAACGTTTGCCTGCTGTTTTCAAAGTTATATGAATCAGATTTTATGATTAACTCGCAAACACCCGGCCTATTTCACTGCGCCTTAAAAGTAATTATGTGTTGTAACTCCCTCCACAAACTTGTATGTATTCATTCAAACAAAAAAAGGAGCTTTATGAAGAAAGATTTAAAAAAAAAAATAATAGATTTATGAAGCATTCTTTACTTTTTATGAAAGTGGGCGGTGGTTAATATAATTCCGAAGGTATTTAGTAAGTAGGTAAAGTACCGACTTTTTCCTGAAAACTTAATTTAAAATTTTATAACTCGAGTCTACATATCGCGCATTTTCTTCAAAGGTGTATTAATTCAATATTTACCTTATTCTATCAATTAAACTGAATTAAATTATTTTCAAATTCAAATAAGTGGCAATCCGCTTCTAAAATAATTCCGACAGTAAACTTTCTAAAATCTCTTTAGTTTGATACCTGTATTTTAATATTTCATTTATTTTATCAATTTAATTGAGCACAAATTTTCAAACAGAAGACATCTCTCGTTAAATCTACCACCATAACCATTGCGGCCCTTGCTTTACGGCGACTAAACAGAATAAAGACAATTCTTGATGAATGCCTGCAAATACGATTGTAAGACATTTATGTTATTTCGTCTGAAATAAGTCTATGTAAATTGGATTTATATGGACCAATGATACTCGTCCGTTTTGAAATTGCCACCAACTATACTATACAGATTCAATGACGAATCCCCCTCGAACCGGATCATTGTTGCCGCAAGAGCTTCTTCACGGACATAACGCTTTCATTAGGTTATGTGCGATATGTATAGATATTTTATGATAGAAAAATCTTGACTCTTTTGCCAAAAACATCGAAGTCCACTCACTTTTGTTTTGAAGTTTTGAATGATACACACAATGAATGATAAAACATTTGTAGGTACCCACAGAAAAAAATATCAATTACTAAAAAATAACCTACTTGTAGTCAGTTTTTTTGTTGGACTTCTATAAGATATATATAACTTGTAGTTAGCTACAAAAAGCTAACTTGAAACAAGTGGACAAGTAATACAGGAGTAAAGCTCGAGATTGTTTTCTTTAAACGCGTTTCTATTTAAATATCCTGCACTTTGCAAATACTTTTTCGAATTGAGAACAAATAAGAGGAAGATCGAAATTTCATATTATCATTTTGAAGTTATGTATGACGGAGTTCGAATATGCGACCACCTACAGCAGAATATGTAAACAAATATGAAATGTGAATAAATAATTAAAGTAAATAAAAACAAAAATATTTTGTTTTTCCTATTGACATTTTATGCCCAAAAGTAGTTAGTTACTTCAACTGCAGAGGTAGCCACCCTTGACTATTTCGCGGCCATCGCCATAGAAATATAGTTAGCTTTCGTCAAAGAAGATATACACATAATAAGTGACTTATAGCTCCTTCCTAATCAACTTAAAGTTAGCTTATAGTTAGATACATTTCCTGCAGGGTACATACTATGTACGTACGTTTGCATGTATGTATGTACATACATATATATTTAGCACAATGCGAAGCTGGCAAAGAACCTGTTATTATTTTAAGTGCCTACAACTACAAACGCACATTAGAATACAAAAATTAATTTCACGAAATTGCAATTTAACATTACTGTAAGCAATTTGACTCGGCTTCGAGATACATGACAGTGTGATAAGCGCGATGCTAAATTTGTATTGCGGTCGATGGCGTATGAGTAACCTTGGTTGCTACACCTGCAAATCCGAGATGACTCCGGAAGCAATTAAAAAAATGCCCAAATGGGTATAAAAAGTCGCCAGAAGTTGCTTCAGGTGCGATTCAAACAGTGGTTCTCAGAGCCTGAATCGTGGCATTCGATGTTGATATCACGGCATTCGATAGCGAGTGCGATTCGTCGATTTAAATTGTGTGGGGGAGAAAACAGCTGTCATTTTATTCGATTCGATTCGAAACGAGTAATCATTCGATCACGAATGCCGCGATTCGGGCCCAGGTTTGCTAAGCGACATGAATTTTGGTTGACTAAGTGCATTCATATCATTAAATCGTTAATTGTACCCGTTAGGGATGATCCGGAAATTAATTGATCTCCAATTATAGCCGTAAGCGATAAGTCGAGACTAATTGATCTCTAGTAATACCCGTACGAGACTAGTTGCGACTAATTAATTAATGCCCTATTGTGACAGATTGAGAGTAATCCCGGAATAGTCTCTTTAGAGATGAATCGTAAAATTTTTTGCAAGGTATGTACAAGCCGACATATGTAACTCCACTAATTCACAAACAAATATATACTTATGTACGTATTTATGTTTAATAAGCATGCGCGTCCACTCTTCTGACTTACCATGCATTGTACATTTTCGGGGAAATCACATTTAGCTGTATATATATTGAAGTGTAAATTGTCGGTACAACGCATTTCAATCGGGTGCCCGTGATAGCAAAGAAAATAGTCTGTGCACGATTGGGCATTCGTCAGAAGAACAAGCTGTTCAGGATCATCGCTCGCTGGACATTGATCTCTCACTACTGGTAGAATGGCGTGCGGTTCCAGCGTATTTATGCTCTCGGAACTGGTGGTGGTGGTGGTGGTGATAGTGGTAGTTGGTATGGTAGTTGCTTGTGGCAGCCTCGTAGTTGTTGTAGTTTTCGGAGTAGATGTGGCTGGCGGTACGGGCTCATCTGGATCTTCGGATACCGCTGGCTGCTCTGGATCTTCTGGAACATCCAGCGCACAATATACATTTTCTGCATCATCACACGATTCGCCATCGAAGTATTGACCTTCATCACAATCGCCAGAGTAGGAATTGTCACCGTCGCAATATATGTAAGTTTGGCAGCTTTGTGTGCTTTTTACGAATGTTCCTTCTTCCGCATTATCACATTCTTCGAAGGTGTCAGCGAATGTTGCATGGAATGAGAGTAGTTTAGATATTAAAATGATGATCAATAAGGCTTTATAACCCATGGTTATTCTTTGTTTTTTTTTTTTTTATTTTTAGATATGTATACGCGGCTTTTTAAATTTTTAATACTGTAT
>NW_023458559.1:53068955-53082959 GCF_013731165.1 Rhagoletis pomonella
TGGTTGCAGCTCGTGGCCGTGTTTATATCGAAGGGTAATTAAACAACCCTAACGTCTGCTGCATCCGGTTATGTCGTAATTTATCTTTTAATGTCTTTAAATTACAGACCACCATTAAGGCGAACATTGCGTGAGGAGTACAACAAACGCTTGATCAATGAGAATTTCATGAATACAACACCAATGTTCTTTGTTTGAATGGAAAAGAAAATAGTAATCTCATTTATACGACTATACGATAATATTTTAATCATATGCATTATCCTATTTTTATTGTAAAGAAAAGTCATTGCTAACTGAGGACGAATGTCCTAATCTCGCCCTCGCTAAGCAAAGCGCATTTTTTACATTTCAAATGTTATGTTTTCAACTATATTCCACTGGATTGGCGAAAATATGCAACAGCAAAATTCATCGAGTTAAACTTATAAATTGTTTTGAATTGAAAAAATATCGCGAAATCCTTGGTAATAAATAAAACATACATTTGAAAACAGATTCTTAACCTCTATATCCAATAATCCACATAAACATATGTATTAAATATCTGTCATGTTATATCTAAAGCACCTGTAATAAATTTACCGAGTGCTGTATTTGTACGTTTTATTTGCTTCTATGGTCGCAATAGTTGGTCCTTATATATGTATCGTCACCTGAAATGCAAAGCTGTGACTAACAAATGTGTTTCTTAGATAAAACGATGTGGGGACTTGTATTCCATTAAGTGCATCACAGTAAAAAAATTTATTTTTCTTTTTGTTGTTAGTTACGGCTTTTTCCATTTCAAGTGACAATGTGTATTTACATAGCGTCGCCTGGGTAAAAGATTGTCGTATGTTAATTTCGGCAGGTTGTGGGAAATCGCGATTGAAGTTTGGAATGCAATTTCTCAAAAACCCGAAAATAGATCGAAGTGTCCAAAATTAAAATTTGAATTAAAACTTAAAATGACCAAATTAACGACACTTTTTACTCAATATCTCGGAAACTAAAGGAGATATCGAACAAGTAAGAAAGTCTAAGTTCGAACATTAAATACCCGGCGCAGGTATTAAATATGTTTTTTCACCTTTCCGAAACCTACCGCTGGTAAGCCGGGGTGTATCAATTTTGAGTAAATTAGTAAATTAAATTTCGAAATATTGCAGCATTTCTGAAATTTGCGAATTTTAGTGCGATTTCAATAATTTTCAACGTTTTGCTTTTATGTGGCAAGCACAATAAAAATACCGAGTTTGGTACAAATTGGTAGAACGGTTACCGAGATACATGTATGTGATCATAAGTGGGCGGTGCCACGCCCATTTTCCAAAATTTTACCATAAACGTACCAAGAATGATTTATCGAAGAGTTTGTATTTCTCCAAATTACCGTTATATGGCATGTGAGCGTGGTTATTGTCCGATTTTTTAAATTTTCGGCCATTAAGTATGCTGTACCAAGGCCAAAAACTGTGCCAAGTTTGCAAGAAATTGGTGCAGCGGTTACCAAGATATACACATGTAACCATAAGTGGGCGTGGCTACGCCCACTTTCCAAAAATTTATAATCTTATTTTTCGTCTGAAAATTATTGTAAATATCAATTTTGAGTGAATTATCCTCAGTAGTTCTAAAATATCGCAGTTTTCGTATTTCTGGAAATTACCGTTATATGGGAAGTGGGCGTGGTTATAGTCCTTTTCGCCCATTTTCAATACCAACCTACCTTGGACCTACCAAATTTCGTTGAGATATCTCAGTTTTTGCTCGAGTTATCGTGTACACGGACGGACGGACAGACAGACATGGCTTAATCGACTTCTCTATTCATTCTGAGCATTTATGTATACATTTGTCTATATCTATCTCGATTCGTTTTGGCTGTTACAAACAACCGTTATGTGAACAAAATTAATATACCCTTGTGCACAAGTGCGCTCGGGTATAAAAATGGAGAACGCCATTTTTAATATATGACTGCATCACCAACTAAATTTTTACTAAATGATCGAAAAAGTTGTCAATATCTCGGAAACTAAAGGAGATATCTAAAAACTGGTAATACCAATCAAAAGACCTTATTTCAAAATACATGCCTGCATCTAGAACCAAAAATCGTCAATATGGCGCTTACAACAATCTTTTACCCAGGCGACGATAGGTCGATTTGAAACCCGAGGCTATTCGGAAGGCGACACGGGTTAATTCAAATTCATAGTGCAAAGTATTCGAATCCGAACGTTTGGCTTTTTGGATCGCAATACAGAGTGTACCCACTGTATATACAGCCCAATTCTTAATAGTCCCGGGGAGTTTGTTCTCCGGGAACTTGTTTCTCCCGAGAAAGAAATCCTCCAATAATTAACTGCTAGGGAGTAACATTTTCCCGAAAATTTGTGAGGAAATTTTGATTTCAAAAAAGCCGTTTCGACACTTTTGACACCTCAACTCCGCCCTTTAATATAAAAAAATCGTCGAGAAAACTCCCAGGGAGTTTCTGTTCAGAATCGGCCTGATATTTTCACACCACGAAGCCTAGATTATGGCCCTACTATGTATGGCGACTGATAGGCGATACGCAACTATATGCTGAAATTCGCATCTATATACTAAAATTCGCATTACATATGGCAACTGGCTACTGACTCAGCGACTGGGTCTAGCTAGTAGCGGAATTTTGTCTTTCCCGTTTATGACGATTTTGTTCAGCCTCATTGCGTAAGTCGTAAATTAGGCTGAATTGTACGACTCGACAACTTCAGCATTGTCTACTGTCATGCTGAAATAAGTAGACGACGAAAATCGTCGAAAACTATGCAGTGCTGCCAAGTTTTTCCGTTTTAATACACTAGTCCATTGGAAATTTTAGACAATGACGCTAAATTTTCGATACGATTCGACTCTCGAAAAACGACTTGCATTCGGCACGACTCTCGCAATGAGGCTGATTATTTGTTAACATAAATTGTTGAACACATTGGAGCAAAGTTGCCTATTACTCATTTATTCTGCTCAGGTATGAGTCGAGCCTGCTGCAATAGCCACAGCGAAGTTGGGCTATTGTGGTGCCCAACTGGTAGCCATGGGCCATGGCTACTTGACCAGCAACTAGACACCAGTCGCTATACATAATAGGGCCATTAGTATCTTGAAATAATATTAGATCCTTGCGGACAATACAATTTACATATGTATAATGAAAGGTTAAGCGATTTGCATTTCCTCAAAACCACTAGACTCTCGGTTTCAAAAATTAAGCAAGGCAGTCTGATCTAAAGCACATTTGTATGAATTTTTATGAAAATATAAAATGTACAACTATATATATGTATTTGTATTTGAAAATATCGTCGAGGCTTTTGCAAAACCGCCCATCGATCAAAACCGCCTATCTTAAGCTGCCTTTACATGAGGCGATTTTTTGACAGGCGATAATCGGCTGCATAATTTGACTTGCCGTTTATTTTGCGGCAAATGATTTTTGAATCACCATTTACACTAGCGATTTTTCTGGAGCAATGTTGAATCACCTAGAAAATCTTCTCAGGTAAATCCAGCTTTACAGCACTCAAATTTTATGGAGCGAAAAAACAATTTTCTGTGAAGGCATTGCTTTGATAGGCGGTATCTTCTCTAGCTATTATTTTACAAAATCTGTTATTTTAATAACTATTTTACGATTTTTATGCATAAATCTCGATTCCTGGAGTTCAAATACAATTTTTGCCACAACGGCGATTTAGGTGGTTTTGAAAATGGTCGATGGGCGGTGTTGCAAAAGCATCGACGATATGTTAATTAGTATTTAAGCATTAAAATATTTGTATTTGTATATTTTTTACGATCTATGCATCTTGCACTTGTCCACTTCGTTGGGCATTTACTTCTTCAACTAACGTACGTGGGGGCGGACGAAATTTTCGGTGCACTTCATCATTAAGTCCTTCACGATTTCTTGCTATTTCAATAGCCAGAAACTGAATGCGCACAACCAAAAGTGAGTTTTCTGGAGTGAATTCTTTCGAAGCATCGGCACGAAGTAATGTTCCGTAAGCATAATCTTCCAATTTGTTGAATTTCTCTGCAAACAAGCGCCAGTGAATTTTTGCATCTTCAGACTTCAAAATATCATCGGTCAATAGTTCTATTTTGAGATCAGGAAAATCTTGCCGAAAAACTTCGTAAATTTGGTCATCATGTGGCGTTAGGTGCAGACATGAAGGATGAACACTTGTCAGAAGCTTTACCGGAAGAAAACATATTACGAATTAATGCAGCCCAACTTATCATTTAATTTATAGTTTTTTTTTTTTAATATTACTAACGTTAAAATACACTTCCGCATGATCCATCGCTTTTAATGCCCACATTTCTTCCACGAGCTCGTCATTACCAAACTCGTCTGCTGGACGCGACAGCAACGAAGCTCCTTGCTAATAAATATAGATCTATTTCAGTACCGAGTTTTATGCAGAATTTGGCAATTCATTATTTACCATCATTTCCATTGGTGGTCCCTTCTTCTTGAAAATGTGTCGTAAATAAAAAAGTACTCAGATGAGTTGTGAACATGTCTGGCTAGAGATGACTAGGGACACGAATTTCGATACGATATGATACCATATCGATATTTTTGACATTCCATACCGATACTTTTTACTCGAAAGTTTTCCAACGATATTTTTTGGAATCGAGTACCAGAACCCTTATATCGTATCGAATCGTAAATATACATTACAAAGTTAATGTGAAAATGATACATTTCGTTACCTTAATATAGAAAGGCCCTAACTCATATAATCGCTGAATTACAAAAAGTCGTAACTAAGTAAAAATTCAAAATTCCTTTTTGATTGATTATGATGAATTTCATCGAATTATAAGTCCCCACATCACTTTAAGCAATACAAAATTTTTGTCAGTTACGGCTTTTTTGAATTTCAGTGACTATATGAGTTAGGGCCTTTCTATATTAAGGTAACGATTTGTATGACAAGGTATTGGAAAATAAAATGAAAACGTCAAAACTCTGGGAATTGGGCAAGACTATTTGTATAAAACTTTTTGTATTAATATTTAAAAAATTTAAAGTTAATTTCCCAAATTCCAACATGTAAAAATTTGTCCTTATTAAAATTTCTATTGAAAGTTTTGTTGTTAATATTGTTTTCAAACATTCCATTTATTGCAAATCTATTTCGTACTATAACCTTACTTACTTTGGAATTTATATGTAAATCTTAGGTTGGTATGTGGCGCGCCTTCAGTGATGTACTTAATAAAGTGCAAAGTGTAAATTCTTTAATAAAAAATTTTACCACTATTCCGATTTAATTTTTTAGATTTTTGTATCGATATTTGGACTATCGAATCTTTTTATTACGATAATAATGTGTACCCGATATTTTTACAGCGATACTTTAAATTAGTACTATATCGCCACTTTCGGTTCGATATCGTGTCCCTAGAGATGACACAATAAGACAAGATATGACACGATAAAGGCCCGTCCACATACAACTTTGGCGTCGCGTTGGCGCTGGCGTCGCTTTGACAGCAGCGCGAGTTACGCCCGTACTTGCTACAATGAACGCGTAGCAGAGAATACTTTGGTCACAAAATTAACACACTAGCGGCAGATAAATCAAAATTTTACATCAATAATTGCATTAAAAACCATATTTCTTGCCCGCATTTGATTAAAAATGAAAATTAAATCACATAATTTTGATTATTTAGAACAGCTGACGCACGACGCACGCGAAAAGTTGAGAGTTGGCCATCTTTCTGCGTTGTGTTGGCATCGGCGTTGCCCAACTTTGGTTATATGGAGACTTTCATATAAATGCATGTACTCATAGTCAGCTGTCGAAGTGACGCCAACGCCAACGCAACGCCAAAGTTGTATGTAAAC
The DNA here is from genome assembly GCF_013731165.1 of Rhagoletis pomonella. Taxonomy (NCBI): domain Eukaryota; kingdom Metazoa; phylum Arthropoda; class Insecta; order Diptera; family Tephritidae; genus Rhagoletis; species Rhagoletis pomonella. The sequence continues at coordinate 53,074,855 of NW_023458559.1, forward strand.
GGGCCTTAACAAATAATTTGGGCTTGTAATAAAAGAGCATAAATGCAGAATACCTACAATTCTCAAATTAAAAAACTCATATGGGGATCGATAGACGTCATTGAGGTGAGCGTAGCAGTATATTCTTTTTTTGGGAAACAACAACCACAAAAATTATTAAAGGTCAAAGTTCAAATTAGGCATTTTTTAAATCAATATTTCTCGAAAAATTTTTCATGATTCATTCAGATATAGAGTGCATGGCGGAATTACACCAGGTGAAGTAATTAGAGCGAGAAGAAAGATTTTGACTCTGCCTTATTTGAAAAATTGCCTTTAAAATTTGACTATAAAAGTGAAAGTACATACCATCCATTGCGACACCGTCACCGGCACCATCACCGTCAACGATGCGTCAATGACCATCACCGTCAACGATGCGTAGACACTATCCGTTTGACGTAGCATCCGAAAAATCATACACACGCTGCTAATCTTTGCAAAATTTGCGATTAGCTTTTGCACTTCTTCTATTAGGTTTTCCTCCATAATTTTCTAAATTTCGTTTTTCGATAAATCTTAAAATTTCCACCAACTGAAAAAAATTACGTTCAAACATGTAAAGAAAACACTGAATATTTTCATTTGACGCAATTGCATAAGCAAAATTGAGAGTTGAGCTAATTTGTGCGGCACCGTCACCGTCAGCTTGTTCATGTAACTTACTTCATACAAATACACCGAACCAGCTTTTTTGACAACTGCCGGTGACGGTGACGGTGACGCAATGGACGTTATGTACTTTCACTTTAAGGCGGTCGAATGACAGAAAATAAATAATATGACAGAAAATAATAAAATAATAATAAATAAATCCATATGGATGCGCCTTGTACCGCCCTTAAACTTGATATACAGTTCAATGCGAGCGTCAGCGTGAACTTTCGCAAAGGCAAATAATTCAATTTGTATTCTTATGGACGCTGTCAAAACTTGTCGTTCACATGCGAAAGCTTTGCGTACGCACCCAGTTGACTGTAAGCATGAAAAAAGGCACATTATGCATTTTCAATTAGTTTTTAATCTATAAGTCTGAGAGATATTTGAATTCTCTATCTTTTGATGTATCAACTATTGCAAAAAGTTAAGTAATAACGAAGATATTGATCAAAATAAAAAGCTCACGCTCACGCCCGCATTGAACTGTATAGAAGGCTTTAGCCCTGTTCGCGTACGCACTATCCAGTACTAATTTTACTGGTTTTTTACTGGATGTCGTTTTCGTACGCAAAAACTTGCAAGAAACTAGCAAAAAGAGGGGAAATTGAGAGAGCAAAATGTGAAAGAGAGCTGCAAATTTCTGCTGGAAAAATTTTTCCCAGCTAAAACTTGCAAGTAAGAAAATCAGCTGATCACAAACACATGTCAAGCCCTAGTCAAAGCAACATTAAAAAAATATAGAAAACGGTTTTTTTTCTTAACAGCGGTCGTCCCTCGGCAGGCAATGGCAAACCTCCGAGTGTATTTCTGCCATGAAAAACAGCTTCTCATAAAAATACAATCGCCGTTCGGAGTCGGCGTAAAACTGTAGGTCCCTCCGCTTTGTGTGACAACATCAAGGCGCACGCCACAAATCGGAGGAGAAGCTCTGCCAAACACTAACAATATGTGTAAGCGCCAATCTATTATTATAATTTCCCCTACTTTGCAAGTTTTTTGGGTACGAGAACGCAAAACCAGTAAAAGTTTTCTAAAACTTTAGATAGTTGGGCGTACGAGTACACTCCTAGGCAACAACGGGACGAAACGGGAAGCGGCCGATATGTTAGCATGCACGATTTTAATTACATTTTTTAATTGAGGGATTCACAAGCTCAAATAAATGGTTTGAGAACTTGAAACCATAACCAACTATTTTTTTAACACTGCAAAAATGCATAATATGACTTTGATGGTAGTTTGCAAACCCGCGATATTCTTTTTACACGTTTAAAGTTTACGACATACAACAATACGACACTTGTGAATACCACAACTGTCTTTCTGCTAAACATTTACAAATTCGACCGATCTTCAGCTTGCATAACACAAATAAAAAAAATATGTACTTCCCACTTAAAAGGAAACTTTTATTCTAAAATTTGTTATTAATATAAAAGTAGGCAACACCCACGATTGAGAGAATACATCTATCATTCTTGGGCAACACCTTTCCAATTTTTAAGCTGTTTCCATTGGTTGCGCAGCAGTTTCTTCGGTGTATTTGCCCTTTTCCTTGCCCAAGGCAGCCATGCGTCCCTTACCGCGGCGATCCAAAATTGCTTTGCGGTCTTTGTCCAATTTTAGTTTAACAATCAAACAGTTTGATGGGTGAATACCGACATATACATTAGTGCCATTTGCGTTTTCACGTTGAATCTTTTCAATGTAAACAACGAACTTTTTGCGATACGACTGTACCACTTTGCCCACCTGATTGCCACTGAAATGGCCACGCACCACTTGCACTTCATCATCCTTGCGAATGGGCATTGAGCGAACATTGTACTTTTGGCGCAACTCCTTCGACAATGGAGACGACATAAGGCGACGGCGGATGTGCGAAGGAGCCTGGAAATGCCGCTTGCGATTCTTCCTGCGCGAAGACGTTACAAATTTGTTTTGTTTCATGGTTGTGTACGCTATGGTTTCTTCTGTAAAAATATAGAATTTGTTATCTGTCCATTATCACAATTGCAGAGTGAGAGTTGGAAAACTCAGAGCCGACTATTCTCAGCGGACGCAAGATCACCATGATTTTTTAAGATTGTGAACTACAGCTACAATTCGCTCATTGCACTGATACATTCTCATTGATGCAAAAAATGTACGCAACCACATAAAAGGTAAATTTCGATACCAATGCACACTGCTGACTTGCTGATTAATTCGTTGAAAAATGGTGGATTCTATTATGTCCGCCCGAAAATAGTCGCACATTTACAAAATCTATAAACCATCGTAAAGAACGCAATCACTTTCGTTTTATATATTTGATTTCTCAGGATGATGGAAATAGATATGAAAAAATTTTATGGAGCAAAACTTACACCAAACTTGGCCCGTATAAACAACAAAAAGAAGGAATCTGACAGTTCAATTGTCGGAAGTAGCAAAACTTGACTTGAAGTTTGTTTTGATTCGTTTGTAGTTGCCAGATTTATATACGTAGGCGTTGGGCGACTTTGCATTCTTCATCTATTTTGCACGTTACCGAAGATTTTTTAACCGGAAAATTTTATTACCAAAAAATGTTACCAGTTCTTGTCACCGCGATTCTAGGTACGTTGGTAATGCAGATAAAAAATATTCAGCAATTCAGCTATGAAGAATTGTGCAAATTCTGGCATTGCATATTTCACGGGGCAGTTCTTTGTTACCGGCTAAAAAAATTTACCGGTTACAAGCGTTACACACTTTTTATGGCCAGCGCAGAATAGACCTGTTAGTTTTCAATAAAAGGTGGAATTAATTGAAATTAATAAGGGTATTCATCAAACCTTATAAATGCATTGTAAACCGTATAAACTTATAATTGTGTAAACCTTATAAATGAACTGTCAAAATTTGTATGGAAACTCGTTTACACATTTCTAATAAATTTATCCAGCGATTTCACTGATTAAACTTGATAAACTGAAGACAATGCAACTCTGTCGCAAATCTAGCTATGTTTTCTTAGGCAATAATCGGGATCCGCATACAAATTTTGCACGCAAATTCAACAACGATATGATCCTGATAGAGATCTGGTTCAATTATTATCCGTCTGTTTGTTTTGTTTCACTGATAATTCGCAAAGTTTGGTAGCCGTGATAAATGAATTAATACACAACCAGTTATTCTGCCATTGTTTCTTATAACTTGCTTCAAATAAATAGCCTTTATGTTATATGTACATTTATTTAAATAGATATCTCGTAAATATAATTTTTTCCAATTTAGTGAGGTAGTTTCTATAATTTCTTTATCCCCGTGCTAGTAGTTAGTATAAAGTTAGTGGCACTGCGCTTTATAACCAAAGAAAACACGACTATTGTCGCATGTGTAAACGAAAAGAGAGTGTGGGTCGTTCATGTAACAGAGTGCATAAACTTATAAGATTATCTGCTTGATAAAGTTATCGGTTTAGATGAATACCACTAATAATAAAAGGTTTACTATTTTAATCAGACCCAATAAAAAGGTGGCCGCTGTGGTGTAGTGGTTATCACACCGCGGGACCTGGGTTTAAGACCGGTTCAACCCAACATCATTGAAATAAAAAACAAAAATAAAAAAATCGAATAGCGGTCGCACCTCGCCCCACGTCTCGCATTTTCTACTAGTTGCGTTCCTTATCTCCCAGAAATAGTCAGAAAAAGTCCGAAGTAGTCAGATTTAGTCCAAAAAGCGTACCTTACTCGAGAATGACAGCAAAACTGAGAGAGCAACACTCAGTGAGAGTCATTGTATAGGCTTACAAGTCATGAACCAAAAATACAAGATCTAATCAAAAAAGCAAGAAAAAAGTATATTTCTGAGCGATATCGATTACAAAACCGACAAATATCGATAAATATCGATAACAAAATCGATAAATGTCGATATCAAAATTGATAACAATCGATAACAAAATCGATATATATGGAAAACAAAATCGATAAATATCGATAACAAAATCGATAAATATCGATATTTTATCGACAAGTCCCTCTTTACTTTTATCGGTATCCTCATTCTCCTCTTTGTCTTTACTTTTATTTTTATCAATTTCTTCATCTAAATATTGTCCTCAGCTTTGCCCTTATATATAAGTAAAGTGTTTAAATTTACCTTGGTCTTAATTTTTACTTTTATCTTTACGCATCTTTGTTTTTGTTTTTATTTTCACCTTTGCCTTTATCCTTTCCTTATATATGTTCGTAGTCGCCTTTACTTTCATTCTTTATTGGTCTTTTTCTAAGTGTTATTCTTTAACCTTTTATTAAGAAATTTTTGTTAAATTAATACCATATGCACACACACAAGAAGCACTTGTTTCAGCCCCAACCATTTCCGTTGCACCATTTCCGTGTGCAATTTCTTTTGAATTTGCCCATTTACTCCCAACCAACCAACCGCCGCTAAAGAAGTTTTACTTTCCGTCGAACCATTTCCGTTGCACCACTTCCGTTGCATCATTTCCGTAGCACCATTTCCGTGTGCAATTCAAAAAAGAATTTTTCACCATCGAATAAACAGTTGGAGCAGCTCCGGGCAATGGACCATTGAATTTGTGACCACCATATCAATTACTATTGTATGTGTATATGATTCATATGTATTCGTGACATTTTATACTTTGAAGTTAAGTATTTTTGAGGAGCTCCGGGTAATGGTCGCTCAAACTTGGGTGTGCTTAATGAACTCCGGGCGGATGCGCTGGCAGGCATTGGATTCTCTATAACTATACAGAAAAAAAGTTACATATATTCGGAAATTTTGATTTTTATTTGATAAATTCACAAAATAACACTAAATTCAAGTTTTTCATAAAAATATAATCATACAATGGATATTTTTTTGATTCCAATCTTACATTTAAGAAAGCTGCATTCAGTGCAATAATTAAGATTTGAGTTTTCCAGTTTATAGAAACACAAGCGCTAGTTATGTACTTAACTGTTCACAGCATTGATATTATGCATTTTGTTCATAAATATCACATAATTACATATATTTTATCCTCGAAAAGAAATTTTGGAAAGGGCCTGTGTCAATTGATAGAAAAGAAGACATTTTGACGGATCAAAGTAAAAATTTTACATTTCTCGTGGTGAAAACGAACGTCAGAATTTTACCAAGCTCATGCGGCTAGGTAAAATTTTGACAGCTTATAAACATGTATATACATATTATTGCTTGGCGGTAATAAAGAGGGAACATGAAAATGAAAGCCGAAAAAGCACAAAAGAAGCGTATGTTACTTTTAAGTTAAAAAATAAATATACATTTTAACAATTTCAGCAACACACAAAAATAGAGCTTTCGCACGAGCGTTTGCTTGGTTTTCAATTGTCAAAATTTTACTTTGCATTTGGCACAGCAAAATTCAATTTATTTGTACACTATAGCAAATTTTTCCACCCCGGCTGAGCACGGAGAAAAAAGTTACCGATCGGCACCGGCCCTAATAATGAGGCGAAATTCCCCACAGTAAGTGTTGCCGTATGCGTAAAACGTAAACGCTGCACACCAAAAGTATTTCTCGGGGACCAATTCGTGAAAAACTGCTTGCGTCCAAGCAGCAGTACGAATAGCAGGCTTTGCAGGATGTAATTACACACTATGATTGTTGGAAAAAAAGTAGCGCCAGTTTTTAGAAATGGCAATTGTTAAATGGTAAATAAAACCACAAAATACCGGTGGCAACAAAATTAAAAAAATCAACTAGAATTTTTACCTGTACATTGTTGGTTATACTAAAATCCCATGGGCTATAGATATAACTGAATACCCAAAAATGTTCTAAAAATTCAGAGAAAAAAGCCCTAAATTTAGACGAAAATTTTGGAATTTCTCCACATGTTGTATACAGCTGGAATCCTTGGTTTTTATGGGTTCGGTTAAAGTACAAACAATATTGTTATACAAACAAAAATAGCAAACAAATTTTTACTTGAAAAACTTTGCGAATATTGAAAAAATCATCAAGGGATTTTTTGAGTCACTGTATTTGTCTATAATAACTCCAGTTGAAGTTTTTTCAAATAATGAAGTTTCGTTGATGCCTTAGGTTTCATCACTTTCGCTTTTAGTAGAAGGAAACCGATCATTATCATTAAATAAAAAACTCCGTAATAAAAAATTTTCAGTTTTATTGAAATAACTAAGAAAATAGAACAAAACTATAGCTTTCATTAAAAGTTATTGGTATATTGGTATATATGTATATATATTTATAGGTTATAAATTGGCTGAGATTTCCAGTACGGCTCCATTAGCTATTTCATACAAAGTACTCATTTTTTTTTTAACTTGGTGGGGATATTAATGGAGGTCTTCTTTGACTGAATTTAACATTTTCGCAATGTTGTTGGTAATAGTATTTAAGTAATTTGTTGTTAAAATATCCCGACTACTATCAATAATATAACACGCCACTTATAGTAATATATTATCTTTAAAATGTTCGCATGCCTTTGCAGTACTTTAAAATATATAGTCGTTTAAAGTACAAAACCGCGTATCGTACAAAAAGAAATAACAATGGCAGGCAGTAAGAGACCCATTCAATATCAAAAAAAAAAACTTTTACGAATTGATTACAAAAACCCGCGCGATTTTTTATTAAAAATTTTAGCCTGCTCCGCTTTTTTTTACAAAAATCAATACTCCGATAAATAGTGATAATTTTTAGTAAAAAATCCCGCCATATTTATTAAAAATTTTCGCCTATATTTCCATATATAATGAAAATTTTAAATAAATAATTATGCAATTTTTGCCTGCGTCGTTTTTTTTTTTTAATAAAATCAATACATCTAAATACATACAATTAAAAGAAACGGTTTAAGTGCGTTTTTTTCGATTTAAGTGTTTATCGGAATTTTTTCGTTATATGTGGCAGCACCTACATTTCAGTTCAATTGGTTTACAAAGGAAAAAGTGAGGCTGAATTAGACAGTTTTTGCAACTTTAAATGCAAATATTTAAAAACCATAAGCCTACCGGGGGGAACCTTGAGAGGTTTTGAATCAGTGGGACGGGACGCCTCTACCCCCCTAATTTTTTTTTCAAAGCCTGGTTCTGTATTGGAAAATTTTCTCTATAAATAAAAAAAAAAAAAAATAAAAAATAATACAAATTCTGCTGGTCGTGGGACTCGAACCTACATTACTGCCGTCTTGTCAAGGCACAATTTTGATCAGATCAACAGCGCCGTTAATCCGGATTAACGTTACCGTCTGTTTATGTTTTTAGAGCGCTGCTTGGGAGAAAAATAGTTTTGCCTGCAACACTGCTATTCATCGCACAGTGATCAAGAATGTCGTACAAGGCGAATTTCTGGAGCTCTCATAAAGGCCCGTCCACATAGAACTTTGGCGTTGCGTTGGCGTTGGCGT
>NW_023458559.1:53083059-53086786 GCF_013731165.1 Rhagoletis pomonella
GTGCTGCCGGACGGATGTTGTAGTTGACATGTAGGTGGCGTTAACAGTCATCTAAAACTCAGCGATACCTAGGCTTCTTGAGTAACCATACATATCGATCTCAATATAATGGCAACGAATTGGATTTCGTGTGAAGGAGAATGAGTTGGGTGTACTAATGTCTCATCCATGAGGCCTATACCCTCATCCTTACTCTGTAGGATGATTGGGAGGACGATTGTTCAGGCGCTTGGAAGAGAATATCGTTGTTGTGGGCTTCCAAATTTATCGGCAGATATTTGTTCCCCAGCCATTTCGGTACTCTTTTATGGTTTAAGTCCAGGATTTAGTAACGCAATCTGCTTATCTTTAGGACACCAAAATGGCGGAGGGATCGGTGCTCCCTGATAAATAGTATTAATGAGAGATTTTAATACTGGAAACTAGGCAATTGAGTTTTTTAACAATTGGCTCAGAATCGAGCTCGAAGAAAATGGAAATTAGGACGATATAGAAAGTTGCATGGAGACTTGAAAAAAGTTACATGAGTTCTTTTAAGTATAATCAGGCTCAGATGACAAATTTATTTAAAGATTAACCTCTTTCACATGTGAACAGAATCGCACGAATCGAATAATAATCAATTACACCGGAAACAGTTGAACTGTCATTTTCGACCACCACCATTTCGAGGAGACCGGGGTTGCCACCCAAATCGGGGTTGCCACTTGTGTGGCGTTATATTAGATGTACTACATAAGGAAATCTTATTAGAACTTGCATAGATTATTTGAGCCGAAGTAAAGCCTCAAGATTGTGCGTTTCAATGGTATCGGACAAAGGGAGCTAAGCCGGCTACAATAATCAGAATAAAACTGTACCTGAGAGACGTGGTTCTCATAAACTCTGTAGATGACTCGACTCTCACCGGACTCTGTAGATGACTTCGAATTCACCGGTCGAGAGCTTATGAAGATGGTAGCGGTCTCGGCAAATATCTGTACATTGTTGGCCCCAAAGAACATTTGATATTTGTTTGCATCTAGTCCATTAATGCATAGAGATGCTCTATGACGTAGATGCGGACCGGTCTGGTGGCAGGTTTACAAGGGTACTCCCAAAGGAAGTACCAAGCACGTTCAACGTTTCTTTGAATTTGAAACAAGTGCTGCCGACAGGCTGTTTGGGCACTTTGTTGAGGCTCTTGGCTTTAGTTACCATAGGTTATTTATGCTCCTCAAGATTTTTCTGTAATTGACGGTGGAAATTGGTAATCACGAAAGACGTTTCTACTTCCCGAAATATTTTAGGTTTTATCTTAACAAAAGCTGCTGCTACGGCGATTTAACTATGTGTAGATCGTCGACCCTCATCTTTTCTATATTGCATCGGTCTCCCAGCTTGTCGATGAATTCTAAGAATTTCGAGGTGTCTATCTGTTTGCTCAGCCCTTACTCAGTGCCGACTATAGTGGACACTCTTAAGTGTTTTTATATTCCTGTTATCCACAAGAAAAAATTTTGGTTTAAGATAATTTCTTAATTTGCTCTCAACAATATCTTTCATTTTATGTCGTTTTAGTGCAAATTTCAACGAGATGTGGCAGTCAATGGTAACCCAATTCAATGAGGGGAAAAATATATTATGGAGCTGATAGACCAATCAACTGTAGCCTTTGATTTGCGCGAGGAGCTCTGCAACAAAGTACAAGTGCTCAAGGATCGTTGCGAGAATGATAAATTTATGCATATACAGGTAAAAAATATATCCATACATATATACTATTTTCTGAAGTTTTCTAACTGCAAAGACTTTAAAAGACTATTCAAACACCAAACTCTTGACAACACATTGGGCTAGGTAGGTATGCCACTAGTATTTTCTTTTTTATGTGTTATGTGTAAAATTTTGACTTTTGAAATGGCTTGGGTAAGCTCTTAATTCCATATAATTAAAAAATTCAGAACTACCTATACATTTCGTAGCTCAAGTTTCCAACCTTTACAGGGAACCCTTTCATTTCATCTTTCCCCTTCTCCCATAGGAAATGCGTGAAATGCAACGCCGCCTGGAACACGATGCCAAGCTGCAGAAATTCTTTGACATAAAAGGTCAAAAGCGTCTCAATCCCGAGTTGGAGCAACGTGAGGCTAACCAGAAACTCGCTTTGAAAGAGAACTACGAAAGGCAGCTCGAGGAATATCACGCTATCATAGATGATATTAAGGAGTTATATGCAGTGGAGGACACAGATAACTTGGCAGCGCAATTCAAGCGACAAGAAGAGGAAAATTTCGCACTCTTTAACTATGTCAATGAGCTTAGTCACGAGGTGGATGCATTGAATGATACAACACAGGAGCTGAGTCGATGAAAGTGAGTTTCTTACTTCCCACAGAGCGTCAAAAGGCTGAACACGAAGAAAAGGAGTTGAAGCAGAAAACCGAAGCTTTGTATTATGTTAATAGTGAGCTGGAGAAGATTGAAGTAGCAGCCGCAGAGGCTAATGAAAGAAAATTAATGCTACATACGAGTTTGGATGAAATGTTGCAGGGTATATTGGATATATTCAAGTACATTGAAATGGTTTTCTTGTTTAGCTTTTTTTTTTTTAAATTGCCTTATCTGTAGAGATTTTTGTATCACAAACTATGTATTTTTTACACTTTGATCTTAAATTCCACTTTTAGACTTCTATCCTGCAACGATGCACCCATCTTGAATGTTTTGTGCTCTAAGACTGTATCGACAATGCATAATGTGAAACTTTTCGTTGGTGTTATTGAGCGTCGCATAAATACCGTTACCAGCAACATAAACGTTGATGAATCTTCTATTAAAATATTGGCTAGAAAAGATCGCGTTCCAAAATTTAATATCAAAGAGTCAGCTAAAAGAAAAAACTAATTTTTCTCCTAACAGCGCCGGATTTGGGTGTGATAAAGGATTGCTATATTTGTAGAATTTTTCAAAGCATATTTTAAGCCTCAAAAATTAAAACCTAAATGTGTATTCATTCTAATAGTTTTAATAAAAAAAATTAACCAGCTGTGAACCTACTACTATCTAAGGCATCCCTAATGCTCGACAAAAGACAAGGTTCAATAAAATGGAGATCTTTTGTGCTTTTACAATTCATACAACACTTTGTTCAATCCTAAACACTTCAGGAAATCCATTAGACAGGTTAGTGAGAGCGAATGTTGGTTCCGGTATTGATAACCCGATGTATTTTCTCCCATTAGCTCGATGCTCATCGGAATCAACGAGCAACTTTTCAGAAATTTCAACAACAGTATTTCAGAGTATGTAGATTCCGGCAATGAGCTGTTAAAACTTCTGTTAGAATCTAAGTTTAGAAATGTATAAAGTATTGGCACAACAAATTTTCACAATATATGCAACAATTTATATTCTAATATTTTTCCGCCAATCTATATATGTAAAAATGAAATGTTTTTCGTGTGACGGCGATGCCTGACCAAACGGCTGAACTGATTTCAATTCTGTAAAAAGTACTTTTTTGGATTCTGACCAAAAATGCACTCGCCAGGTGGCGCTAGGGTCGGAATATCCCTAAAAACTGCATTTTCTTGCCGATCTGGCTAATATTTAGAATACAATTCAGCCAATTGAGACTAAAAGTGTACACGATAGGTGGCATTGTGGACGATATATTCCTAAAATTCTTAAACACTGGGATAATTGGGGTGTTCACAGTTCGTTCCAAATAGTGTCTGAAAATGTA
>NW_023458559.1:53086886-53089904 GCF_013731165.1 Rhagoletis pomonella
ACGCCAACGCCAACGCAACGCCAAAGTTCTATGTGGACGGGCCTTTAAGTTACAAGACAGCAAGCTACAAGTAAAGTGAGCAGAGAAGTGAGTTGCGAATAAGCAAGCTATAAGTTTAATTGTGTTAACAAGTTTAGTTAAGCGTTGTTATTGCTTTAACAAGTATTGTAGAGTGTTTTTACTGTATTAGCGAGTATTGTAAATTGTTTGTTGTACAATAAAGTTAATTGTACTACAATTTGGTCGACGTGAGCATTTATTTAACAATCCAGCGATACGAACCCGAGTATATATGGGAAATCCCTCAAGGCTTCGAGGATAATCGTAACAATATGTTGCGTTGTAGTGATTTACGTTGATGGTGCTACACGGAACATGCGAGTAACGAGATTATTATGTGAGTAACGACTCGGTACTCCGAGTCAGGTGTTGTATTCGTTACTCAGAAACGAATACATACGGTTTGCTACAGCTCTACATATAAGCTGAAATTAGTCGGGAACGCAGAACGTATACTTAAACGCAGTCTGTATACCCAGAATTTTGTCGATTACTGGAGCCCTCAGTGTTGCTTACTACACTGTTGCCACTCATCAATGCCTTTTCATAAACTTACCCTTTCAACTACAATTTTCGTGCTATAATAGATTTTAGCTAAATATAAACTACTTAGTTTTCAACAAAAACCTTATTCAATAGTAAATTTCAAATATTTTAAACATATTTTGAATAGGAACTTATAACTTTTTTACCAACTGTAAAACTGACGAAGTGGCAACCTTCTAAAGAAGAAGAAATCAGCTGACACGGAAACATCTAAATTCCGCAGATTTCTGCGCTACGGGCTACAACTACAGAAAAATTCTGCGGTGTTGAGTTTTCATTTACATGGCGCTTTGGTAAGACAGATCGTGTCAGCTGACTCGGGTTTACGTACCGGTAGGTTTACGTTCTTGACTACTTCAGCTATAGGGATAAAACGATACCATGGAAGTATCGATACCTGTACTTGGAAGTAGTGGTCGAAAGAAAGTATCGATGCCTAGTAAGTATCGGGCTAAAAGTATCGATACCTACTTATATCGATATTTGTACCTATATAAGAATGGTTGTACATTGTTTTTAAAAAGTCCCCAGAATTTTGTTAACAGAATTGTCTTCGTTTGTATGTATGTACGTATTTTATTTGTTATACATATTATTTATTTTGTACAAAGAGAAAGCGATTGAGATCAAAAACAATTATTTTATAATTTATTTCATACAAATGAATTAATTAATAAAAGTCATCTGTATTATAAGACTGTTCAACAGCAGTTCTGCAAAGTAACAATGGTATATTTCTGAAAGAAGTAATCATGTTGATCATTTTTAGAGTGAAAAGCTGCTAACTCCATTTGTAGAAAATTTAAAGGGGAGGAAAAAAAACTTTTTAAAACATTTCCTTCAAGAATTTTGCAGAAGGCTCCGTTGCAAATTAAAAGATTTAGAATTTTTTGTGAGCTTATCGTTTTTTCTGTGCCTCTTTTGGACTTAGTAAATTTGCCTTTAATTGAATATAAACTTGAAGACGTTGCGTTTTTAATTTACCTTGCTTCCTATATAGAAATATGAGTTTTCACAAAACGTGGACTTAGCAACTTTTCACTCCAAGTTAGCGATATGTTAATGAGAGGTCTTTCTTTGTAGTAATTTTTCATTGACAACTGCCAAAAAATTTTAGATATTCACAATAATAATTAGATTAAAAAAAGTCCGGATATAAAATTTTCACTGAATCGGGTTTCGATATAAGTACTTTCTTCCGATACCTACTCAGTACTCGGTTCAAAAGTATCGATACCAAAATTACTTGGTATCGGACGAAAAGTATCGAGTATGTACTTGTATCTACTAGTATCGTTTTATACCTATCTACATATTTTTGTAAAAATCTTCGGACGTAAAAAAGAGCACGTACAGAAAGCGTAAAATATTAAATTTGTTAAATAAGGTACGAAATCTAAAAAACTATATATCTTGAACAAAGAGGTTTGCACAAATCAAGATCACATCTAAAGCGAGCTAGAAGCTAGGAATAAAATATGGGAAAAAAGAATAGTAAGTGTTTTCTGGAAGTTTTTAAGTTGTGAAATACAAAACACGTCATTATAACCAACCGTTCAGCTAGGTGACCAACATACCATTGAGGTGAACATAACGATATATATTTTTTTTTTTGGGAAACAAGAACTACAACAATTATTAAAGGTCAAAGTTCAATTAAGCATTTTTTAAATTGATATTTCTCGAAAACCTCTTCAAGGATTTGGAAAATTGGAATGAGAATTTAATTCTCTTTAATTTGATATATAATATGTATATCAAATTAAAAGTAAAAACTTGCACTTTACAAATAATATAAAGGGGAAACTTTCCATTATGGCGGGCGAAGGGGGGTAAACCTGGGGCTGCCGCCCCAGTGTTGTCTATTCTGGTTACTTGGTGTTTTATAAAAATGTCTTGTATATAAAAAAGTGTATATAAAAATTTATTGTGCAAATGAATATTTAACATTTTTCAAGCGAATAAACGCAAATGAAAATTGTGATTTTTGGCATTTTTTCTAAGAGGTCCCTAAGGAACCATAGGGGACCTAGGTGGTCGGGGGCTGCATTTTTGTCAATGGCGGTTCATTCCCTCTCCAAAAAGGTGGGTTAGAGGTGCCACACCCACTTACCTTTCGCCCACCGCCCCTTTAACGAACGGCCATAAAGGAATGCCAACCCAATATACATTTTTTAGCATAGATTATGGATTTTTTCTAAAAAAAGGTTATTTTATGAAAAAAATTATGATTTTTTTTGTTTTATAATATTTTTAGCTTAAATATATAAAAAACACATACATCTTACATATCAGCTTGAAGATAAATTAATTGTCCTTATTTTGACTTGAATCCTTATTTGCCTTTAAATCGGATACGCACAATTTTAAAATTAGCGTGAAAAGTACTAGCGATCTGCATTTTTAGTTTTT
>NW_023458559.1:53090004-53113403 GCF_013731165.1 Rhagoletis pomonella
TTTTTCTATAGCTGAACGGTTGGTTATCTTGATGTATGCCTGAAATACGTACATATGTACAGCTATTTTTTCTACAACTCAGAGAACAAACAGGGTAAGGGAGAAGGTGCTGGAGGATCAGCTTCAGGTGGGCCTGCGCAGCCACAACAACAACCACTGGCAAAACAGCAGCAACAACCTCAAGGACAACAGGAACAGCGGGCCCAAGGACAACAGCAACAGCGGTCACAAGGACAGCAAGAACCCCGAAGACAAGAGGAACAGCCGCCACAAGGACAGCAACAACCTCGAGGACAACAGCGGCCACAACAACTGCAACAACCCTGGGGACAACAGCAAGAGCGGCCACAAGGACATCAACAACAGGCACAACAGCAGCAACAACCCTGGGGACAACAGCAACAGAGGCCACAAGGACAGCAACATCAACAACAGGCACAACAGCAGAAACAACCCTGGAGACAACCACAGGGGCAGCAGCAGCAGCAACAACCTCAAGGACAGCAGCAGCAAAAACCGGGAGGAGAACAACCCTCACAAAAACAGCAACGACGTCAAGGACAACAACAGGGGCAGCAGCCGCAGAAACAGCCTAGAGAACAACAGCAGCAACAATCTGGAGGAGAACAACAGTCACAAAAACAGCAACGACGACAAGGACCATCGCAACATGAGGGTAAGTCGTGTATTATCTATAGTGTTTCGTTAGGAGCGTCATAATGTCATAAAATTAAACTATGTAGCTGCAAGGGAGTCTTAGTTAATTATACCCTGGTTACGCTTATATGCGTAATTTAGTGGAGGAACACAGAAAAATACTACACTCGCATACAAAAAAAACTTAAGGGGAATTCACCCGATTAGAAATGCAAAAAGACTTAACAAACATTATCGTTGAAATGCAAAAAGCCATAACTAATAAAAAATTCAAAATTCACTTATAATTTAAATTATGGATTTCATCGAATTACAACTTCACACATCATTTTATGACAAAAAAAATAAAATATTAGTCACGACTTTCTCCATTTCATTTACGATGTCGTCACGTCTTTTTGCATTTCAGGTGGGGATATGTAAAAACATTCGTACATATGCATTTACAGTAAAATGACGTGGATCTTAGATTTCGTGGACGCATTTACATTTGTTCAGGCATTTGAACTTACATTTAAGAACAGCATTTGTTGAATATAGAAAATTCTAAATCAGGATTGTAAAAAAGTATTCAGAAATCGAGTCTTATGTATTCAGGGAAATAATCTGAAAAGTACTTTTATAGGGCAAACTGGCAGTGGAAAGGGCCAACAATGGCAAGGAAAGCAGCAGGCTAGGGATCAACAACAACAGGAACAACAACAACCAAGGCAAGGAATGCAGCAGGGATGGGGGAAAGAACAACAAGTCACTCAACCCCAAAGTAAGTCGCAAAAAGCAAACGCAATTTCTGGGCTTCGCTTAGGGTGACCAGGTGAGTCGTGGGAAAAATCAGGATACTGCATTTTTAAAAGTTAGCATAATCACTTTCTTTTCCATCAGACTTGAGTTTTGAAATTATTGTTTTTACGCTCAATGTTAAGAATTGAGACTTGAAAATCTATTTCAAGGTCGCCAACAAAAGCGCAACACCTTTGAGTACAATAGGTAGAATGCTAAGGATAAAGCTCGATAGCATATCTTATGGCACCTTCATTCGCCATAGTTCTGGTAACAAACCAGTTGTACATTGACAGTGGTTCTCTATTTATGTGTTAGTGACAATAGAAAAATCATGTACTGGTATTTCAGTTTCGGTCATTCGAGTTTTGCAGGTATGTTATTATCTGAACGATGTACAAAAAAGCCCCTAACGGTATGTTTTTACAGTAAAAAATTTTTAAACGTCAGATTTTTACAAATCAGGACAGATGAAAAATCAGTCAGAACACTACACCTTTTCTAATAGTACTTCAGATAGCGTCAAATATATTTAAGAAATCATCAAATGTACTTGAGATTAGTCAAACGTACTTCAGAAACCGTTAATTGGACTTCAGATTAGTCAATTGTACTTCAGAAACCGTAAAATGTACTACAGATTAATCAATTGTACTTCAGAAGCCGTAAAATGTACTTCAGATTAGTCAAATGTACTTCAGAATCTGTTAATTGGATTTCAGATTAGTCAATTGTACATCACTAACCATAAAATGTACTTCAGATTCGTAAATTGTACTTCAGAAACTGAAAAATGTACTTCAGATTAATCAATTGAACTTCAGACACCGTAAAATGTACTTCAGACATCACTTTTGTAAATGTACTTCAGGTGTTGAAGTAGTGCTCTACAATCCATTTAACATTACAGTTCACTTCTTCCAATGTAGGGACTTCGCCCCAAATCCTTCTCTTTTGAGAATATTGATATAACCAGTAAATTTTTCTCTGAGGGTGATATAGCCCTCGAGCAAACTTTATGAAAAAGATGTTTGCACTACAAAAGGAGAACTATGTAAATACATACATATGTATTAAAGAATTCAACATTGAAAAATGTCTTTTTCAAAAATTTCATGCATTACTATGTCATGTCAACTCAAACAAGGTGTTATACCATGTCATTCCATCTCAAACATACTGTTTTAGCAGGCCGTTGCTACTTAGCTAAGCTGTTGTTCCCTGTTGTGCTTCTGTAGCATATTTTTAATACTGTTTGATCCTGCCTTGGATGAAAATATATACAGGTTTTTAATTAGACAATTCTTTAATGCATTTTACTATAATAGGTGCTTAAAAAATTTACAAAATCTCTTCCCGTATTTAAAATGTAATTAATAATGCTGACTATGTCGCATTTGTCGCATGTGTTGCTTGTGTTGACATGCATAGATTTGATGCATGATTTGATTTCATTTATTCGACAGTGTCTTCATATGTTATTGTGAAACATGTATGAGCGACATAATATAAACTGGCACTTGCATTGGGGTGACACATGGTTTCTAAAGTTCAATTGACTAGTCTGAAGTACATTTTACGATATCCGAAGTACAATTGGATTGGTGTAGTTCGACCCTAAAATCAAGACGGGCTTGTTCGAGATGCAATCACAACCGCAGTGTTGCGCGAATTATTAAAGTATCACGTTCGGTGCGAATTTCTAGCAACGTTTCATCAGTTGGGAAGTTGCAACATTATTGCAAATTCGCATCAGTGCTGCCGTATTGCCGCTTTTATTACATGCCTCGAACAGGCCCGACATGTCCTGAAAATCAGGACGTCTGGTCACCATAGCATTGCCGAAAAACCGAGTTTTACATTGGTGGTCTAAATGTGAAATTTTTAAATTTGTTATTAATTCGTATACACATTTTTCATACATGAAGAACCCATCCTCGGTGCATGGGGCCGGGGACAACAACAGCCACAAGCTAGTGCAATGGGTCCTAGTTCTTCAAGTATACAAGCTCGTGAATCTATTCCGAAGCAAGTAGGAGGGCCACCTCCATCGCAAAGGCAGGCTCCTCAAGCTGCAGCATCGCAGTCTCAAACTCCATCACCACAATATACTCCACGCCAAAGCATTTCCAAGTCCTCTTCAACAGCATCGTTTTCATCATCTGTATCGCAAAAAAGCATACAGCCTGGTACTTTGGGTATAAGAGGAGAAGTAGAAACCAACTATTTGGTTTTGAACTTAGATAAAATGCCTGATGTAGCGTATCATTACGACGTCACTATTACACCGGATCGCCCCAAAAAATTCTTCCGAAATGCTTTCAAGCAGTTCATAAACACATTTCTACCCGGTCGTACAGTCGCATTCGATGGCGTAAAGAGTTGTTATATGGTACAAAAGTTAACAAACCCGGTTTATGAAGGAGATGTAAAGGTACTGAGCAATTGATATGCAAAGAGAGATGTCTATTCATGATTTACTCTTTTCCTTCTTACATTTCCCTTAACGCACAGATAGCAGATTCTGGTAATAGGGAAATACAATTTAGAGTTTCTATAAAACCAACGGACAATCCCGAAGTAGAGTTGCGATCCTTAAAAACGTAAGTCTAACAGAAAATATCGTATAGCAAAAATATTTTATTCACTTAAGTTCAGATACCATAATGATCGTGTCTTTGACAAACCAATGCGGGCCCTACAATGTATTGAAGTGGTTTTAGCGAATGCCTGTCACGACAAAGGAATACGAGCTGGTCGCTCCTATTTTACGCGACCCCCCTAAAACAATGGATCTTGATGAGGGTTATGAATTATACACTGGATTATACCAAGCTGCTATATTGGGTGAACAGCCATATTTGAATGTAGACATTTCACATAAGTCATTTCCTATGCCATATGGCCTGACGGAATATATGGAGAAAGTATTACGAATTAATTTACAAGACAGATTAGATCCAAGAAGCTTCCAAAGCCTTTGTACTCACTTGCGTAACTTGAAGGTGGTTTATACCCCACCAGCTGTTTTCGGCGCAGCGCCACGTTCTTATAAAGTTAACGATGTTAGTAGGGAGTCCGCATCCACTTTGTCATTCACTCTCGAGGGCGGCGAAAAACTGACTGTTCAAAAATACTTCGAAGGGCGTGGTTACAGATTGAGATATCCTAACTTACCCTGCGTGGTGGCAGGCTCAACAATTAAGCCCAATTATTTGCCGATTGAGTTATGTAGCATTGAAGCAGGCCAAGCCCTCAAGGTATGTATCAATTGCATTGTGTTTTTTTTTAATATTTTATGTTGCCGTTATGTACTTATTATGTAGATTGTAATAATACCACCTCTAAGTAGAGTTTTAAGAAAAATTGGATTCGTTTTGGTTGTGCGATGTTTAAGAAACAAATATTATTATAGATATATTAGCAGCTCTCGATTCCTAACTCCTAGCTCGCTTATCGAAAAAATTGCATGGAAAGCAAAAAGTTATGAAAATCTTTAATATCAAAGCGAAAAGTATACCATCTTATCAAAAATTTAGTGAAAAATAAAAAATTTCATCTACCTTGAATAAATATTTGCTTTAAATATTAGTCACAATCTTTTATATATGTACATATGTACATATATATGTAACAATATATATTCATGTGGATTTTTAATACTCATATTTTACAAATGCTGTTAACTTTAATTCTGTTTAAAGAGAAAAGATGGCAGCCGTCAAGTTCAAAAAATGATCCGCTTTGCTGCCACCTCTACAGATGAACGCAAGCGGAAAATTATGGACAAGCTTCATTATTTTATGCATAATACAGATCATCTTGTACAAGGCTTCGGCATTAGAATTGGCGATAGATTTATAACTGTTCCAATGAGATTGCTTAAAGCACCATCAATTGAATATCGCTCGAGCAAGTTCATAGAGCCCCGAAACGGATCTTGGAGAAATTTACCATTTTTGCAAACCGGGATAGCTTCCCAGCAAACCGGTCATAAATGGGCTATCATATACTCGCCGTCAAGGTTCCTAAGACATGCCACTTTACAGGATTTGTCAAGCATGGTAAGATGGGCATCTACACATTTTCCATAGAATATATTTTAGCAAGCAATGTATGTACTATTATATGCATTAACAAAACTACTCTACACTCCAGTTATATAATAGCGCCAAGCGTATGAATATTAACTTGGATGAGAAGAGAGATATACAGGAAACCAAAAATATTGTTCAGACTCTGGAAGAATATAAAAGGAAAAATTATGACTTGGTTGTAGTTGTTATTCCTGGCTATGGCACCACGTATGCTGATATAAAACAAAAAGCGGAATTAGTTTGCGGTCTTTTGACGCAGTGTATCAAAGAGCAGACTTTAAATCGTGGTGTAAACGATCAGTTGGTATCGAATTTATTGTTGAAAGTGAATTCAAAACTAAACGGAGCCAATCACAAAATCGCGGCTAATAATCACGTTGTGCTTGACCATGCAATGTTCTTGGGTGCTGATGTCACTCATCCATCACCCGATCAACGTAACATACCGAGTGTGGTAGGCGTAGCCGCCTCACATGACCTCAATGGAGCTTGTTACAACATGCAATACCGTTTACAAGAGTCAACAAAAGAAGAGATCGTTGACATGCAAAGCATCATCCGTCATCACCTAAAAGTGTATTTCCAAAAGCAGAATCGTTATCCCAATTATATTATCTACTATCGCGATGGTGTATCTGATGGCCAGTTCCAAAAGGTCGAAATACTTGAGCTAGGAGCTATACGGGCCGTATGCAAGGAAGTAAGTATTATTTAAGACACATCTTGGTCATGCAAAACGCAATCGAATGTACGTATGTATGTATATACTGCAAGCATAATGCTATATCTAATGCGATTTATTTACATGTAGTATGTACATACATACATGCTGTGCATAAAATTGCTTGTAATCGACTTGATATTCATGGTTAAGCGCTCATTTTGGTAAGTGCATTTTTTGGCGGAAATGTTATATGTTTCTGAAGGACAATTTAAAAATCTGAACTACATTTTATGGTTTTTGAAATGCAATTGACTAATCTGAAATACATTTTTCGGTTTTTGAAGTACAATTTACAAATCTGAGATACATTTTTTGGTTTATGAAGTACAATTGACTTCACCTTTTCCAAGAGTAATTCAGAAAGCGTCAAATGTATTTCAGAAACTGTAAAGTGTACTTCAGAATAGTCAACAGTACTTAAATCTTGGTCATGCAAGCTCCAAACAATTAAAATTGCAATTCATATACTAATACAATCTTCTAACCAAATTGCAGCTACGTATTTCACCTAAAATCACTTGCGTTATAGTGGTCAAACGCCATCATACACGTTTCTTTCCTACAAAGCCGACTGGTGACAAATGGAACAACGTTCTGCCCGGCACAGTGGTAGATCAAAAGATTGTGCACCCGGGCGAGACGCAGTTCTTTATGGTGAGCCATCAATCCATTCAAGGGACTGCAAAGCCCACTCGCTATAATGTGATTGTGGACGATGCAAAAATGACAATGGATGATTTACAAAAGATGACCAACAACTTATGTTATATGTTTCCGCGGTGTAATCGAGCAGTTTCTTATCCGGCACCAGCTTACCTGGCCCATTTGGTTGCAGCTCGTGGCCGTGTTTATATCGAAGGGTAATTAAACAACTCTAACGTCTGCTGCATCCGGTTATGTCGTAATTTATCTTTTAATGTCTTTAAATTACAGACCACCATTAAGGCGAACATTGCGTGAGGAGTACAACAAACGCTTGATCAATGAGAATTTCATGAATACAACACCAATGTTCTTTGTTTGAATGGAAAAGAAAATAGTAATTTCATTTATACGACTATACTATAATATTTTAATCATATGCATTATCCTATTTTTATTGTAAAGAAAAGTCATTGCTAACTGAGGACGAATATGGCAAATGTCCTAATCTTGCAAAAGGCACCCTCGCTAAGCAAAAAGCATTTTTTTACATTTCAAATGTTATGTTTTCAACTATATTCTGCTGAATTGGCGAAAATATGCAAAAGCAAAATTCATCCAGTTAAACTTAAAAATTGTTTTTGGAAAAAATATTGCGAATTCCTTGGTAATAAATAAAACATACATTTGAAAACAGATTCTTAACCTCTATATCCAATAATCCACATAAACATATGTATTAAATATCTGTCATGTTATATCTAAAGCACCTGTAATAAATTTACCGAGTGCTGTATTTGTACGTTTTATTTGCTTCTATGGTCGCAATAGTTGGTATTTATATATGTATCGTCACCTGAAATGCAAAGCTGTAACTTACAATTTCTTTTTCTTAGATAAAACGATGTGGGGACTTGTATTCCATTAAGTGCACCACAGTAAACAAAAATTATTTTTCTTTTTGTTGTTAGTTACGGCTTTTTCTATTTCAAGTCACAATGAGTATGTACATAGGTCGATTCGAAACCCGAGGCTATTCGGAAGGCGACACGGGTTAATACAAATTCATAATGCAAAGTATTCGAATCCGAACGTTTGGCTTTTTGGATCGCAATACAGAGTGTATACACTGTATATACAGCCCAATTCTTAATATTCCCGGGGAGTTTGTTCTGCGGGAACTTGTTTCTCCCGAGAAAGAAATCCTCCAATAATTAACTGCCAGGGAGTAGCATTTTCCCGAAAATTTGGGAGGAGGAAATTTTAATTTCAAAAAAGCTGTTTCGACACTTTTTTTGACAGCTCAACTCCGCCCTTTAATATAAAAAATCGTCAGGGAATTTTTATTCGTGATATGAGGAAAGGGAAAAGAGAAAAAACTCCCAGGGAGTTTCTGTTCAGAATCGGCCTGATATTTTCAATACCACGAAGCCTAGATTATGGCCCTATTATGTATGGCGACTGATAGGCGATACGCAACTATATACTAAAATTCGCATTACGTATGGCAACTGGCTACTGACTCAGCGACTGAGTATAGCTAGTAGCGGAATTTTTTCTTTCCAGCTTATTACGATTTTATTATTTGTTAACATAAATTGTTGAACACATTGGAGCAAAGTTGCCTATTACTCGAAATGTAAATTTCAAAGAAGTAAATTCGGATGTTGTCTGCACTTTTCTGTTTACTGAGATTAATCGCTACACATAATACAAAGTAAGATACTGGTTATTGTTGTTGTAGCGGCTGCTAAACCCCGCTCGGGTCGGCTCATCCATCAACGTTGTCGTCTGTTTCAGATAAGGGGAGGCCCAGGAAGTGCGCGACTTCGACGGGATCTGTCCATAAGGACAGGGGCGTTAGCTGGGTGGGGTTCTGGGGGTATGTGAAGAGGTGCCGTGAGTCATGTGGCGACTCTCCGCATGCCGGGCATTGGTTGGGCACATCCTCATTTATTCTGCTCAGGTATGAGTCGAGCCTGCTGCAATAGCCAGAGCGAAGTTGGGCTATTGTGGTGCCCAACTGGTAGCCATGGGCCATGGCTACTTGACCAGCAACTAGACACCAGTCGCTATACATAATAGGGCCAATAGTATCTTGAAATAATATTAGATCCTTGCGGACAATACAATTTACATATGTATAATGAAAGGTTAAGCGATTTCCATTTCCTCAAAACCTCTAGACTTTCGGTTTCACAAATTAAGCAAGGCAGTCTGATCTAAAGCACATTCGTATGTATTTTTATGAAAATATAAAATGTACAACTATATATTTGTATTTGAAAATATCGTCGATGCTTTTGCAAAACCGCCCATCGATCAAAACCGCCTATCTTAACTGCCTTTACATGAGGCAAATTTTTGACGGGCAATAATCGGCTGCAAAATTTGACTTGCCGTCTACTTTGAGGCAAGCGATTTTGGAATCACCATTTACACGAGCGACTTTTCTGGTGCAATGTTGAATCACCTAGAAAATCTTCTCAGGTAAATCCAGCTTTACAGCACTCAAATTTTATAGGAGCGAAAAAACGGATTTTATTTGAAGGCATTGCCTTGATAGGCGGTATCTTCTCTAGCTATTATTTTACAAAATCTGTTGTTTTAATACCTATTTTACGATTTTTATGCATAAATCTCGATTCCTGGAGTTCAGGGCTACCAAATACAATTTTTGCCACAACGGCGATTTAGGCGGTTTTGAAACTGATCGATGGGCGGTGTTGCAAAAGCATCGACGATATGTAAATTAGTATTTTAGCATTAAAATATTTGTATTTGTATATATTTTACGATCTATGCATCTTGCACTTGTCCACTTCGTTGGGCATTTACCTCTTCAACTAACGTACGTGGGGGTGGACGAAATTTTCGGTGTACTTCATCATTAAGTCCTTCACGATTTCTTGCTATTTCGATAGCCAGAAACTGAATGCGCACAACCAAAAGTGAGTTTTCTGGAGTAAATTCTTTCGAAGCATCGGCACGAAGTAATGTTCCGTAAGCATAATCTTCCAATTTGTTGAATTTCT
The DNA here is from genome assembly GCF_013731165.1 of Rhagoletis pomonella. Classification (NCBI taxonomy): domain Eukaryota; kingdom Metazoa; phylum Arthropoda; class Insecta; order Diptera; family Tephritidae; genus Rhagoletis; species Rhagoletis pomonella. Next base: position 53,099,940 of record NW_023458559.1, read on the forward strand.
CTGCAAACAAGCGCCAGTGAATTTTTGCTTCTTCAGACTTCAAAATATCATCGGTCAATAGTTCTATTTTGAGATCAGGAAAATCTTGCCGAAAAACTTGGTAAATTTGGTCATCATATGGCGTTAGGTGCAGACATGAAGGATGCACACTTGTCAGAAGCTTTAGCGAAAGAAACCATATTACGAATTAATGCGGCCCAACTTATCATTTAATTTATAGTTTTTTTTTTTTTTTTTTTATTATTACTAACGTTAAAATACACTTCCGCATGATCCATTGCTTTTAATGCCCACATTTCTTCCACGAGCTCGTCGTTACCAAACTCGTCTGCTGGACGCGACAGCAACGAAGCTCCTTGCTAATAAATATAAATCTATTTCAGTACCGAGTTTTATGCAGAACTTGGCAATTCATTATTTACCATCATTTCCATTGCTGGTTCCTTCTTCTTGAAAATGTGTCCTAAATAAAAAAGTACTCAGACGAGTTGTGAACAAGGCGCATCAATGTATGGATGCGCCTTGGTTGTGAATAGGAATGTTCGATATTTAAGAAAGTATCGATATCATGAATCGATTTAATTCATTGCATGTAAAATCGATATGGCGATATATCGGGCTGAACAATATCGATATCGGAAAAATCGATGTTGAAAATCCTACTCCCAATTGAATAGAAAATTAGACCTGCCTGTCAACTCACCTAATTGTGTTATTTCCATCTTGTATATCTACTGAGGATTAAAACGGTATGCCGGTCGACTAAAGCGGTTTGTCAAACTTAAGAGCTAAATAAATCACACAAGCTGCTGATTAAACCTACTTTAGTATATTCCCATACACTTTTTTGTAGATCAAAAATAAATTTCAACTTAAATATCGATATTGCGGGTAAAGTATCGATGTCTTCGATATATCGACCTTAGAATATCGATTCAAAAAATCGATTATCGTGCCATGAAATATCGATATTCAGAATAATCGATACGATATCGAACAAACCTAGTTGCCTAAAAACTTCTGTGGTAAAACAGCCCCTTCTTTGCTATTTAGGGCCGGTTACTCAATGTCTGGTTAACACTAATCTGCGGCACCCATCAAAAGCAAAAACAAAATACATGTAAACTTTGGAGCGAATTGAGATTTGACATAACACCCGCAATACAAAATACATGTGGTTTTCGTTGTTGTAATCTAAATTCGCCAGTAACACCACCTTGTATAAATTCGCCTTGCTCCTATTTAGCTTGCTATAAGCACAAATTGTTCAAACCAGTCGCAGAAGAAAAGATTAAAAATGAATTACAAAAACTAAAATCCAAAAACGCTGATGGCGTTACAGATTCCCCAAATTCTGAAACAGCCAAAGGAATGAGAATGAAGAATTCTTTTAAAAAAGCTTTAGAAAAACCTGACACATCTAGTTTGGCTTGTAAGCGCTGTTTAAACAACGATCTCGCATTATGCTAGATTCTAATTGTTGTTTAAAAATACTTAACATCCGCATTCGCAACCGCATCCGCGGATGTTAGCTGTAGATATTCGCGTTCGCATTCGCATCCGCGGATGTCTAAAATTCCACATTCGCAACAATTTTTGAGTATAACTTCTTTCTGCGTAGGCGCACTTATGGATTGTAACCATCATGATACAAAAAATAGGAAGGTAGAACCGCTAAGAGGAATTTTAAAATTCTTGACGTTTGCAAGCAATTTATTTTTTAAATTTTACACTCAAACTCACACACACATTCTCACTTTCAATCTCAAACAACAACAACTTCGAACAATTCCTTTTTTTACTCTCAATTTTATATGATTTTAAAATGTTGGCAAACTTCAAAAAAAAAAAATCATAGCCGACGAATTGAGAGAACGGTTTTACCATATTATAAAACTTGTAGTGCAAACAATTGCATGTTATTTCTGTACTCAGGCGAGTACAATGGTAATAAATGGGTTAACAAGAATGAGTTTTAACTTACGACTATGACTACTGGCCATTGTGTTTTAGGCGCAGCTCTCTTTCACATTTTGCTCTCTCAATTTCCCCTACTTTGCAAGTTTTTTGGGTACGAGAACGCAAAACCAGTAAAAGTTTTCTAAAACTTTAGATAGTTGGGCGTACGAGTACACTCCTAGCGTCAAAACTCTAATGTTACTAATGAGCAAACCTTTAATTATCGAATAGGTAGGTAAAACCTACATACGACCGCTTAATTTCATTAAATTGACAATTTCCACGGTTGTTTATCTATTGTTTCGCCTTTTCTATTAATTAAAAATTATTGCTAGGCTTACAGATACCTTTTTATTAGGGATGTGCCGGGCTTATCCGGTCGTTTTTCTGTTATCCGACTATCCGGCCGGATACCATCTAAAATCCGGCCAGATTTCCGGATTTCGATTACAGAAGATTCAGTTTAAGAATCTAGTTCAGAAATTTGTTTTTTGTAGTTTTATAATCCAATTTAATGTTAGATACCACTAGTAATTACAATTAACAATTTTAAAATTTTTCGTTATAAAAAGATGCATTTCCGAATTATCGGGCCAAAATGTATTTTCTTTTTCAACATAAATACTAGCGATTATGCTTCCACCAAATTAAAGGATCTTCTTGTCTGGGTATAAGGGGTGCCTGTAAATATTTCTCCATTTCTAAATCGCTGCCTGTTTTCTCGTACGGTCGCTTTCTTGTCTACCTATCGTTTGGCTATCCATATCACTACAAAAACAGGAATCAGCATCAGAGCCGTTGACGATTTCCTAAAGCATTTCCAAACATCCTGGTGGGCTCCCTCTTCAATAGAAGCTTTACCCAGTTTTTAGCTTTAGGGTGGTATTATCACTTGCGAAGCGAATGATTTTGGCGAAGCGAACGATTTGGCGAAGCGAATTAAAAGGCAGAGAAGGTCCAACTAGCGCGTGCGAGCCAACCAGCAGCTCCTGGTTGCACACACCACCTGCTCCGTATGCCAGAGCAGAATATACCGGAACGTGACATCGGTCAAATGCAACTCATGCCTTGGCTGGTGTCACTTCCGCCTTTGCACTGGCCTACGCACCACGCGCGAGTGGACTGCGAACTACAGTGCCCCTTGCTGTAGAGCACCGCTGAAGCAGACAACACCGCCCTCATTGCAACCACCTACCAACAGGCAGGCAACAAGGCATACGAAACTCCTACAACTCAACTGCAACGGACTCCAGAGCAAGATTGAGGAGATAGTAGTCTTTATGGGTCGGCATGGCATATTGATAGCTGCGGTCCAAGAAATGAAGTTGCACAGCAACTCAACTCTGTTGGGTTGCGCCGCCTACAATGTGCTCCGTAAAGATCGCGAGCGAGATAATGGTGGCGGACTAGCGTTCATCCTTCACCACACAGTGCAGTATCGGCTTATCGAAGAAGACATCGACCCGAGGGACACCTCCCTAGAATGTCAGGGCATAGCTGTCCGCTCAGGCGATGTCGAGCTCGAAGTATTTAACGTCTATATACCCCCTTTCACCTGCTGCCCGGCAGGATATCACCCTGACATAGGTGCGCTACTCAGAGGTGAAAACCGAATAGTAGTAGGTGACTTCAACGCGCACCACGATCTCTGGCACTCAAGCCTGGCCAATGATCGTTGGGGAAATCTTTTGGCTGAGCAGATAGACGATTCGACATTGTGCACCATGAAAGACGACGCCCCCACCAGGATTGTGGGTAGCTGCAGCAGCTCGCCAGACCTCACAATTGCTAGCGCTGGTCTGATCAATAGCATATCATGGCGACCTATGCTAACACTAGCATCAGACCATCTACCCATAATCATCTCGATCAATAAGCCCACCGACTTTGCTCCCGCGGACCACCGAACCTACACCAACTTTAACAAAGCTGATTGGGACGGCTTCGCGGAAGTAACCGAGAGCAGCTTCGCCGCCCTTCACACACCCACAAACATACATACTGGCGAACGCCAGTTCCGCAGGGTAGTCACTGCCGCAGCGGCTCGCTTAATCCTGTCCGGACGTATCGCGGAAGTCCGCCCAAATTTCCCGGCCGAAGCAGATGTACTAGCAAATGAGCGCGACCACCTACGCCAGGTCGATCCCGGGGACCCTCGTCTGAGGGACCGTAATTTGGAGATTCGGCAACTGGTAAATCAGCACAAGCGGAAAAAGTGGGAGGAGCACTTGAAGGCCTGTAACTTCACATCTGGTGTGTGTAAGCTCTGTTCAACCGTGAGCGTGATGACAGAGTGGAATTCTCATTCGAAGGTCGCGCTTCGTCGGACCCGAAGAAATGCGCAACCTACTTCAGTAGGCAATTCACACCGCATCCTTCGGTAGACAGGGCCAAACGTCGAGTGACCAGGAGGCTGCACAAGCTGCCAAAAAACAGTGCACCACTTGTTTTCACCAGCTGTGAAGTGAAGGGGGCTATCGGGAAGGCGAAAGCCTCCAAGGCCATTGGACCCGACGGAATCTGTATGTTGATGCTAAAACATTTGGGGCCTAAGGGAGTAGCTTACCTAACGGAGGTCCTCAACCTGTCTATGACCACTCTCATCATTCCTGATGTGTGGAAATCAGGGAGAGTGGTCCCACTGCTGAAACCGGGGAAGCCCGCGAACAAGGCAGGCTCTTATCGCCCGTTAACGCTCTTTTCCCCGTTCGCGAAGACACTTGAGGCCCTACTACTCCCATACTTCACCAGCCACCTGACCCCAGCGAAGCATCAGCGCGGATTCCGTAAATTGAATCGCACAACAACAGAACTTAACGCCATAAACACCCAAATAACTCGTGGCCTAAATCGAAACCGCCCCTGTGAGAGAACGGTCCTACTAGCGCTGGACTTATCAAAGGCGTTTGACACCGTCTGCCATTCCACGCTGCTAGAAGACATCGAGGCCTTCTCACTCCCACAGGGACTGAAGCGATGGTCGGCGAATTATATGAGTGGTCGACAGTCGTCAGTAATCTTCCGAGATCAAACCTCGAAACCAAGAAGAATAAAACAAGGGGTTCCACAAGGTGGTGTTCTCTCCCCCTTATTATTTAACTTCTACATCTCGAAGCTTCCTCAGCCACCTGAGGGAGTTTCCCTGATCTCATACGCTGACGATTGCTCGATTCTGGCATCCGGAAATGGAATTGATGACCTCTGCTCAAAAGTGAACGACGATCTCTCCAGCCTTTCTCGCTTCTTCACTGCAATGAGCCTAACACTCTCCCCAACGAAATCAACGGCGACCCTCTTCACCACCTGGACGAAGGAGGTCAGGCTAGAATTAGGTATACACGTCGATGGCACACCAATACCGACTGTAAACAACCCGAAAATTTTAGGGGTCACCTTCGATAGCCTGCTCTCCTACTCCACGCACACAACCGCAGTTGTCAATAAAGTACAGAGCCGCAACAAGGTCCTCAAGTCGCTCGCCGGCAGCACTTGGGGCAAAGACAAAGAAACGTTGCTGGCAACATACAAGGCAATTGGCCGGCCGGTTCTAAACTATGCTGCACCAGTTTGGACGCCGGGGACTAGTTGGACGCAGTGGACGAAGCTACAGACTTGTCAGAATGCCGCACTCCGGACAGCGACTGGGTGCCTTCTGATGACGCCACCTACACAGCGAGGCCCAAGTGCTCCCCGTAAGGGAACACAACAAAATGCTTTGTAAGCAATTTCTGGTGGGGTGTCACAGAAGCGAGCACCCAAACAGACCTCTGCTTCAGGAGGAGCCTCCGCCTAGGCACGTCAGGGGGCACCTATTCGTATACAAGGACGCAGTCCAGCAATACGTAGACCAACCACTATGAATGCCGTAATAGGAGCCCAATCACCACCTGTAGAAGAGACGGAGCTTCAATTGCCAAGAGAGACCCGCGTTACCCTGGCTCAATTATGGTCTGGATACTGTAGCCGCCTCAACAGCTACCTGTCCAGACTCGACCCCAATATCCCCAATGAGTGCCCGGCATGTGGAGAATCCCCTCACGACACCAACCACCTCTTCACATGCCAGCTCAATCCGACTCAGCTAACACCCCTCTCCCTCTGGTCCGAACCCATTGAAACAGCTCGTTTCCTGGGCCTCCCGTTAGTTGAGCTTGACGAAAATGATTGAACGTTGACCCGAAAAAGGCGGGGCTTAGTAGTGCCGCTACAACAACAACAACAGTCAGTCACCAACTACCTTGACTCTCGACCTATCGTTCCCACGACAGTCGGGTCTACGTAACCGGAACGACCCAGATTTATATCTGGCCAAGGACTGACACTCCAGCAACACTCCTCAAAATCTCTTTGGGGAATTTGTATGCTGTTACAACAACAACAACTCTCGACCTATGATTGCCGTAATTGGAGCCCAATCACCACCCGTAGAAGAGAATGAGTGCTCGGCATGTGGAGAATCCCCTCACGACACTAACCACCTCTTCACATGCCAGCTCAATCCGACTCAACTAACGCCCCTCTCCCTCTGGTCCGGCCCCATTGAAACAGCTCGTTTCCTGGGCCTCCCGTTACTTGAGCTTGACGAAAATGATTGAATGTTGACACGAAACAGGCGGGTACGCCCCGCTAGTGCCGCTACAACAACAACAGCAGCAGAGAAGGTATTAAAAGTGCGAACACTCTTAATGGATATTTAAGTTGCGTTCGCCAATCCATTCGCTTCGCCAAATTCATTCACTTCGCAAGTGATACTACTGCCCTATTGATGTCAGAAAAAACGAGTTTTGAAACGTGGGTCACAAAATATTGCAACAACGGGACGATACGGGAAGCGGACGATATGTTAGCATGCATAATAGTACGATTTTAATTACATTTTTTAATCTATAAATCAGGGTTGCAGACGGAAGTTATATTTTTAATACGTATTGAATAGTTCAGCTCGAAAAAGCAGATAATCTTGTCATATGTCGCTAAACAAAAAAACATAATTAGGTGGTTCACAAGGTGTCGTATTGTCGTATGTAGCAAAGATTTCAACGGCTAAATAAATGTTCAGAGGACTTGAAACTACAACCTACTATTTTTAACGGTGTAAAATTTCATAATATGGTAGCTTGCGAATCCCTTAAATATAGGTTTAGCCGTTTCAAGTTTACGACATACAACAATACGACAGTATATAGCACTTTGTGAACTCCTTAGATTTGACGGATTCACAACGGTGTCGTAATGTTGTATGTCGTCAACTTTAAAAGTTTAAATAAATGTTTAGAGAACTTGAAATCATAACCAACTATTTTTTAACACTGCAAAAATGCATAATATGACTTTGGTGGTACTTTGCGAAACCCTGTAATATCCTTTTTAGGCGTTTAAAGTTTACGACATACAACAATACGACACTGTTGTGAATACCGAACTGTCTTTCTGCTAAACATTTACAAATCCGACCGATCTTCAGCTTGCATAACGCATAAAAAAATACGTACTTTCCACTTAAAAGGAAACTTTTATTCTAAAATTTGTTATTAATATAAAAGTAGGCAACACCCCAATTTTCAAGCTGTTTCCATTGGTTGCGCAGCAGTTTCTTCGGTGTATTTGCCCTTTTCCTTGCCCAAGGCAGCCATGCGTCCCTTACCGCGGCGATCCAAAATTGCTTTGCGGTCTTTGTCCAATTTCAGTTTAACAATCAAACAGTTTGATGGGTGAATACCGACATATACATTAGTGCCATTTGCGTTTTCACGTTGAATCTTTTCAATATAAACAACGAACTTCTTGCGATACGACTGTACCACTTTGCCAACCTGATTGCCACTGAAATGGCCACGCACCACTTGCACTTCATCATCCTTGCGAATGGGCATTGAGCGAACATTGTACTTTTGGCGCAACTCCTTCGACAATGGAGACGACATTAGGCGACGGCGGATGTGCGAAGGAGCCTGGAAATGCCGCTTGCGATTCTTCCTGCGCGAAGACGTTACAAATTTGTTTTGTTTCATGGTTGTGTACGCTATAGTTTGTTCTGTAAAAATAAGGAATTTGTTATCTGTCCATTATCACAATTGTAGAGTGAGAAGAGTTGAAAAATCATAGCCGACTATTCGCAGCGGACACAAAATCACATAGATTTTTTAAGATTGTGAACAACTTCAGCTACAATTCGCTCATTGCACTGATCCATTCTCACTGATGCAAAATAATGTACGCAACCACATAAAAGGTAAATTTCGATACCAATGCACACTACTGACTTGCTGATTAATTCGCTGAAAAATGGTTGATTCTATTATGTCCGCCCGAAAATAGTCGCACTTTTACAAAATCTATAACCATCGTAAAAAACGCAATCACTTTTGCTTTATATATTTGATTTCTCATGATGATGGAAATAGATATGAAAAAATTTTATGGAGCAAAACTTACACCAAACTTGCCCCGTATAAACAACAAAAAGAAGGAATCTGACAGTTCAATTGTCGGAAGTGGCAAACTTGACTTGAACTTTGTTGTGGTTTGTTTGTAGTTGCCAGATTTTTATACGAGGGCGTTGGGGCGACTTTGAATTCTTCATCTCAGTACGCCCACTTTACAAGACGTACAGGTCTATTTTGCACGTTACCGAAGACTTTGTAACCGGAAAATTGTATTACCAAAAAATGTTACCAGTTCTTCTCACCGCGATTACCTAGAATCGCGTTGGTAATGCAGTTAAAATATTCAGCAATTCAGCTATGAAGAATTGTGCAAATTCTGGCATTGCATATTTCACGGGGCAACTCTTTGTTACCAGCTTATGAGATGGTAACAAAATTTACCGGTTACAAGAGTACAGAGAATGCGAAAAGGGTTTATAACTTGACAGGAAACTTATTTACCGGTTACAAACTTTTTATGGCCAGCGCAGAATAGACCTGTTAGTTTTCAATAAAAGGTGAAAAATTGACAATAATGTGTGTGGGAGATTGGAAATTAATAATAAAAGGTTTACTATTTTAATCAGACCCAATAAGAAGGTGGCCGCTGTGGTGTAGTGGTTAGCAGTGCGCGTTACCACTCCGTGGGACCTGGGTTTAAGACCGGTTCGGGTTGGCTTTCCTTTATGGCCGTTCGTTAAAGGGGCGGTGGGCGAAAGGTAAGTGGGAGTGGCACCTCTAATCCACCTTTTTGGAGAGGGAATGAACCGCCATTGACAAAAATGCAACCCCCGACCACCTAGGTCTCCTATGGTTCCCTAGGGACCCCTTAGAAAAATTGCCAAAAATCACAATTTTCATTTGCGTTTATTCGCTTGAAAAATGTTAAATATTCATTTGCACAATACATTTTTATATATACATTTTTATATACAAGACATTTTTATAAAACACCCAGTAACCAAAATAGACATCAGTGGGGCGGCAGCCCCAGGTTCACCACACAGAAAGGGAATTCTAGTTACCTTATCCTTTCCCAAGGTTACATCACTGGGGCGGTAGCCCCAGTTTGGTCACATCAAAAGGAGAATTCTACGTAGTAAGGGCAAAGAACGTAGATAACAAGAAGGGACAACTCGTTATTATAATCCCTAAGCGGGGCCGAAGGCCGCCTACGCAGAAAGGAATTCTACGCAAAAATACTGTGGACGCAAGTAAAAATTGCGATTTTTTGGCCATTTTTCTAAGGGGTCCGTAGGGAAACATAGGGGGCTTAGGTGGTCGGGGGTTGCATTTTTGTCAACGGCGGTTCATCCCCCTCCAAAAAGGTCGGTTGGAGGTGCCACGCCCACTCCCCCTTCGCCCACCGCACCTTTAACGAACGCCCATAATGGAAAGTTTCCCCCTTTTGACTGACATCCAAGTTAACTCTGTGATTTTGAATAGAAGATGTCACATTGGCAACGTATGAATTGGCATTTTGGCGGTTAGGGCTCGACATTTTTATATATACATTTTTATATACAAGACATTTTTATAAAACACCCAGTAACCAAAATATACATCACTGGGGCGGCAGCCCCAGGTTCACCACACAGAAAGGGAATTCTAGTTACCTCATCCTTTCCCAAGGTTACATCACTGGGGCGGTAGCCCCAGTTTGGTCACATCAGAAGGAGAATTTTACGTAGTAAGGGCAAAGAACGTAGATAACAAGAAGGGACAACTCTTTATTATAATCCCTAAGCGGGGCCGAAGGCCGCTTACGCAGAAAGGAATTCTACGCAAAAATACTGTGGACGCAAGTAAAAATTGCGATTTTTGGCCATTTTTCTAAGGGGTCCGTAGGGAACCATAGGGGGGTCGGTGGTTGCATTTTTGTCAATGGCGGTTCATGCCCTCTCCAAAAAGGTCGGTTGGAGGTGCAGAAGATGTCACATTGGCAACGCATGAATTGCCGCAACTGATAAAATTCGCCCAACTCTTAACTTTTGACGCACGCAAACAGCGTTGCCAGGTTGACGTTTTCAACGTCATTTGGACGTTTTTTGTACCCTGTTGACGTTTAGACGTTTTTTGTGTAAAAAATGACGTTTTTTAACTTCCAAGTAATTTTTGTTTGTTACTAAATCTTATAAGTAGAACTGATTTTGAATTATTTTCTTAACAAATCTTTACAATCTTTGTGTTTTGCTACAGCTGCTTCAAAAGATTTTGTCTGGATTCTTGGACTAAGGATCCCGTGTTCAAAGGCTGGTTGTGTAAACACTTGAGGTTACGAGGCTTTCTGTAATGTTTGCAATTGCACATTAAAAGCCAATTCAGGAAGAGCCGATCTATTGCAGCAGGCACGCTCGCAAAAGCATCAAAAAAGCTGTGCAGCATAAAACGTCAGAAAAAAGTAGGCGACTTTTTTAAGACTTCATTGAAAATGTAACGAACACAAAAAAGACTGATATATCAGGCCCATTCAATAACTTTTCCAGTAAGTACTTGCAGCGAGAGCGTAAAAGAAAATTAGAGAGTAAAATTGAGAGCAAGAGAAAATTTTCATAAAAAGTTATTGAACGCAGAACTAGTAAAAACTTGCAACTTAAGCCATTTTGACACTTTCTGACGGTTAAGTTTTGGCGCGTAATTTTCTTTTTAATTGGGAATAGTTCCCATCGTTTTAAAAATAAAAAAATATACAACAGATTTAAATTTTTCATCCATATTTTCATTCCACTAATTATGTTTCATCAAATCATCCTCTTAAACAGTTTGTTTACATTTGAGTTTGAAACATAACCTTACTTTTTGACTCCTGCAGATTCCAGCTAGTAAAATTTTTACTTGCAAAAATTTGCAGCTCTATCGGGTTGTTACGCTTTCGAATTCGCTCCCTCTTGCAAATATTTTGGTTTATTGAATGCATTGCCAGTAAAAACTTGCAAGTACTAGCAACAATTAAAAATCAACGCGATTATTTAGCCCCTTTAAACTTGCACATTATTGCCCTGAAATTTAATGGGCTATCAAACTGCATACTCAAAAAAAAAAAATCTAAAAACTCTGAATAAAAAGTTGAAAATCTAGCTGAAAATTTGCAGATTGTTTATAATTTTTGCGCAATTTTCGTGGATTTATATTTTGTTTGTTAATGAGCTTGGCTTTTATGGAAAAATAATAAACATTAAATAAACGAAAGAGAAACAGCCAAAATCGATCAAAATATTGATGACTTAATCAGCTGATCAGAAGTGTATGTATAAAATGATTTTTATATTAACGACCAGTTTACAATGAATTTTAAATGTCCTCTGTCGAAATGACATTTTGAATAATATACATTACGTACATATCGAGCCCTAACCGCCAAAATAACGTAAGCGACAAAATTTTCTTTTTGATGCAGAAATGCATTTAAGGGCCGGTTACTCAATGTCTGGTTAACACTTATCTCCGGTTAAACATAGTTATCAACGTTACCGACTCCCTGTTATATGCATGGAGTCGAAGACGCCGATAACGATGTTTAACCGCAGATTAGTGTTAACCAGACATTGAGTAACCGGCCCTAAATGCTCTAGGAATATTTCTGCATCAAAAACAAAATTTTGAAAAAAATATGTACCTTTGTATACAATAAAAGTTTAACAAGAACAATTTTTTGTACATTCATTCGAAAAAGACGTTTTTGGGTAGGAAATGACGTTTTTTCAGACCAAGAGGGACGTTTTCTCATGCCGAGCCTGGCAACACTGCACGCATATCGAGCCCTAACCGCCAAAATAACGTAAGCGCCATTTTTTTCAAAATTTTCTTTTCGATGCAGAAATACATCTAGATGCCCGAGGAATATTTCTGCATCAAAAATAAAATTTTGAAAAAAATGTCGCTTACGTTATTTTGGCGGTTAGGGCTCGATATTCGACAAAACAACAACTACAACAACAACATAAATGTTTGGAACAAATTCAAACCAGCTGATTTTTGACCAATCAATTTGAGCATATATGTAATACTCCTATATTGGCAGTAAGAGCTAGTTCCGTCCGAAAACACTACAGTACAGATACATATATCAATAAACACGCACGAAAGAAAAGGAACACATACGTTTATAAATAAACATGTACACAACACATATACAAAAACGGCACTCAAGTACACAATACATTGACGAAAATGGTACTAGACTGTCTCGCTTTGATTTCGGAATGCTTACACATTGAGAAGTTAGCTTACTGCCAATATAGAAGTATTACATATATGAATTTGAGCCACTTTGTTTGTGGCGAGGTTTTCACTGTGCCGTCTCGCTATGTTCTGGGCGTTTTGTCAAGGCTCTGTTTTGCATTGCTTGAGAGTTGTCACATAAGGAATCTGTTAAATGCGCTTCGCGTGTAAGCGGTTGCCCAACGCACAGCATTACATAAGTAGAAGTCCGTTGGTGTAACGGAGACAAGATTTTCTATCTGGCGGGGAGTTAAGTCCTGCAGAGGGTTGTCACTTTGGTAAGTTATTACCAAGATTGGTAGAAAAAATTAGGATTGGTAAAAAGGTAATTTTTTTTAAATTTTGGTAGATTTTAGTTAAAGTATTTTGTTTAAAAAACAAATAAAACTTCTCCTTCCCGCTTTAGTTTTCGTAGTTATCTTTATGTTATAAATTTCGTTCCAAAAGTGTAGTGTAGTTTATTGCATTAATTTTTGAACGCTTTAATGCACTTTTTTTATACATACATATGTATGTATGTATGTAATTACACTCTATGATTGTTGGAAACAAAGTAACGCCAGTTTTTATAAATGGCAATTGTTAAATGGTAAATAAAACCACAAAATACCGATGGCAACAAAATTTTAAAAATCAACTAGAATTTTTAAGCCCTGCTTGCGCGGACATTACACATTTTCTGGCCGGTCTTTCTCACTAATACACGTGCATACACACCGTGATGCCGTTAATATAATCTCAAATACCATATCATTATCATTAAATAAAAAGTTCCGTAATAAAAAATGTTCAGTTTTATTGAAATAACTAAGAATAAATAATATAAAAAAAACTTTTTAATATACAACGCTTTTATAAA
>NW_023458559.1:53113803-53131291 GCF_013731165.1 Rhagoletis pomonella
TAATCAAGTGCGGGCAAGAAATATCGTTTTTAATGCAATTATTGATATGAAATATTAATTTATCTGTCGTTAATATGTTAATTTAGTGGCCCAAGGATTCGCCGCCAAGCGTTCATTGTAGCAAGCATACTTTTAACGTGCGTTCTGTCAAACCAACGCCAACGCCAACGCAACGCCAAAGTTGTATGTAAACGGGCCTTAAGTGATCTTTCTATTAGATATTTGTTTTCAGTTCGCTTTGGTCGTGCAAAAGCTGCTGTTGCTTGCTCGTTCTCTTCATAGTGATTCCAAAAGCTTATGCTTAGCTCTTGTTTTTTTAGTAGAGTAATTTTATACAAAAGGTGAAATATGAGTTACCTGCGTAAAACACCGATGCGTATGGTAAGTGAGTTCTTTGGCAAGAGACGCAAAAAATGTGGTATTACAAATACATACATACACACATTTATGTTTTTATGTGTGGAAAAATTTGTGTTTATTAAGTGTATATAAAAAATACCTTAAAATTTGGATTTGTGTACATATATATGTACATATGTATGTATGTACGTATATTTCCATCCTCAGATTGTTAATGCAGTCCAGCGCCAGCAGCAATGTATGTCCAGCGGAACAGGTGCCATGTCAGCACTCACTGTGCTTACGGAAGATGAACGAGTAATGAAGGAAACAGGTAAGTAAAACGACACACACATGTATGTATGTATGTATAAGGAAAATCTTGTGGACATTTTTAAACACCAATTTATCTTTTGGTCCTGCGAATGATATTTTTCGCATACGTAATATATGTACATGCATACATATACATATTCATATCTATACATTTGTTAAAATTTTAGTTCAATGTATACATACGTACATACATATATATGCATGTATATATGCTTTCAACTAATTAGCACCGAAATTAAAAATTGTATTGTTTGCAATTTAGTACATATGTTTATTTATTTATTTCTTATAATTTTCATTTAAAATATAATCCAATCTATAACAGAAACCACATAAATAAAGGTTTCAAAGCTTGCACAAATTAAAAAAAATAGTCAAACATAAAAAAATTTCATCAAAATTTCCAAATTTTTAATCAGAATATTAAGAAAATTTTCGAATATGCCATTTTTTAGCCCATTCAATTTTAGTCCAATAAACTGCACGTTTCAAGTCGCTAAAAATTACCGTTGATTTTTTAGAATTATTTTGTAGAGGGTGTTGCGGATTTTTTTTGTCATGTAAAAATAGATCTTGATCATGCGTTACAAAACTGCATAATCGAACATTTTCGAAATATTCTGATTAAAAAATTGGAAATTTCGATGAACACTTTAAGTTTGATGAATTTTTTAAATTTGTGGAAGCTTTGAAACTTTTATTTATGTGGTTTCCGTTGTAGATTGAATTATATTTTAAATTAAAATTATTAAAGATAAATAAATAATCATGAGTTGCAAACTATATTTATCATTTTTAATTTCGGTGCTAATTAGTTGAACACAGGTATACATATGTACGTATGCATTTACATATGTACATATGTGGTGATTTGCAAACATTTACCCCCAAATTCATAAAAAATAAAGAAGACTTTAACTGCTTTATAAAAGGAAAATTTGTAAACCTCTATAGCCCTATTTTACTTTTTATGAATATGGCTATTGAAATCGTGCTAGCTGTGTGCAGTTGCTGTGCATGCCACTTGTCGATAAAGTTACATAACTCGTATGTATATGTATATGTTCATATAAATAATTGTAATAAACCTACTACATATGTATATGTATATTAGGGTAGTCCAGAAATGCATGTGAAAAAGTAAAGTCGGAATTGTAATGCTCTTACCCCCTAGGATTATTCTATATCGAAAAAAAGGATACCCCTATTTTTTATTTTGTAATGAAAATATACATAGAGGTCGCTCAAAGCGCCCAAAGTTTTCTATGTAGTTTATATGGGCAAGAAACAATTTTTCGTAGAAATGGTATCGAATTCTTAAAAATCAATATTTTTCTATCGGAAAACTAGGTTTATCTGCAAGAGATTCCCAGTAATAATACCCAATTGTTTATTTAAAAATTTTTTCATCGCAACTATACTTTATAGGTCCGCCAAGAACCCAAAGAAAAATCCCGAAAAATGCAATGGGGGGATGCATAAAAAATCGTTAGTATTAAAAAATGATTAAATAAACAATTGGGTATTATTATTGAAAGACTCCTGAAGAGAACCAGAGCTTCCGATCGAAAAATATTGGGTTTAAAGAATTCTATACCATTTCTACGAAAAGTTGTTTTTTCCCCATATAAAAATACATGGAAAACTTTGACCTGGGGTATACTTTTTTCGATATAGAACAATCCTAGGGGGTGAGAGTATTACAATTCCGACTTTACTGTTTTTGGACCACCCGAATGTACATATACATACATATGTAAGTATAGTATGTATATTTTGATTCTAAAGCTGGAGAATAATCAATCTACTTTATATTTATCAAAGCGGTTTAGTTTACTTACTTTCCACACAAGAAAAATCAGAAAACCCGCTTTTTCACTTTTCTTGCATCAATGAATTGACAGAACCGGTCTATGTCACTGTTATGTCCATACATCTAGTTGAGTATCGCCACCTTAATATAAAAAGGCGCTATCTCACAACGTCGCTGAAATGCAAAAAAGGCCGTAACTAACTAAAATATTTTATTGCATAAAACGATTTGTGGACTTATAATTTGATAAAATGTATCATACATAATCAATCAGAAAGTAAATTTTGGATATTTAGTTAGTTACGGCTTTTGTATTTCAGCGACGATGTGAGATAGCGCCTTTCTATATTAAGGTAACTATGTGTTTGTATATACATACATATCGCACACCGTCTTCGAAAGAGTCACAACGCAAAATATGGCATTTTTGAAATTATGCGCTAAAAATGTACACAGAGCTTTTATTTACCTTTCAGCAAAATCTGGAGCAAATTTTTGTTATAATTTGTTAAAAAAACCCAAGGTAAAGTCGCCCTTGCCCATATGTATGTTTAGCATGTGATACGAAATAGTTTTTTGCATTTTCTGACGAACGTATTATTTTGAGTTGTGACCCTTTTGAATACGGTGTGCGATATGTATATAGCAAAAGAATACAATAAAGTTAATTTAGAGAGGCACAATAAGATTTTATGTACATACATAGGTACATACATATACATACATATATACATATGTACATAGGTACATATGTGTATGTATGTGCGTAGGTATTATTCAAATAATTCTATAATATCTGAATTCTAGATATTTTATATATCATATATACCTAGTACCTATGAATATATGCGTATCAAAATGCACAAATTTATGTACACATTTATGTAAATAGACCAAATCCTATATGATGTAGTCTTATCAATTTATATAAATATATATACATATGTACATATGTATGTATGTATAAACTTATGTACAAACCTGAGTATATATGTATGCACATTTTACAAATCTATTGAAATCAATATTTCTCACTAACTTTTTAAATTCTATATAATTTTTTCAGTTCTATTCTATCCTTAATTTACATTTTTACTTCCCTGCATAAATATGGAAGGCCAACTTATTCCACATCTTTTAGCCAATGTAATTCTCAACAGCCTTTTCGACTGTTCAAGCAAAACAAAAAGCATTCATACAAAAATAGAATTGAGACTTGCCTTTGCTATGTGCGATAAATGCTTACTCTAACTACACGAATCAACCAGCACCGCGTGGCTAGCTGTGTTGGCCGAGTTTGTTGATGAGCTGGCGGTAGTTTTTAGTGCTTTTGCTTGTTCTTCGCGGCTATGGTTCAAGTCGCGCGCGCTTGTGCTTGGTTCTGTCAAATTTAGTATGGAAAGGATGTGTGTTTGTTTTTCTTATTAAATAAAAATGTGCATAACTAGTAATCATTCGGTAGAACGCTATTCACAAGCAGTCAGCGGTTTAGATTTCATAAATTAATTTAAACAGCGTTACACTTGTGATAGAGCAAATTAAAATTCGGATAATCGCTTGCCTCGCCTCCATGTCGTACTGTTCTAGTGCGCTGGATGTGCGTCCTGGCAGGCGATAGGTTCGGCACTCTCCTGAGAGTTGAATTGAGGCAGCCACGCGCATAAGAAATTATGTGCGGTGCGATAAGCAAGTGCTCAATTCGTAGTTGGAGAGTTGACAAGTTATTTTTGTGTTTGCTTTTTTTCATCGCCCCACTGCCAATAAAAAATTTATTTTATTATATGTGCCCATTGGGGTGGTCCAAAAATGCATGCGAAAAAACTAAACTCGGAACTTAAAAAGTTCTCGCCCCTTTAGGATTTTTTTTTTAAATAAAGAATATTTATAGGTCGTTTAAAGTGCTAACAGTTTCACGTGTTTTTTATATGCGGGAAAACTATTTTTCGTAGAAATGGTATACAATCCTTGAAATTAAATATTTTTTAAAGGTCCAACTCTATTTCTTTTCATACGACTTCAAAAAATACTACCAAATAGTTTATTTAACAATTTTGTAATATTAACAATTTTCATGGGTCCCCATTGCATTTTTCGTGTTTTTGTGTGACCTATGAAAATACATAATTAATATTAAGAAATATTAAATAAACAATTGGGTATAAACCCTTGAGTTTGTCGATTGAAAAATACAGATTCAATACCATTTCTACGTAAATTGTTTTTTTTTCAGACAAAAAATACATGGGACACTTTGAGCGCCTTGGGTGAACCTTAAATATATTTTGTTAAAAAAAAACCAATGGGTTTTTCGATGTACATACATAGAATAAATATAAATGGTGAGAACATTTAAATTCCGGCTTTACTTTGTTTGGACCACCCTAATGTACATATGTATATCAGTAGCGGATACAGGATTTTACTTGAGGGGGGCGATTGGGATAAACTTGTCAAATAACGTTAAATTACATGCATCTAACTTCAGTCATCCGGGAGTGACCAATCAAAGTTCGAGCTATATGATCTACAAGCATTCAACCTGCTTGAAGTTATTTTTCATGCAAATATAGGTTCGAGTAATTTTTATGACGTGTCAAGTAAAGTGTTTTGTGATATAATTTTAGTTTTAGGAAGTTTCATTTTGTGAATTCGGCGCAAGGTCCATTTAAAGAGTCCCTGTAATAAAAGTTTATAAAACATATATTATAAAACAATTACACTAAATATTTTGTAAAAAAACACAATATAAAAAGTTATACGTAACATAACAATTTATTCCGAATTTCGATTAGAATAATTTAAATTTCAAACTCAATTTTGCCTTTTGCTTTTGCGTATCTTTCTATTATCCTTTCAGTGTCAATTTCAATATCAACGCTATTATAGCGCTTTCTTTTCTTCAAATAATGTTGCATTTATTCTCCACTGGGCCAGTGCTATAAAGTTTTCGTATTCTTTTCTCAGCATCTTCACATGCATATTACGGGCTCTTTCTTTAAAATGTTGCCCCCCCCTCCCCTTGTTGACATATTTCTTAAATTTGCATAAAATTTTAAAATCTACATTTGTGAAATTAAAAAAAAAATGTATCAATATGACAGCCAATTTCCGAAAATAAAAAAATCATTTACCATTTAAATTGCTGGTGAAACCGCCTGTTAAACAAACAAAAGTATACCCGTAGGTATTGAGGATCAAAAGGGTGTGCTATTCAAATGACTGGGGGTGTTTGTATTATATAATTGAGGGTAATAATATTATATTGCTTACGTGTTTCTACCATAGAGAAATTTTTATTAGTAATAATTTTAATTGAAATATATTTGGAATGAGTAAATTTTGGAAGCAAACATAAATTTACTTATTTAAGTCATTGTTGAAAAGCATTTCAATAACGAATCCAACAAGGGCAAGGGCATGAGAGCATTAGACTACTCTGTTATCAGTGCGGCGCTGAATACTTTAGAAAAAAAATAGATTTTACGTAGTAGTTAGAAACAGATTGTAATTAATTTCAAATTAGATTTTATTAATATAAGGTTAGAAAATACCTGTTTTGACTAACTTGAGAACTCAAAAGCGCGCGCATGATCATATTTAATAAAAAAAAAAAAATATTTCATACATATTTATGTACATTCATACATGTATACATACAAAAACACATTTAGACATGGTTTTTAATCAATTTATGTATGAAGACTTGTGTGTTTTATTGAAAACTAATCTAACTAGGTTACATAATCTGTTATAGGCGTGTACATACTACGAGTAGAATATATGTATACAAGTGCACCCGCATGGCGTTAAAACGCCTTAAAGTTGAATTAAAACCCCTAGAAACTACTCCTAGGGATGCAACGATATGAACAAATAAAAGTACATACTCGATACTTTTTGTTCGATAACAAGTAATTTTTGTATCGATACTTTTGAACCAGGTACTGAGTAGGTATCGAAAAAAATACTCATATCGAAACCCGATACCATCGCGAATTTCCTTTCGTATTTTGTCCTCCACTAATATGAATCGTCCAGTGCTTTATGGCTGTTTAAGCGCCAGCGACCTTCAAGTATTGAATGTGTGTTGCTGTTCCTGCATCAGGAAATCAATTTCCATGGTCGCAAAAACCAAAAAATCGATTTAAAATATTTTATTTTAGTTCATTGCACACTGTGCTTAAGTGAAACGAGCAAAAATCCAAAGATTTTTCTTTTAAAGGTCGGTCTTGAAGACAAGGTAATTTTTCATTTAATCACACCTTTGAAATTACTATTAAAAGGTAAAGTTTTTATTTGTTGTCTTTTTTACCTAAAAACAGCTTGTAATCAACTTTTTAAAAACAATTTACTTTTTTACTATAAGAGTTATACACGTGAAATTGTTTCAACTTATAAACTAAGGTACAATATATCTGCCTATGATAAAAAATCAAATAGGACTTCCCGAACCCCCGAAATTCAACATCAAACATGAATATGGGCACTGAGTGCCCAACCCACGGTTCTAAGGTTATACGAGATTAACTTCTTGTAAAGTTTTTCAAGGTATTCAGGGCTATCACAGAATCCATCGTAGCTTCGATTTTCGTGAAATCTACGAAAGTGCTATCACAGAATCCGAATGGCTACGAACGTAAATTCGAAATTCGTAGAGAGCCTTCATTGAATCCGTTCGTAATGAAGATTCGTACAGATACTCTACGACGAGATTATGCTGTCGCAACAAAATTTAAAATCATTCAATCTTAAAAATAGTGTAAGAAAGCTGCATTATTTTTAATATTAAATATTTATTATACTCCAAATTTGTTATAGTTTGATATAATCCCATATATTTGTGTAAACGTACACGTAAAATACCAATGCTATACATACATACATATGTATGTACATACACGCATTCATCTGGTAGACGCTATTTAATGAATTAATATTTTGCATGAATCGAGGAAATAATAGTTTAGCAACAATTTATTAGGAAATAAACTAAATTACTTTAATATCATAAAAATTAATTTAAAAAAAAAAATTTTCTATTTAAAATAATAAAATCTGAGCTAAAAATAAACTTAAAAAAAAATATTTATTAAAAAAATAAACAAAAACTAAATAAAAAAAGAAAAAAATCTCCACTGCCCCACGACTCGTACTCGAACTCGGCTCTCTCAATTGCCTGTCTAGTACCTTGCACACTCTGCCATTGCGCCTGATTGGGCAGCGTGAGCAAAATGACATACATAAATGTCTGTTGTTTCCTTTGCACTAACTGATTTCGAATCAGCATTCGAAGCTGGCAACGATATTTTCGAGTTCACTCGGATTCAGTGATAGCAATTTTTTCGTATTCGTAGCAGGCATTTGAATTCGTAGATTTTCTACGATGGATTCCGTGATAGCCCTGATTATCTCTGTTAAATACCATTCATCATTAAAAATATCAGTGGACAATTTGACAAAACAACTTCTCTCGATTGAGGTCATTTTCTCTTCAAAGCAACAAATGATATTTTTAATCGTTAATAGGAGTAGTTCAAGATGCTATCTCAAAGAGAGTTAAATAAAAATTTTTAATTCTTATTTGGAAGCTCCTTAAAATTAACTCTAAATTCCAACCTACAGAAAGCAAGAAAGTTGTTTTGTCAAAAGTCCGCAGATATACATAGTTTTGTAATGTTTTGTTGTTTTATTTATTTTCAGTTCTTGCATTATTAATTTTTATTATTCGGAGTTTAAGATTCGCCAAGAATGATTAATTTATTACTTAAAAAATTAAATTCAATTGAGTTCACACGTAGTACTTTCATAGCCAAAAGTACCGATACGAGTAGGTATCGATACTTTAGATCCGATATTTTTCGTGTATCGATACTTTCCTTCGATACTACTTCCAAGTAAAGTTATAGATACCTGCATGGTATCGTTTCATCTATTTTTTTACTAGTTTACTATTCCAAATGTTATCAGAGCTATAAACGATCAGGGTGCCATATTTCATCTAAATCCATGCAGCCGTTTCCTACTGAAGAGAGGTCTCGCATAGTGTCGGTTTTTAGTATCATCAAATTTCAAATCATCCTGTACCGATAAAAAGTTCTGACACATCTACCGGCCAAAGTCTTTACTTCGACCTCTTATATTTGAAATTCGAAAGAACGGTGCAAATATATTGACCTTGACACTCATATTTTAATGTTTCGGAAATGTTGGGTATAAGTTAAAAAAATTCTACTTTCATATGGGTAGAAATCTTTTCCAAAAGAATTTTTAAACTAAAACCTTTTGGCATCTCTTTCGTCTAACATTGCGATAAATATTTCAATTCAGTTACAAATTAAGTTGAATTTGATTTTTCAAACACGTGGCAACCAGGGTTGCCGAATTAACGATTTTGTCGTCGTTTTGACGTTTTTTTTAGCTCAATGACGTTTTGACGATCCATTTTGGTAGCTGGTTGACACTCGGTAATTTTATCAACTGTGAACGTCCTTTTCAGTTTTCTTTTGTTAGTCTGGTAAACTAGGTTTATCAAAAGCGGACTCGTAGCTGTTTTCCTAAAAAAAAAAAAAAAATTGTAACTGAAAATTTAAAGGATTTTACTTACTCATATGCGGTATGCCTTTCGGCAGCGGGCGGATTTTAAATTGAATAAATATCGAAGAGCTGATTGCAGTTTACCAGTTACCAGAAAAATTATCAAGCTTCGTTTACGATAATTCGGTAACTGGTACACCGATAATAAAATAATTTTATACAATGTGGGTTTCATTTGGTTTCGTAATGTGTGTCCATATTTATTGGGCCGTATGCATAAAACCTAAGAACATGCTTTTTCTTAAAATATCAGACCTTTTACTCAATTTGTTCAAATAAATTTAAGTTAAAGGTAGGCAATTTTAAGAAAACGCAATTACTTAGTTTTTATGCATACGACTCATTGTATGTAATTCCTTTGAATTTTTATTTTGTTAAAAAAATACAATAAACAAAAATTTGACGATTTTTTGTCGAAATGACGATATTTTTAGGGTAAAGTGACGATTTTCCAGCGAACGCTTTCGCAACGCTGGTGGCAACCCTCCTAAATAAAGGTCACCAGTAAAAACTTTTAAACCCCATTACGATTGATATCCATCTTTTAGTAAATCATCTAACTTTCTAAATCAGTGTTGCCACAAAAAATTACCAAATTCCTCAAAAACAAACGGAAAATCCTCAAAATCCGAACAAATTACTCAAAATTTTCTTATTACAGATATGAGTATTGTGTACTGCATACTATTTACAGGTACTTACCCTTCTATGGGAGGTACTACGTCCCCTTGTCTAATCGATATTAAATTTAAGTTGGGCTAAATGACACCAGTGTACAAATGAAGATCGGGTGAGTAGTTGAAGCGTGAAAGCGTAGCAAACAAACAAACACACTTTCGGATTTATAATATTAGTAAGGATAGCCCTTTCAAGTTTGACGGTATTACGCATTTTCTTCCATCATCAAATTATTGTGTGATTAATTTTTTTCAAATGCTTAAAGGGTTATACGTAAAAAACGATAAATTTTGAAAACTCAATGTTAGCGATACTTCCAGAGGGCGTGGTTTTTGTCCGATTTCAAAAATTTTCAAGACAGTATGTAAGAAGGTCAGTCGCAATGCGAATATCAAATATGGTACTGATTGGTGAAGTGGTTTTCAAGATAAAAATATTTGACATAAGTGAGCCTAGTTCCAAAAAATTTTTCGAAAAACTAATTCTCGCTTAAGATCCATTGAAAATATATTTTTTGAGTATATATTTGAAGATTCGTTAACCGCACTGCCCAAAGATCTGAAAATCCTTTACATACACACATATACATATGAGACATTCTTTTTCATATCGGACACCAAATTTGGTGTCACACTTTCGATTGGCTTAACATTTTTTTATGGGTTCTATACATGAACAAAGCTTTTTTTATTTATTTTTTTCTTCGGAGATCTGTCAAAGTTTGCATTTTTTCGTGATTCTGACTAATCATGTACTTCTTCAAATCGTTGTATCTCGGGTTCTGCTCATCGTAGAGACTTCATCTTAACGTCATTTTAAAGCTAAAGAAACGGGCTTAACATTTCTATATAAATATAAGAAGGTCAAGATTGTCCTTAAGCTAACTTAGCTATTAACAGCTGAACTTTTTGAAGTTGATTGTGAAGTGAAGTGATTTAAAATTATACCATCGTAATCCTTGTTTAATTCTCTATAAAAAATGTGGTTAAAAAAAATGGGGGTTTTTCAAGAACTATTTTTAAAATATTTTTCTTTATGACGAGATGGTTTATTTTGTGAGAATCAACACTTTTTTGTAATTTATTTTCGAACACTTATGATGAGATATATTTAGTAAGGTGTTAAACATCGGGTTTTTGCAAAAAGTAAAATTTTATTGCGGATTCCGATAGAATACCTATCCAGAAATCATATTTGTATGGCAAGATTAACCGTAGGATAACGATAACCCGTGCCGACTTTTAGTTGAAGTTTTAGCTAATAACTTGAATTAGTCGTCCATGAAAACTTTGGAAATGCGAAAAATTCGATGTTTCCCCATATTTGAACGCATTTATAGTAAATCTGCATCTCTATATTTTTAATTGGACGGCAGAATTTCTTACAAGGACATCGAAAAAATTAATTAAAAGAAAAGATATTTATCCTTGAATATCCTTGTTTATATTTTTAGAATTTAAATTAAACTAGGGTTTTTCAAAATGCATTCAAAATTAAAAATCTTGAAGGATAATATTTTTTAAAGGACATTTTTGACAAAAAAAGGCTATAATTATTCTTGTTTCGAATTTTTCTTTTAATTGATACCCATATATCCACATTTTGTGTAAACTTTTGGAAATATGTATACTTATTATAATTTGTGGTCCTTAGGAAAAAATCCTAACTTCTGGTAAAAAACCAAAAACGTAGATTTCCTTTATATTAAGCCATAATACTGTAGGGCACAGCTTCCTAAAGGGTTCCGTAGAAAAGTCACCAGGGTTCCGTGAAAACATAAATTTTTTGCTGTTAAAATTCGGTATGAATAAGCACGGCGCACAGTGGTCGGAGAAGCTATGTTTTACGCGAGAAATTAGAAGGGCTGTTACGATTATAATAAAAATGCATCATCGTAGTATTTTTGTTATGCTAAATCTGAATATGCCATAAAGTTTTTAGTTTGATAGTTGACAGCTGTCAAATCAACAGCTAATTTCTCTAAAAATAAGAAAATTTGTTTGAAAATACCACTTATTAGGATTTTAGGCACGCTAGTCACTAACTTTATGTCAAATTAAAAGTTTGACAGTCGACAGCTGTCAAAGGGACTGCCATTTTTTATAAAAATCAGAGAATCTTTTTAAAAACGTTACTGATAAGGATTTTAAATATGCTGATCACGAATTTTACGTCAAATTAAAGCTTTGAGAGTTGTCAGCTGTCAAACTGACTGTAAATTTTTCTGATAATAAGAAAATGTTTTTTAAATGCTACTGGTAAGGGTTTTAGACATGCTAGTCACGAATTTTACGTGAAATTAAAAACTTGAGATTTGACAGCTTTCGAATGGGCTGTAAAAATAAGGAGAATTTCCCAAGAAGTAAACGCACTACGTTTTAAGGCTCACTGATCTCGAGTTCTATATTACATTCAAACTTTTTCAGTTGAAATCTGTCAAATCAACTGTAATTTTTAGTTGAGTAACACAATATTGCATTTGATCGAACATATTTAAAATAAATTTATGTTCAAATTATGAATTAATAACAGTAATTATATTTATAAATGGGGGGTAGTTGGGGCCGCCTGCTATATGTTCAGCCCAAAGAATTTTTTAAGATTTTATTTTTATTTCCAAAACTAAAGTTTTCTCATTTTTAAATAACGTTATTCAGGTTTGAATTTTTTTAAATGAGAATTAAAAAAAATATATGAAACCATATTGGATTTTGAATTTTGAAATTTCTAAAACTAGTTTGAAATTTGTAATAAGCGAACTTAAGAACCTCAAAATACCAAATTTCATGAAAATTCAGTAATTTTTTTTTTATTTCTTGGACACCATATTGAATTCGTTATTTTCGGTTTTTGAAAATTGACTTCAGGTTTGTCAAGACACATCTTATAAACAATATGATGCTAAATATACAAAAATTACATTAATCCGTAGAGTTTTATATACTTTATGTTATTTGGAACAACTGCTAAAGTTGGCTTCTGTTGGCGCGAGTATGCGCGACTTTTCTTTTCGTAGACCCTTAACGGACCCATCGCATTACTTTTTGGTAGAGGAATGAAAATCCTACTTTCCTCTACTCATTAGTTATACCGTTTTGAAGAAAATATTTCTTGAAAAATAAGCCGCATTTTAATAAAAATAACAATTTTGCCCTGACAGACGGCAGTATTGCGGACTAACGAGCCGAGCCGCAAGGTTCTGGGTTCGAGTCCCACGGCCATTAGAATTTTCATTTATTTCGTTTTCATTATTTTTTTATAAGTTCTATATTTTTTTACGTTGCTCTCAGTTAGTTGTTGTTGACTTTTTAATAAAATTCAACTCTAAAAATTTAAATTAAGTAATAGTAAAATAAAAAATGTGATATAAAATAAAATAAAGTAAAATTAAATATATAAATAAAAAAAAGAATTTGAATGATACAATAAAAAAAAAAAAAAAAATTTTTTCGCAATCGCTTCAACCGAGGATCGAACCTGCAACTCTCACCACTTGGCTATCGCGGACGCGAGACTAACATGTTTTGTTTGCTTACTTCTACAAAAGACAACATCTGGCCATTTTTACCAGTGTTGTCATCGAAAATTCCCCGGATCCCAGTTAATTCCCAAACATGTCGTGCATTTGTTTGGCTGCTTGTGCGCATTTGGTATAGGAAAATGCGTGAGTTAAAGCAAATACAGGCTGTTTATGCAAATAAGTGAGCTCGTTTGTCAATTGTACAAATCCAAATTAACGAGTTCATACGGATCAACGCTGCCCTCTGTCTATGCTTTAAACCTCCTGAGAAAAGATCTGTTATTTTTCGGAAGTAATATCGATTGGGTGCAAAATCCATTTATGTAGTATTCATAGAACTTCGGAGTACTTCGATATTGAAACACACATCTGAGTCTGTGTCTCTGAATGAGTTTTGAGTTAGTGTTAGAAGTGAATACCATGAAGTAGCTAAAAATACTACCTTAACCTTGCTTCCGTCTATGACAATATATCGTTGTGAAACAGGGGTTTCAGCTTACACTTATACAAAAAATAAATTCAGGTCGAAATTGGATGCTACCCAGTGATGGAAAAGTAGGCACAATAGTGCCATTTTTGGCACTTTCATTCTCAGAGGCACTTTTGGCACAATTCATCCTGTTTTGGCACAATCATAAAATATAGAAATTTAGCATAAAATGTCAATATATAACAAAAAATCACATAACACATTATAGATTAAAAAATTACAAAAAGTGAAAAATAAAAGCACTAAAAAATTAAAATAAGGGTCGTGAGAAATATTTACAAACCGCTGAATTCTATTGTGAATACGCAGTAGGAAAAGTAAGTTATCGCAACAACAAGCTTTTCATTCAGAATTTTTAGAAATATTCTGAGTTGGCAGTTTTATAGTCCATTAAATAAAAGTGCAAGTTTCTGCAATATCCCGATGATTTTTGATTGTTTTTTCTGACGGTGTCATACATTTTCATCCATTTAGAAAATTTTGGAACACACTTTATGTGGGAAAAAATGCATAAAATCGAGAACTTGAAATCTCACTAAAAAATCTGAATTCAAAGCTTGTTGTTGCGAAAACCTGCTGATTTTTTTTTAATTTTTGTATTTGTGTTTATTAAATGATATGATTTAGACTTTTATATAAAATCAATCAAAAAATAATCAATGAAAATAATTGGCGAAACTGGTCAAAATGTCTCACTGCCATTATTTTGCATATAGGTACATACATGTATGTCTAAGCAATCCTTCATAAAAGCGATTTACTGTAATAATTTAGTTAATTAATAACACTGTAAAGCTGCTGGGTATTGAACGAAACTAACTTTTTTTAAGAGATTGAGTCATAAGTAAAAAAAGTAAGTTCTCCATTTTTCGAAGTTAGCCTCCGAAAGTTCGAAACTGAACCTATATAAAATATATATACATCGAGGGCTGTGAGCACTCCCTAAATATTTTTTGATTTAAAAAAAAAAATAGTAAGGGTATATTTGTTTTCGGTATGGAACAATCCTGGGGTGGCGACATTAAAATTCCGACTATTGTTTTTGGCCACTCTAATACGCATACAGCTTTCAGACATAATATCGAACTATAAAGCAATATTTAATAACAGTGAAAAAATTTCATTCTTCACATTAAAATTTAAGGTATGTATACTATTTCTAGTAAAAGTCTTTATCCATATTTAAATTGCAGTGCCTTTGATTTTTAGTAATTTTATTTGGGGTTCCATAAAATGAAAAGTATTTAGTAAGGGTTCCATTATCTTAAAAGTTTGGGAACTCCAAATAATGTCTTATACAGAAGTAAAATGAGTAAATTAACAAAATAAGCAAACTGCACAAAGCTTATTCTAATAACTTTGGCTGCTAGTCGGCACGGGTTGCCGTGGTCCGAATTGCATCAAATTTTATTTGGATAGCTTTAAGACAAAACTAATAAAATGAGGTGGTATGCGTAAAAAAAACAACTTTGGGGTTTTGAGACAGTCTAATATATGTACATACATACATATGTATATGGTATTTCTTGGACAAAACTAAAATTTAATAAAAACAAGTAAAGAAGTATTAGTTCGGGCGAAACCGAACTTTATATACCCGGCGCACGTATTAAATATCGTTTTTTCACCTTTCAGTAAACTGCATGATAAGCAAGAGTATTTTTCCCGAAATCAAACAGTTTCGTTCGAATTTTCGTATTTCTGAAATTTACCGTTATATGGTAGGTGGCGGTAATTTTAGTCCGATTTCAAAAATATTCAACATATCGTTTTTTAGAGCCAAGGTTGATAAATGTACCGAGATTGGTAGAAATTGATACTGAAATGTAGGCCTAAGTGGGCGGTGCTACGTCCATTTTCCCAAAAATGTCTCTAAGTAGCATTTTCTGCTGAGAGGTCATTGTATATATCGATTTTGAGTAAATTAGCTTAAATAGTTACTAATTTATCGCAATTTTCGTATTTCTGTAAACTACCGTTATATGGGGCATGGGCGTGGTTCTTGTCTGATGTCGCCCCTTTTCAATCCCAACCTACCTTGGATAAAGGGCAACTACATACGAAGTTTCGTTGATATGTAAATTTTTTCGCGAGCTATCGGGTACACGGACAGACAGACGGATGGACGGATGGACGTACAGACATGGCTTAAGCGATTTCTCTTTTCATTCTCAGCATTTATGTATACATTTGCCTATATCTATATCGATTCGTTTTGGCTGTTACAAACAACCGTTATAAGAACAAAGTTATAATACCCTTGTGCACAAGTGCGCTCGGGTATAAAAAAAAAAAAAAAAAATAGCCCAAAACCGCATGACCGTAGATATCATTTTGCAGCGGGTTGTATGTATTAATGTTTCCATACTCCCACAAGAATGGTTTATTTTGCATCAGATATGGGTACATATATGTATGTATGTACATGTAATATTTGCTGCGAAATTATCAGCATTTTCTTATTGTGGTTCAAGCATTCCTAAAAAATAGAACACAACCTACATACATACGAATGTACATACATTCACACACTGCTGGAACAAAGTATTGGCACAGCAAATTTTTCACAATATATGTAACAATTTTCATTCGAATATTTTTCCGCTGATTTCGTATACAAATATGGTTCATTCTACAACAAAAAACATAAAAATATAATTCCTAAACTTTGTGCAAAACTCGCGAAAATTCAGCAAATTTTCATGAAAACTTTCGACTTTTTAATCCGATTTTTTAGATTTTTTTTGAGTGTGCAGCTTTGTAGCCCAATCAATTTTATTGGAGTGCAAGTTTTAAGTAGCTAGGAATTACCGTTGATTTTTGGCAATTTTTTTCACGCAGTCTCTTCCATACAAAAATGTTTTTCGAAAATACTTTATATGGAAAAAATGCAAAACACCTTCAACAAAAAGAATCTCAAAAATCAACGCGATTTTTGATTAACTCCGAACTTGCATTTTTTTTTACTAGAATTTAATGGGTTGCAAAACAGCATACTTAAAAAGATTCAAGAAAATTTGATTAAAAGGTCGAAAATCTTTATGAAAATTTGCTGAATAATCGCGAGTTTTGCACAGAGTTTAGGAATTACATTTTTATGTTTTTTGTTGTTGAATGAACCATATTTTTTATACAAAACTGGCGGAAAAATATTAGAGTAAAAATTGTTGCATATATTGTGAAAAATTTGCTGTGCCAATACTTTATTCCGGCAGTGTATATATATGTACATAGATATACATACATACATACATACATAGATAACTACATATATACTTATGTTATATACATATATGTATCAGAAATATGCGGCTCACAGAGTGATAACAAATGTTAGGATGTGTGTACTGATATGGCAGTTTTCGACAGACTGTACATACAAACAAACACACCCCAAAAATATGTATACATATACATACAAATATACATATATATGTATGGATATGGGCAAATCTAAAAAACAGGTAACCTTGATGTTATTTAGCTTTATTTTCACTGTTGGAAACTATATCAAGCTGGTTGCTTTTGGATATAATTCATTGACGTATTCCTAAAGCCTCAAAAAAAATTTGGATCAATTGCATAACTTTTGATTTATAGGTGTTTAAATAAAAAAAAAATAATGAAAACAAGTGAATTTTTTTATGTAATTTTTAAGAGGGGCAAAATTAATTATGTCATAACTTTTGAAGCATACCATATTCTGACTTGAAATTTA
>NW_023458559.1:53131391-53134178 GCF_013731165.1 Rhagoletis pomonella
AAAAACTAAAAATGCAGATCGCTAGTACTTTTCACGCTGATTTTAAAATTGTGCGTATCCGATTTAAAGGCAAATAAGGATTCAAGTCAAAATAAGGACAATTAGTTTATCTTCAAGCTGATATGTAAGATGTATATGTGTTGTTTATATATTTAAGCTAAAAATATTATAAAACAAAAAAAAATCATAATTTTTTTCATAAATTAACCTTTTTTTAGAAAAAATCCATAATCTATGCTAAAAAATTTATATTGGGTTTGCTTTCCCTTATGGCCGTTCGTTAAAGGGGCGGTGGGCGAAAGGTAAGTGGGTGTGGCACCTCTAACCCACCTTTTTGGAGAGGGAATGGACCGCCATTGACAAAAATGCAACCCCCGACCACCTACGTCCCCTATGGTTCCTTAGGGACCTCTTAGAAAAAATGCCAAAAATCACAATTTTCATTTGCGTTTATTCGCTTGAAAAATGTTAAATATTCATTTGCACAATACATTTTTATATACACTTTTTTATATACAAGAAATTTTTATAAAACACCAAGTAACCAGAATAGACAACACTGGGGCGGCAGCCCCAGGTTTACCACACGAGAAAGGGAATTCTAGTTACCTTATCCTTTCCCAAGGTTACATCACTGGGGCGGTAGCCACAGTTAGGTCACATAGAAAGGAGAATTTTACGTAGCAAGGGTTATAATCCCGAAGCGCGGCCGAAGGCCGCCTACGCAGAAAGGAATTCTACGCAAAAATACTGTAGACGCAAGTAAAAATTGCGATTTTTGGCCATTTTTTCTAAGAGGTCCGTAGGGAACCATAGGGGGCCTAGGTGGTCGGGGGTTGCATTTTTGTCAATGGCGGTTCATGCCCTCTCCAAAAAGGTCGGTTGGTGGTGCGACGCTCACTCCCCCTTCGCCCGCCGCACCTTTAACGAATGGCCATAATGGAAAGTTACCCCTTTATATTATTTGTAAAGTGCAAGTTTTTACTTTTAATTTGATATACATATTTCCAAATCATTGAAGAGGTCTTCGAGAAATATCAATTTAAAAAATGCTTAATTGAATTTTGACCTTTAATAATTGTTGTAGTTGTTGTTTCCCAAAAAAAATAGATATATATCGTTATGTTCACCTCAATGGTATGTTGTTCACCTAGCTGAACGGTTGGTTATAATGACGTGTTCTGTATTTCACAACTTAAAAACTTCCAGAAAAAACTTACTATTCTTTTTTCCCATATTTTATTCCTAGCTTCTAGCTCGCTTTAGATGTGATCTTGATTTGTGCAAACCTCTTTGTTCAAGATATATAGTTTTTTAGATTTCGCACCTTATTTAACAAATTTAATATTTTACGCTTTTTGTACGTGCTCTTTTTTACGTCCGAAGATTTTTACAAAAATATGTAGATAGGGATAAAACGATACTAGTAGATACAAGTACATACTCGATACTTTTCGTCCGATACCAAGTAATTTTGGTATCGATACTTTTGAACCGAGTACTGAGTAGGTATCGGAAGAAAGTACTTATATCGAAACCCGATTCAGTGAAAATTTTATATCCGGACTTTTTTTAATCTAATTATTATTGTGAATATCTAAAATTTTTTGGCAGTTGGCAATGAAAAATTACTACAAAGAAAGACCTATAATCATCTCATTAACATATCGCTAACTTCAAGTGAAAAGTTGCTAAGTCCACGTTTTGTGAAAACTCATATTTCTATATAGGAAGCAAGGTATATTAAAAACGCAACGTCTTCAAGTTTATATTCAATTAAAGGCAAATTTACTAAGTCCAAAAGAGGCACAGAAAAAACGATAAGCTCACAAAAAATTCTAAATCTTTTAATTTGCAACGGAGCCTTCTGCAAAATTCTTGAAGGAAATGTTTTAAAAAGTTTTTTTTCCTCCCCTTTAAATTTTCTACAAATGGAGTTAACAGCTTTTCACTCTAAAAATGATCAACATGATTACTTCTTTCAGAAATATACCATTGTTACTTTGCAGAACTGCTGTTGAACAGTGTTATAATACAGACGACTTTTATTAATTAATTCATTTGTATGAAATAAACTATAAAATAATTGTTTTTGATCTCAATCGCTTTCTCTTTGTACAAAATAAATAATATGTATAACAAATAAAATACGTACATACATACAAACGAAGACAATTCTGTTAACAATATTCTGGGGACTTTTTAAAAAAAATGTATTGCACTTTGCCCTTTTTCTTGTTTTCTGGGAGGCCATCCTAGTAGACCATGTTTTAAAACTTAAAGTTGTTCTTAAAAAGATCAAGTAGCATTCGCTTAAAATCAAAAATTATAGTCACATGGCGTTTGTTATACAAACAATTCTTATATAGGTACAAATATCGATATAAGTAGGTATCGATACTTTTAGCCCGATGCTTACTAGGCATCGATACTTTCTTTCGACCATTACTTCCAAGTACAGGTATTGATACTTCCATGGTATCGTTTTATCCCTATATGTAGAGCTGTAGCAAACCGTATGTATTCGTTACTGAGTAACGAATACAACACCTGACTCGGAGTACCGAGTCGTTACTCACATAATAATCTCGTTACTCGCATGTTCCGTGTAGCACCATCAACGTAAATCACTACAATGCAACATATTGTGGCGAATACTGCGGCAACACAAAGCGAACAACGAGAAAAAGGCAGAATGTTCGAGGAATGACGTAGAATGTTCCACAAAGAGAAACGTCAGGTTGGATGAACACTGCGAACAGCGAGAGAAAGAGAATGAGCGATAAA
>NW_023458559.1:53134188-53137078 GCF_013731165.1 Rhagoletis pomonella
GTTAATTGTACTACAATTCGGTCATCGTTAGCATTTATTTAACAATCCAGCGATACGAGCCCGAGTATATTTGGGTAATCCCTCAAGGTTTCGAGGATAATCGTAACAATATTTGGGGTGTTCACAGGTCGTTCCAAATTGTGTCTGAAAATGTAGACGTCTACATTTTGAGACATCTTTAGCATCAAACTGTGAGCACCCCTTTCTAGCAGTGGTCGCAAAATCGTCTCAAAACTTTGCTGGTGTTGCCAGACATTTCTTCTTTGCGTGCTTTTTTATATGTCGCCTTTCGATTTTGTTTCTGAAAAATTGTAATTATTTAACTTAATTACCAATTCCTAATATTTCTTATTTCTTTTCGTTGATTTGTTTCTTTTCATCAGAAATTGCGCTCAAATTAAATGCAAATACAGAAAACGTGCCCAATAAATAAAAAAAATGCGATTAGTATTGCCATAATGCAACCCTGCTGCGAGGTTGCAAAATGTAGACGCAAAAAAAACGTACCTTTGAGTGTGACAAAATGTAGACGGCGTCGTTTTCCAATTTTGTATGGGAAACAACAACACCACAGATTTTACGGTTAGAAAACGTCTTAAAATGTAGACGTCTACATTTTGAGACACTATTTGGAACGAACTGTGAACACCCCAACTATTTGGAACGAACTGTGAACACCCCAATTGTTACGATTCACGGTGCAGCGAACAAAGGTGGCGCCGTCAGTGGTACCGCTACTTTGGATTTTCCGATTTTGACAGTTGTGGTAACTTGTAAATAAATCTTTGTTTACAAATCAGCGAAAGAGAAATTAGAATTATAAGTGAAAAATCAGTTTAAATTGTGTTTATTTCCAATTTGTGAGTGATTTTTGAGTTGAAGACTGCGTAAAAACTAATACAATGAAGTGCTGTGTGTTAAATTGCGACAGCCGCCAAGATGCAAGAAGCGTAGGTGCAAGTGTAGCGCTGGGACGAATCGCCGCATTTTGTGTACATAGGGCACGGCAATGCCGTTCCCGAAATGTTCCTCTATTATTATATTCACAGCATTTCCTCACAATGATTTTGTTTCTGCTCCACGCAGCCACCATTAGCAAGTTAACTAATCAATCCCGCAGAGATGGTGCTGCAGTTTTCTGCAGCAGCCTTAATTGCAAGCCATGGAGTGCACTAAAATGTTCACTGTTCTCTAAAGGCCTGTTTACATACAACTTTGGCGTTGCGTTGGCGTTGGCGTCGCTTCGACAGCTGACTATGAATACATGTATTTATATGAAAGTCTCCATATAACCAAAGTTGGGCAACGCCAACGCCAACACAACGCAGAAAGATGGCCAACTCTCAACTTTTCGCGCGCGTCGTTCGTCAGCTGTTCTAAATAATCAAAATTATGTGATTTAATTTTAATTTTTAATCAAATGCGGGCAAGAAATATAGTTTTTAATGCAATTATTGATGTAAAAATTTTGATTTATCAGCCGCTAGTATGTTAATTTAGTGACCAAAGTATTCTGTGCTAAGCGTTCATTGTAGCAAGCACGGGCGTTACGCGCGCCGCTGTCAAAGCGACGCCAGCGCCAACGCAACGCCAAAGTTGTATGTGGACGGGCCTTAATAGATTAGGTGAAAAATGCAATATATTCGCATTTAGCAAAATTAAAACACGTTTTTCGCTGAAAAGTGAACTGCTTTGGCAGTTTCAACTCGTTCTTCTTTTCGCTCTATTCTTTGTTTACTTGTGGTACACAAATATCAACGCCCAGGACCATTGTGCTCAGGACGGCGCAATCTTGTATTCTATCATTCCACGGTGCAGCGAACAGAGGTGGCGCCGTCAGTGGTACCGCTACTTTGGTTTTGCCGATTTTGACAGTTGTGGTAACTTGTAAACAAACCTTTGTTTACAAATCAGCGAAAGAGAAATTTAATTATATGTGAAAAATCAGTTTAAATTGTGTTAATTTGCAATTTGTGAGTGATTTTTGAGTTGAAGACTGCGTAAAAACTAGTAAAATGAAGTGCTGTGTGTTAAATTGCGACAGCCGTCAAGATGCAAGATGCGTAGATGCAAGTGTAGCGCTGAGACGAATCGCTGCATTTTGTGTACATAGGGCACGGCAAAGCCGTTCCCGAAATATTTCTTTATTATTACATTAACAGCATTTCCTCACAATGATTTTGCTTGTGCTCCAAGCAGCTTCCATTAGCAAGTTAACTAATCAATCCCGCTGAGATGCTGCCGCAGTTTTCTGCAGCAGTCTTAATTGCAAAACATTGGAGTGCACTAAAACGTTTGCTGAAGCAGCCTCAATTGCAAAGCAATGGAGTGCACTAAAATGTTACCTATTCTCTAATAGATTAGGTGAAAAATGCAATATTTTCGCGTTTAGCAAAATTAAAACAAGTTATTCGCTGTAAAGTGAACTGTTTTGGAAGTTTTAACTCGTTCTCCTTTTCGCTCTATGCTTTGTTTACTTGTGGTACACAAATGTCAACGCTCAGGACGGCGCAATCTTGTATTCTATCATTCTTGCTATCATTCTTGGTTACGATTATCCTCGAAGCCTTGAGGGATTTCCCAAATATATTCGCGTTCGTATCGCTGGATTGTTAAATAAATGCTCACGATGACCAAATTGTAGTACAATTAACTTTATTGTACAACAAACAATTTACAATACTCGCTAATACAGTAAAAACACTCTACAATACTTGTTAAAGCAATAACAACGTTTAACTAAACTTGTTAACACAATTAAACTTATAGCTTGCTTATTCGCAACTCACTTCTCTGCTCTCTTTACTTTGGCGTTGCGTTGGCGTTGGCGTCGCTTCAACAGCGACTATGAATACATGAATTCAAATGCAGCCGTCCACATAGCCAAAAT
>NW_023458559.1:53137178-53148355 GCF_013731165.1 Rhagoletis pomonella
TGAAGAGAACTGATAGCTGCTACTTCTATATAAAAGAATTCTTGCTCTGCGGCGTTTTCATTATTACTGTAGTGAATATACTCCTCGCCGCATTCACCACAACCGATGGCACTGAAAAAGCATAGAAAAGCAAGAAATCCGCTGATAGAACGATAACTATATATGTATATGAACAATGAACAAATTTACAAATGAACCTAATAAAGACTGCCAAAAATATTCTACTAACTAAAATTAAAAAAATGAAAAAATTATGTTTTCAATGTTCTCCTCGAATTCGTTCATTTGAGAATTTCAATAACGCGCAAATGCCTCGTAACTGTGTAAACCTCGTAAATAAACCGGTTTTCCACACAAAATTAAGAAAATGTATGAGGTTTACGTAGTTACCAGGCATTTACGCGTTTAGATGAATTGCCCTAAATATTATAAAAAAAAAATCAGAGTATCAAAAATAGGTAGGGCTTTTAAAAAGTGCCTTGTAACTCTGTTTTTAGTACCAATACTTTAAATTTTTTATTGAGGCAGTATCTTAATACATCCTACCAAAATCTGTGAAAAACGAAGTTTTTAAAGTTTGCGTTTGGGTATCAGTTTGGGTGCAGTTAACTCCCGAGTTGATCCGAATCAACGCTGGCGTCTGTTTATGCTTTAAGATGATAATCTAGGGCACAGTTCAAATATAAAAAACTTGAATTCCATCAATGATGCCCTAATTTCGAGTGCTTAAATCTTCACGGAACATTCACCTTGCTATGTACCTAAAATAAATAAATTTACATCAATAAAATTATAAATTTGGAAAATAAATTACTTTTTTCTTTGTTTACCTTTTTACACAACGTCGCCTGGGTAGAAGATTGTCGTATGTTAATATCGGCAGGTTGTGGGAAATCGCGATAGAAATTAATTACATTAAATTTTCTCCAAAGTCTCTGAAAATGTTACTAGTTCACAAAATTCTTAAATTATTTAATTTTTAATGTTTATTGCTAATTAGTTTTGACTTTATGAAGGATTTTCTTTAGTCAAATTTTGTCGTAAGCATCAATCGTCCACAATTTGGCAGCCACTTTGTATGAAATACGACAAAATGTGATCAAAATTTTCTACCAAATTAACGACACTTTTTATTCAATATCTCGGAAACAAGAGGAGATATATGCAAAAATGGAGAACGCCATTTTTAAGATATTAATTAGTTTAATATGACTGCATCACCAGCTAAATTTTTACTAAATTATCGAAAAAGTTGTAGTCAATAATTCGGGAACTATAGGAGATATCTAAAAACTGATGACACCAATCGAAAGACCTTATATAAAAATATACAACTGCATCTAGAACCAAAAATCGTCAAAGTGGCGCTTACGACAATCTTTTACCCAGGCGACGACAAGCAAATCACTTGGAAATGTAAATTCACCTCGATGCGATACAGCAACAACAAGGGCTAGGGGTATTTTTGTACGAAAAGCAATTTTTCAGCGGCAGCGCTCAGATCGTTCCGATAAGCAATGTTATTTTGTAATAAATTTATCATCAAACTTGTGTGTTTATCGTAAAATTTATGCACTAAACGAAACCTTATTCTAATATTTTCTAAAGTTTATTTCATTAGTGCTGAAGAGCAATCGTGCCTGTAAGAAATTCTCACCTCTGGAAACTTTATCCCCATAAAGGACTTCACCACAGTTTTTTTTACTAGATATACTGAGATCGTAACAACACCTATCTATGTAGATACCTTAGAATGTAAAACATTTCTTAAAAATCGTACATGAAATGTACAAATCGTGTGATCCCTGCTTAAGAGTCGCGCATCAAGCGTTTATTTTTCCCAAAGCAATAACACGTGATCGGTATTTTTTTTTTAAATTCTTTCGATCATTGAACAGCATATTTTTGTTGTAGACTAATATAAGAAAAAAAACATAAAATATGCGTTAAAAAGTATTGACTTTATTTTTTCATTCGCACATATACATATTTTAATTTTTTAATAAATGCTCAAATTTTGTATATATCTCACTTATACAAAATTTTAAAAACAGCTTAATAAAAATACAAAATATTTATTAAAAAAAATACACTAGCTATGATCTACATAAATGCTCAGGTTCCAAATTTTAAATTCATGTAAATATGTACATATGTAACTACTTCTGGAATTAACAGCATGCGCTAGTGTAATTGGTGAAAACACAGCTACTAAACCTAATAATGGCAATAGAGACGTATGTGGGGACAACCAATTTACAATAGCATACAGTCGATTCCCTAATAAATGCACTGTTGGTATCTGTTACGATATTACACTTAACTGCCCGCAATGGACAACTAAGCCCACAATTGGATGGCATCCTGTACTTTATTTGCCCCATTTTACTTGGTATATTCCTTCTTGATCACCTTAGCAATGGTGCTAAGCTGCATGTTGGTGGTACCTTCATAGATGGCGCCAATCTTCACATCACGATAGTATTTCTCCTGTGGAAAGTCGCGCGTGAAGCCAACACCACCCATCCAGTCAATGCACTTGATGGTGGCGCGTTGTGCCACTTCCGAGGCGAAGAACTTGGCCATCGCAGCTTCTTTGAGGAAAGGTTTTCCCTGCTCCTGCAGACGTGCGGCGTTGTAGGTAAGCAAACGTGCCGCTTCGATTTCCGTCGCCACAGTGGCTATTTGATGTTGCATCGATTGGAAATCGTAGATTTCCTTGCCAAATTGCTTGCGCTCCAGCAGGTAGGGTATGGTGTGATCGAAGCAACCTTGGGCAAGACCCACCATTTGTGCGCCAATACCAATACGACCCTCGTTCAAGAAACCGGCGGCATACTTGTAGCCCTGCCCAAATACACCCAGTAAATTCTCTTCGGGCACGCGTACGTTGTCGAAGGTGATCATGCAGGTGCCGGATGCGCGAATGCCAAGCTTGTCTTCGGGCTTATTCACGATCAAGCCAGGTGTGTCACGATCAACAATGAATGTGGTAATGCCGCGGTAACCCTGGAAGATAAAGTAAGCAAAAGATGATGATTATTTAAATATTGATTTAGATTTGTTTTGCGATTCACCGCTTCTGGTTTGGCATTGGCGAAGACTAGAAATACACCAGCCACGTCCGAGTTGGAAATCCACATTTTCGTACCATTGATAACGTAATGGTTGCCGTCCTTCTTAGCAACGGTTTTCAAGCTAAACGCATCAGAACCAGCGCCAGGTTCGGTTAAGGCAAAGCTACCAGCCTAAAAATAATAAAAAAAATACGTTAATATATACATCAATACTTTTAAGACCAAGTAGTTTAGATTGGTTCGGAACCTAGTATGTGGATCGGGGTATAAACAAATGAGTAGCAAATACTTTTAGCATAGCTGAGTTGTTTGCAAAACTGTCTCTTAACTTTGTATTGGCAGCTTTGGTATTTTGCACAAAAATCAAAGCATTCTTCAACCAAACAGAGGAAAATAACGCATAGTAAAAATTAATATTTTTTACTTGATTGAAGTTTAAAAATGTTGGTATTTAAAGATAATGCTTTCATACCAAAATTTAGCACGCACGTATTAGAGTATACGATGAGGGGGAAAAATAGTAAAAAGAAAAATGTTGCACTTCATGGAGAATGCATTACCTTTTCCTACCAAGAAAAGGTTACCGAATTATTGCAAACATCAATTTTGAATAAATTAGCTTCTGTATTTACTGATTTATCGAAGAATTCGTATTTCTCTAAATTGCCGTTATATGGGATGTGGGCGTGGTTATTGTCGGATTTTAAAAATTTTCAGCCGTTTGTTATGTTGTACCAAGGCTAACAACTGTGCCCAGTTTGGGAGGAATTAATGTAGCGGCTACCAAGATATACACATGTAATCATAAGTGGGCGTGGCTATGCCCATTTTCCAAAAATTTATAATTCTCTTATTTTACGTCTAAAAGTCACTGTAAATGTCAATTTTCAGTGAATAAGCTTAAGTAGTTACTGAAAATATCACAGTTTTCGTATTTCTGAAAACTACCGTTAGATGGGAAGTGGGCGTGGTTGCGGCCCGATTTCGCCCATTTTCAATACCAAATTTCGTTGAGATATCTTAATTTTTGCTCAAGTTATCGTGTACACGGACGGACGCACAGACAGACATGGCTTAATCGATTTCTATTTTCATTGTGATAATTTGTGTATACATTTGTCTATATCTATTTCGATTGGTTTTGGCTGTTACAAGCAACCGTTATGTGAACAAAGTTAAAATACCCTTGTACACAAGTGCGCTCGGGTACAAAAATGGAAAATGAGCGGACCCGTATTTTTGCATTTTGCGGTCGGTTAACTTTTAACCATGCCGCCGGGGTTTGAAGTTTTCCTTATTTTTCAAATGGGGTAAATATTTTTTTTGTAAAATCGTAAAAAGTAAGTACTTTTTGATCAAATAAAAATATTTCCTTTCAAAAATACAATAATTATCACTTATTTCTCCTTATTTTAATTTTTTAGTGCTTTTAATTTTAACTTTTTGTAATTTTTTAATCTATTATGTAATATGTGATTATTTGTTATATAGTATATTGGCATATTATGCTAAGTTTCTATAATTTATGATTGTGCCAAAACAGGATGAATTGTGCCAAAAGTGCCTCTGCGAATGAAAGTGCCAAAAATGGCACTATTGTGCCTACTTTTCCATCACTGGCATATATTAAATATTGCCACACGCTTATGCTTTCAGATGCAAGAAGAAAAACTGTCAGGAAAATGTACATATATTCTAGCGAGTTTCAGCGGCATTTGAAAAGCACTGCGAACCAAAACGTATTGTAACAGTCCGCGCTTTGGTCCATATGATCATTTTCTTTAATTTATAGAGTCAGAAGCAATCAGCACGAATCGGAATATATTTATAATAAAAGTCTATAACGAAGGAGCAATTACATTGTAAATCAAGTAAGAGCAGCGCTGTCTTCGGCTATGCCGAAGGCTTCATACCTTTCATGAACATCTGAAAATGTTACTTAAACAGATTGGTGCATTTGAAATAATTTATATATTCATAGCATACATAGATAGAGGAGATAGATATATAAAAACTCATATCTAAACAATCAGAGGAAAGGAAGATATATCTTATATAGCACCAATCTAAGTGATTTTCACTGCTGTGTGATGGGTATGTAAACCGGTAACATAATTTAATGGGTTTAGCTTCCTACATA
This sequence comes from Rhagoletis pomonella, assembly GCF_013731165.1. Taxonomy (NCBI): domain Eukaryota; kingdom Metazoa; phylum Arthropoda; class Insecta; order Diptera; family Tephritidae; genus Rhagoletis; species Rhagoletis pomonella. The sequence goes on from NW_023458559.1 coordinate 53,142,396, forward strand.
AAGGAGATACATACATATATCGCAAAAACTGGTATCTGAACAATCAGTGGTATAAGAGATAAAACTTATACAGCATAGATTTTGACGATTTTCTCAGTAGACTTTGTATTATTATTTATAAAATAGCTTACGAAATTTGTCGGTTTTAGATGTCCAAATAAAGGAGTTTTACAGTAAAAACCCATATCTGAACAATAAGTTGTATGAGAGATATATGTTTTAGTGACCCGATCTTTGTAATTTTCACTGTAAGTATTATGTTAATAACGAGTGAAAACGGTGCGAATATTCATGTTCCTAGCTGCATAAATGGAGAAGTTATGGCAAAAAATCTCATATCTGAACAATCAGTTGTATGGAGGCTATAGGTTATATTCACCCGATCTTCGCCATTTTCACTGAAAGTAATCTCTTGATAATGAGTGACAACAGTGCATTTCATGTTCCTAGCTACTTAAATGGAGGAGTTATAACGAAAAATCGTATATCTGAACAATCAGTTGTATGGAAGTTATAAGTTATAGTGACCCGATCTTTGTAATTTTCACATTAAGTTTTTTGTTGATAATGGGTGGAAGTATTGCAAAATTTCATGTTTCTAGCTGCATAAATGGAGAAGTTATAACGAAAAATCACATATCTGAACAATCAGTTGTATGGGAGCTATATGCAATAGTGGTCCGATTCTTCCGGTTCCGACAAATGATTAATACATTATAAAAAATACACCCACCTACCAAATTTCATCCGGATATCTCGAAAACTGAGAGACTAGATTGCATACAAACAGACGGACAGACAGACAGACGGACATGGTCAAATCGACTCAGCTCGACGTTCTGATCATTTAAGTATACATTTTAATGGATCTATCTCTCGGATCTCGGACCAAAGTTATAATACCATTTCATGCTCATTAAAGGTATCCAAATAATAACAAGTTATAGTTCTGATATTTCGGGCCCCTTAAGAAGCCTGGACCCGGGGGGTATTTATCCCTTTCTCTCTCTTCCCTCTCGACGGGCCTGCTCTTAGCTACAAAAATTAGTTATTTGATGGTCACACGTTAAAAAATAAAAAATAAAATAAAAAATTTGATATTTAAATTTCCATCATAATTTTATCTTGATTTTTGAAAGGAAATATTTTTATTTGATCAAAAAGTACTTACTTTTTACGATTTTACAACAATTCTACAAAAAAAAATATTTTCCCCATTTGAAAAATAAGGAAAACTTCAAACCCCGGCGGCATGGTTAAAAGTTAACCGACCGCAAAATGCAAAAATACGGGTCCGCTCATTTTCCATTTTTGTATCCGAGCGCACTTGTGCACAAGGGTATTATAACTTTGTTCACATAACGGTTATTGGTAACAGGCAAAACGAAATGTATACATAAATGATCAATATAAAAAGAGACATCGATTAAGCGGTGACTGTCTGTCCGTCCGTCTGTGCATACGATAACTTGAGCAAAAATTGAGATATCTTAACGAACCTTGGATTTGGGCGTAGGACGGATGGTATTGAAAATGGGCAAAATCGGACAATAACCACGCCTATTTCCCATATAACGGTAATTTTCAGGAATACGAAAACTGCGATATTTTAGTAACTACTTAAGCTTATTCACTGAAAATTGACATTTACAATGACTTTTAGACGTAAAATAAGAGAACTATAAATTTTTGGAAAATGGGCATAGCCACGCCCACTTATGATTACATGTGTATATCTTGGTAACCGCTACATTAATTCCTCCCAAAACTTGGCACGATTGTTAGTTTTGGTACAACATACCAAATCCATATAACGGTAATTTAGAGAAATACGAAATCTTCGATAAATCAGTGAATACCGAAGCTAATTTATTCAAAATTGATGCTTGCAACAATTCTTTACCAAGAAATACGTTTATGATAAAGTTTTGGAAAATGAGCGTGGCACCGCTCACTTATGATCACATATATGTACCTCGGTAACCGTTCTACCAATTTTTACCAAACTCGGTATGATTATTGTGCTTGCCACATAAAAGCAAAATGTTGAAAATTATTAAAATCGGACTAAAATTATGGCGGCTTTTCATATAACGGTAAATTTCAGAAATGCTTGAAACTTAATTATTTCGAATTTTAAGGACGCTAATTTACTCAAAATTGATACACCCCGGGCAGTGATCGGACTTCTACCACATTGTGGTAGATCTACCACTTTTTTGAGCATCTACCACATATACCACACAAGGTCTGAAATCTACCACATATTTCCATTTTTGAGTAGTTTTATTTTTGCTCGACATAATTTTCTTAATTTTAAGAGCAAAAATTGTCCAACACTAAACACTAACAACAGGCAGTATGGGATTATAAAATAAACTGTAAAATATTAAATTTTCTTAATATTCAATTTTTCGACAGGAAACGTGGTTGTATTGTGTTAAATTGCAAAATATATGATTTATAAAAATAACTAATAGCGAAAATGCTAAAAAACGGGGATTTGTGTGAAAGTGTTAGCAAATTTCAGTGCATCAAAAGCTTCTAAAGCGTTGTTTACCTTTATTGTCAAAATCGACAAATCCCAAGTAGTTTCTGGAACGTGTCACATTTGTTCGCTACATCGTGATGTGATGAAAAGAAAAACTGGCAGCACTCCGCAAGGTTGCAGAAATCTTTCAAAATATGTTGGAAAAATATCTTGATATGGAAGGAACTGCTTTACACGTTCAAGAAAAAAAAAATTGCCAAAACTCAACGCAATTTTTAGCAACTTCAATCTTGCACTTTATTATACTAAAATTATTATTTTTTTAATTCTAATTAAAATGTTTGCAATTTATCTAAAACCTTGCAGAATATTTTTAAGTTTTGTACAAAGTTTGATCCAAAACCTGAGATCTACCACATTTTTTTGAAATCTACCACATTTTTTTCCAGATTCTGCCACACAAATTTTTTTTGAAGTCCGATCACTGACCCCGGCTTACCATGTAGCGGTAGCTTTCGGAAAGGTGAAAAACATATATTTAATACTTGCGCCGGGTATTTAATGTTCGGCTCTGCCCGAACTTAGACTTTCTTACTTGTTTATAATTAAAATTCCAATAAGTGGATTTTTCTGTGTATTATTGGTCCATCCCAAAAGTACATACTACAAAATGTGCATATCGGTACTTACATATTCCTGTGACAATTTCGGCAAATACTTCTTTTTCTGCTCCTCATTTCCCACTTTCATCATCAATGAGACAACTAAAGTGTTGTGGATGTCGACAAAAGCGGCAACGGCTGGATCAACCTTGGACAGCTCTTCGACAACCAAAATGGTTGTCAGAAAATTGCAACCGCTGCCTCCCAAGTCGGGATCAACTTCCATGCCCATCAGACCATTTTCGAAAACGGCATTCACCACAGATGGATCAAATTTGTGTTCCTGATCCATTTTCTTTACGAGTGGGGCGATTTGTTCTTGAGCCAATTTGGCGACTGAAAAAAAATATGTGCATTTAAAAACAAGATATTTAAAAAACAAAAATTAATTAGAGAAACTCATTTCGTTTAAGTCCGTAGCACGGTCTTCATGGAACGGAACAAAGGTTTTGTATCCCCTCATATAATTACTATTATCTGGCAAAAAACAATGCAGTAGGCGAGTGAGAACTAATTTTTTTGCAAGTACTGTAGGTACATAGGCATCGATGCAGCTTTATTATCAAAAATATAGATAAAAAAATTAAACAGATAAAGACCTTGCAGCAAAATTTAGAGACAGTCTGGCAAGGCGCTAGTTCCGCCCTACAAATTTCAGAACTGTCTCTGAGCTACTGCAAAAGGGATGCAGAGCTGGACGGTTGAAACTCATGTGGTGCTAGTTGCGCTGTCATCAATGTTATTCATCCTGGTCATGTGAAAGCTGACGAAAGATGCACAATTATACCATACTATATTTTTTATCGATTTTCTTAGACCCTAGAACTAATAGCAAACTGTTTTCATGTATTTAATAGAGGTCTTCATCAAAAGTTATAAACTGCTGATAAACTTGATAAAATGATAAATTTATCATTTTGATAAATTAACTGTCAAACTTTGTATGGAAATCTATTTCAGCAAAATTCAACCCTGACAGGCTGCCAGTTGGTCACTTTTTCTACGAACACATAAAAAGCAAATGAACACAATGGTGAAGGTAAAAATGAAACGTAACTAGCCAGATAAGTTAAATAATAAACGATTTTGTGCAATTATTAACCAAGATGCGTTGATAAAAAAATGCGGATAAGCTGATAAATTTAAGCAATGTATACCTTTATCGCTTAAGATCATAGGCAGCGCTGCCGCTTTGGTAATTTTTTAACAAAACTAGTAATTTTTTTCTTTTTAGAACGAGTTCGGTAATTTGTTAATTTTTTACAATTTGGTAATTTTGTTTCAACGTAAGTCTTTTCTTTTAAGATTTTAATAGTAGCTTATTACTTATAAAAATTTATAACTTTGAACCTTCTTACAATTGCACAAAACAAAAAAAATGCTTATGTACTTACATACATATGTATGTGTCTATACCTTAAGAGTTTTGGCTTGAAAGGGCTCTTTAATGTAACAATTTGCCTTGACAACTCAGAACTTTTAGTATGAGTGCGCAATATAGCAATTTAAGGAAGCCACCCATTTTTCCCTATAGGGCGGCTCGATCACAGCCCCTACATTCCCACAAATCAGGGTTTTTGATCATTTTTACCTGCCGGAACCAATGGTGAAAGAAAATAATTTCACAGGACTAATTAAAATTTTGCGATTAAATACGAACGTGACCCATTTATAAATCTACATACGTCGAAAAAAAATTTCCAATTTGTTAAGAATATCATGCTCATAAAAACTTGGTAATTTTTTCTGAGTTTGGTAATGTTTTTTAGAGGTTTGGTAAAAAAGTAAATATCTTTGTGACAGCACTGATCATAGGTGAACAATTTTTGCTCGCGAGCAACACCAACGCCGCAGTTCGTATACGTATACAGCATGATTCAATAATACAAGGTTAGATAATTATTGACAGCCGCGGTTTGACACTCCCTTACAAAAGGTTGCATTTACGAAGGACAGAGAAAGAATGCTATCCCTTGTTGTGAAAATGGTACTAAAAAAAGTACGCAAAGTAGGCAATTAGTAGTGAAATTCCTGTTGTAAATTATAATGTATTTGCAGGAAATCTGGCATTTTAAACAAAATGTTGAACGAAATATTAATATATCTACGTGAATTATGTAATTTGTGTGCCATTTAACTGTATAAAAACTACAAAAAGACTCAAAATTAAAATAAAACTACTATGAGGTTTATGTAAACAGCCAATTTAAAAACAATTTATATTTTAATCAGTTAAATGTGCTTCATACGCATATACAAATAAACATATTGCACAAAAGCTTATACTTCTATTTCACAGCAAAGCTACACTTTTTCCAAGTAAATTCGCAAAGAAGCAACACGGTGCCACTGCTAAGGGAGCGGTGCGAGAGAGACAACTGTCAGTTTATCAAACCTTGTCATGGGATGTCAATTTTTCGGCTTATTTTCAAATAATCTCATATCTGAACAATCAGTTGTATGGAGGCTATAGGTTGTAGTGACCCGATCTTCGCCATTTTCACTGAAAGTATTACTTTGATAATGGGTGACAACAGTGCAAAATTTCTTGTTCCTAGCTGCTTAAATGATCTGATCTATCTCTTCGAACCAAAATTATAATAGCATTTCATGCTCATTTACAAATTGTATGCGTGCTTTTTTAATTACAGTATTTAAAGAAAGGGCTCTATACTATACTTCTTAGAACCAGCTCAAAACTAACCACATTTGTTCTAGCCCGGAGACGACTCTTTTTGATCTATCTAGGAACTGTTGTTATATAAACTGTCTAAGAACCATCTAAGCCAGAGTCAGCTCAGCACAAG
>NW_023458559.1:53148365-53151646 GCF_013731165.1 Rhagoletis pomonella
GTTCTGAACCAGTTTGGTTTGCTGCAGGGGAGATTCTTACTTTCAATACAGACATGTTAGTATGGGTGGATATGTATGCATGTGCAAACAACTAATTCTTTCTATACATATCTACATATACATACATACATCCATATGTTCATAGGTATGTAAATATTTATACAGATTTTCTATTAAATATGTACATGTATAATGATTTAAGCAGCAACAACAATGCGTTTCTAAAGTTTTTATTTTAAATGACTTGTGTTTATGAATTTTTTTATTAATTAGAATTCGCATACACATACCACATATATACGTACAAGTCATATGTACATACATATATGTATTTCAAAGTGGTGGCGACTTAAATTAGTACAACTGGTCTAAGTAGTCAAAATACGTATACATAATTGTTAGAGAATTAAATAACAAGTACCAGGTTGACCAAGCTTTGCCCGGAGTGCATATACTTATTAGAGTTTTGAAGATTTGGATAGCTTTAAAAAAATATTTTGGAAATAAAAAAATGGATTTCGATATCTTTTAAGTAAATTTCTTACTCCAAAACTTAGGTGGCAACCCTATTCCGAAATGCGCTGGAATGAATGGTACATATCGTGAGCGTATATGTACTGTGTATACATAAAAATGCTGATTTAAAAAAAAAATAAAAATCTTATTACAAAGAAGCGTGGCAACCCTGATTGAAAATATTTTCTGACCGAAGTTCTCAACAATACCTTTCATTTGATATTCAAATTGCGATGTTTTAGATAAATTGTGTAGAATCGAATATAAATGGCAACCTTATACTAATATCCTAAGGGATAACGTTTTGTATATAGGGAAAGCATTGTTTAAGAACCTTCTCTTGGTACCCATGAATAGTAATATTTTACCTTTCTTTCTAAACAAAAAATTAAATTAGTATGTGATTCAAAATAGGTGGCAACCCTATTAAAATATTTTTGAATAAGGGATATTTAAAACAACTTCTATTTGATACCCATATTATGAGGTTTTAATTAATTTGCAAATAATTTCGAATAGGTGGCAACCTTAGACGAGTCTTCTCGGAGATAGTGCCTATTCAGATAACCTAAAATCTAACACATTATCTGTGTACAAAATTTCATCAAAATCTTAGAGCAGTTTCCGAGAATCCTATGGATATATACATATAAACAAGAATTGCTCGTTTAATGTAATACGATAAAATCTACACATAATATAGGATTTTTTTCGAAGCGTAAATAATGCGGCATTTATATAGCCAACAACACCAAAGTTAAATCAATAAAATTTGGGTGCTCTGTAGTCGACTTCTATGACCATCACTGTACTATATTGCTAAGCACATTTGTACGCAGGGGCGCACCCACCAAAGAAGATTCGAAAAATTTACATGTTTATAAATTACTATGTCGTTTCTATTCATTGTAATAAAAAAGCCCTAATGAGGACTTCCTCGATTAATTATTGATTGCAAAATTTTGTCTAAAATAACAACATTATGTTAAAGAAATTTGAACTATTTTTAGCGTCTTTCGGAAATAAATTTCCACATTTGTGTTTATAGTTATCGATTTTTAATGTCACAAAGAATTCATGAATCAGTTTAGAGTCGGATAGATTGAGATTCAAAAATCTACATAAGTTATAATTATCATAAGGAGTTAATTTTTGGCTAAAAATTCTCGAAAAAATTTTCGTCATTATATACTAAATTAACCGAAGTACTAAGAAATATTTTACAAGAATCCTCCAATTCAATAGTTAGTCAGAAAATAAACAAAACTATAAAATAATCTTTTCATGACTCTATCTATCACTCTATCTTTTTGTTTAAAATAAAGAGCTAAAAGCTAACGTCATTTCAAGCGACCCAATTTTAATTCGAAGGGAGTTAAAAAGCACAGAAATAATATGTACATACATACAATGATAGAAATTCTACATTAAAATGAGAAAAACTTTCAAATACCTGTAAGCATATAACCAATTATATACACATAGTTATGTTCTAAGGAAGATACGCTTATCCAATTGTTAGAGAGCTTACCGTGATACAATTGACCACATTACTTCAAACATTTTTACCGGGGCTGGAACCCCAAAGCCCCACTTGGTTGCGCCTATGTTTGTACATATGTACATATGTATGTGCCTATGTTAGAATCCGTCAGAGCAAATTAGTTTAAAAACGCTCCGTATCTGAGCACCAATTTTGTGCTATCAAACAAACACGTGGGCAAATATACATCGTTAGTATATTTAGTATGGAAAGGACGTACATATCTCACATCGTCGCTGAAATGCGAAAAATCCACAACTAACTAAAATTTTTTACTGCATAAAGCGATGTAGAGACTACTAATTCGATGAAACGCATTATAATCAATTAAAAAGTGAGTTCTCGATTTTTTATTAGTTACGGCTTTTTGTATTTCAGCGACGAGGTGAGTTACGCCCTTTCCATACTATACCTAACGACATACTATTTACATATACATACATATACATATATATGTACATACATACATAATAATATAATAAATTTTAATACATAGTGAGTTTACAAAAATTTAAACACGAGTAGAAACCCTATGCACTTAATATTTATAATATGAATCAATAACAAGTATTCAAATTGTTCAGAATTTTCGGAATGATTTTTGTGTTGTTGATAGGACAATCACAGCAACAAATTTATACGTTGGCGAATTGACAAGCCCACATTTCGAAAACAAGCCGAAAACTTAGTTAGTCTGTTCCAATAGCAGTCCGGTTTACAAGATTTAGTCAGAACTTACAGAAAGTCGTTCCTATTGACATAAAACCTGTAAGGCGCTGAGGTAGAGTTTTTCGCAGAGTTTTTTTTAACGTGGTTTCTCCAGTAGGTCCAATCCACGGGCAACTTTTTTTTTTTTGTTTAATGAAAGCAGGTGAAGGTGTGGAAATGAAGTTATACGGCGCATCCCGTACATCGCTATGTGTATCGCGTTCCCGGCCGTGATCTAAGCGTCGTACAAAAAAAATGTTGGCACAAAAGTTTTGCAGAATGAAATTCTCTAGTTCAAATTTAAGAAAAGTTTCAAGTACCGCTATATCCAAAGGTGGAAACAACCGGGTAAAACTGGGACCGCCATAGAATTTAGAAGGCTCCAATTAAGTAAGAGCAACTATCAGAACCTTTCTTGCCATTTCGTTATTTTGTAATGCACACTTTTCTTACCTACTAAATATATATAAATTTCAAGTCAGAATATGGTATGCTTCAAAAGTTATGACATAAT
>NW_023458559.1:53151746-53175150 GCF_013731165.1 Rhagoletis pomonella
ATTATGTCATAACTTTTGAAGCATACCATATTCTGACTTGAAATTTAATGGGCGTTTAGCACTTGTGTGTATGCTTCATATGTATTTAGTAGGTAAGAAAAGTGTGCATAACAAAATAACGAAATGGCAAGAAAGGTTCTGATAGTTGCTCTTACTTAATTGGAGCCTTCTAAATTCTATGGCGGTCCCAGTTTTACCCGGTTGTTTCCACCTTTGGATATAGCGGTACTTGAAACTTTGCTTAAATTTGAACTAGAGAATTTCATTCTGCAAAACTTTTGTGCTAACTTTTTTTTTGCACGACGCTTCGATCACGGCCGGGAACGCGATACACATAGCGATGTACGGGATGCGCCGTATAACTTCATTTCCACACCTTCACCTGCTTTCATTAAACAAAAAAAAAACGTTGCCCGTGGATTGGACCTACTGGAGAAACCACGTTAAAAAAAAAACGCGGCGAAAAACTCTACCTCAGCGCCTTCCAGGTTTTATGTCAATAGGAACGACTTCCTGTAAATTCTGACTAAATCTTGTAAACCGGACTGCTATTGGAACAGACTAACTAAGTTTTCGGCTTGTTTTCGGCTTGTTTTCGAAATGTGGGCTTGTCAATTCGCCAACGTATAACTTTGTTGTTGTTGTGATTGTCCTATCAACAACACAAAAATCATTCCGAAAATGCTGAACAATTTGAATACTTGTTATTGATTCATATTGTAAACATTAGGTGAATAGGGTTTCTACTCGTGTTTTAATTTTTGTAAAGTCACTATATATTAAAATTTATTATATTATTATGTATGTATGTACATACATATATATATGTATGTATATGTAAATAGTATGTCGTTAGGTATAGTATGGAAAGGGCGTAACTCACCTCGTCGCTGAAATACAAAAAGCCGTAACTAACAAAAAATCGAGAATGCACTTTTTAATTGATTAAAATGCGTTTCATCGAATTAAAAGTCCCTACATCGCTTTATGCAGTAAAAATTTTTAGTTAGTTGTGGATTTTTCGCATTTCAGCGACGATGTGAGATATGTACGTCCTTTCCATACTAAATATACTAACGATGTATATTTGCCCACGTGTTTGTTTGATAGCACAAAATTGCTGCTCAGATACGGAGCGTTTTTAAACTAATTTGCTCTGACGGATTCTAACATAGGCACATACATATGTACATACATATGTACAAACATAGGCGCAACCAAGTGGGGCTTTGGGGTTTCAGCCCCGGTAAAAATGTTTGAAGTAATGTGGTCAATTGTATCATGGTAAGCTCTCTAACAACTGGATAAGCGTATCTTCTTTAGAACATAACTATGTGTATATAATTGGTTATATGCTTACAGGTATTTGAAAGTTTTTCTCATTATAATGTATAATTTCTATTATTTTTTTGTATGTACATATTATTTCTATACTTTTTAACTCCCTTCGAATCAATTTGGGTCGCTTGAAATGATGTTAGCTTTTAGCTCTTTATTTTAAACAAAAAGATAGAGTGATGAATAGAGTCATCAAAAACTTATTTCATAGTTTTGTTTATTTTCTGACTAACTATTCACTTGAATTGGAGCATTCTTGTAAAATATTTCTTAGTACATTTTTTCGAGAATTTTTAGCCAAAAATTAACTCCTTATGATAATTATAACTTAGATTTTTGAATCTCAGTCTATCCGACTCTAAATTGATTCATGAATTCTTTGTGACATCAAAAATCGATAACTATAAAAGCAAATGTGGAAATTTATTTCCAAAAGACGCTAAAAATAGTTCAAATTTCTTTAACATAATGTTGTTAGTTTAGACAGAATTTTGCATTCAATAATTATTCGAGGAAGTCCTCATTAGGGCTTTTTTATTACAATGAATAGAAACGACATAATTTATAAACATGTAAATTTTTCGAATCTTGATTCATATTCAAAGAGAATTCTTTGGTGGGTGCGCCCCTGCGTACAAATGTGCTTAGCTATGTAGTACAGTGATGGTCATAGAAGTCGACTACAGAGCACCCAAATTTTATTGATTTAATTTTGGTGTTGTTGGCTATATAAATGCCGCATTATTTACGCTTCGAAAAAATCCTATATTATGTGTAGATTTTATCGTATTACATTAAACGAACGGCTCTAAGATTTTGATGAAATTTTGTACACAAATAATGTGTTAGATTTTAAAGTTATTTGAATAGGCACTATCTCCAAAAAGACTCGTATAAGGTTGCCACCTATTCGAAATTAGTTTCAAATTAATTAAATCCTCATATTATCAAATGAAAGTTGTTTTAAATATCCCTTATTCAAAAATATTTTTAATAGGGTTGCCACCTATTTTGAATCACATACTAATTTAATTTTTTGTTTAGAAAGAAAGATAAAATATTACTATTTATGGGTACCAAGAGAAGGTTCTTAAACAATGCTTTCCCTATATACAAAACGTTATCCCTTAGGATTCTAGTATAAGGTTGCCACTTATTTTCGATTCTACACAATTTATCTAAAACGTCGCAATATGGATATCAAATGAAAGGTATTGCTGAGAACTTTGGTTAGAAAATATTTTAAATCAGGGTTGCCACGCTTCTTTGTAATAAGAATTTTTATTTTGTTAATTTAAATTAGCATTTTTTATGTATACACAATTCGTAAACGCTCAAAATGTGTACCATTCATTCCAGCGCATTTCGGAATAGGGTTGCCACCTAATTTTTGGAGTAAGAAATTTACTTAAAAGATATCGCAATCCATTTTTTTATTTCCAAAATATTTTTTTAAAGCTATCCAATTCTTAAAAACTCTAATAAGTATATGCACTCCGGGCAAAGCTTGGTCAACCTGGTACTTGTTATTTAATTCTCTAACAATTACGTATACGTATTTTGACTACTTAGACCAGTTGTACTAATTTAAGTCGCCACCACTTTGAAATACATATGTCTTGTACGTATATATGTGGTATGTGTATGCGAATTCTAATTAATAAAAAAATTCATAAACACAAGTCATTTAAAATAAAAACTTTAGAAACGCATTGTTGTTGCTGCTTAAATCATTATACATGTACATATTTAATAGAAAATCTGTATAAATATTTACATACCTATGAACATATGGATGTATGTATATGTAGATATGTATAGAAAGAATTAGTTGTTTGCACATGCATACATATCCGCCCATACTAACATGTCTGTATTGAAAGTAAGAATCTCCCCTACAGCAAACCAAACTGGTTCAGAACTTGCGCTAAGCTAGCCTGAAAAGGGACGGTACTGGTTCTTCTACCTGGTTCTATCCCAACTCAATGCTTTCAACTGTCATTTTTAACATAGCGATGTCCTACGAAGTGACAATTGTTTCGCTCTGCAGAACTTTCGAACTTGTTCTGAGCTCACTCTGGCTTAGATGGTTCTTAGACAGTTTATATAACAACAGTTCCTAGATAGATCAAAAAGAGTCGCCTCCGGGCTAGAAGAAAATGTGGTTAGTTTTGAGCTGGTTCTAAGAAGTATAGTATAGAGCCTTTTCTTTAAATACTTTAATTAAAAAAGCACGCATACAATTTGTAAATGAGCATGAAATGATATTATAATTTTGGTCCGATGTTTGTAAGTACCAGAATAAGAAGAGATAGATCAGATCATTTAAGCAGCTAGGAACAAGAAATTTTGCACTGTTGTCACCCATTATCAAAGTAATACTTTCAGTGAAAATGGCGAATATCGGGTCACTACAACCTATAGCCTCCATACAACTGATTGTTCATATATGAGATTCTTTGAAAAAAAGCCGAAAAATTGACATCCCTAGTATACGCATAATTCAATAATACAAAGTTCGATAAACTGACAGTTGTCTCTCTCGCATCGCTCCCTTAGCAGTAGCACCGTGTTGCTTCTTTGCAAATTTACTTGGAAAAAGTGTAGCTTTGCTGTGAAATAGAAGTATAAGCTTTTGTGCAATATGTTTATTTGTATATGCGTATGAAGCACATTTAACTGATTAAAATATAAATTGTTTTTAAATTGGATGTCTACATAAATCGCATAGTAGTTTTATTTTAATTTTGTGTCCTTTTGCAGTTTTTATACAGTTAAATGGCACACAAATTACGTAATTCACCGTGATATATTAATATTTCGTTAAATATTTCGTTTAAAATGCCAGATTTCCTGCAAATACATTAGAATTTACAAAAGGAATTTCACTACTAATTGCCTACTTTGCGTACTGTTGCTAGTACCATTTTCACAACAAGGGATAGTATTCTTCCCCTTTCTCTGTCCTTCGTAAATGCAACCTTTTGTAAGGGAGTGTCAAACCGCGGCTGTCAATAATTATCTAACGTTGGCGTTGCTCGCGAGAAAAAATTGTTCATCTATGATCAGTGCTATACAATGCTATAACAATTCACAAATATTTTTAAAACATAAAATTATCTAAACTCGTAACTGTAGTTAAGCGTTTGGTGGAAATGGGCTGTACAATACAGTCTTTTACATAAAGTATTTTACATAACATAAAGTCAAAGCATGAAACCAGCAAATGCATCGTTAAACGATAGATACAATTTACTTTTACAATTTTGTAAATGGGTCATGTTCGTATTTAATCGCAAAATTTTAATTAGTCCTGTGAAATTATTTTCTTTCACCATTGGTCCCTACAGGTAAAAATGATCCAAAACCCTGATTTGTGGAAAAATTGGTGATTTCCTTAAATCGCTATGTTGCGAGCTCATACTAAAAGTTCTGAGTTGTCAAGGCAAATTGTTACATTAAAGAGCCCTTTCAATTTTTGGCTCTCTTAAGGTGTAGATACATACATATGTATGTATGCAAGTACATAAGCATTTTTTTTGTTTTGTGCAATTGTAAGAAGGTTCAAAGTTATAAGTTTTTATAATAAGTTAGTATAAAAAACTTAAAAGAAAAGACTTACGTGGAAACAAAATTACCAAATTGAAAAAATTAACAAATTACTAAACTCGTTCTAAAAAGAAAAAAATTACCAGTTTTGGTAAAAAATTACCAAAGCGGCAACGCTGCCTATGATCTTAAGTGATAAAGGGGTACATGGCTTAAATTTATCAGTTTATCCGCATTTTTTCATCAACGCACGTTGGTTAATAATTGCACAAAATCGTTTATTTATTATTTAACTTATCTGGCTAGTTACGTTTCATTCTTACCTTCACCATTGTGTTCATTTGCGTTTTATGTGTTCTTAGCAAAAATTACCTGCCAGGGTTGAATTTTGCTGAAATGTAAACGTAACGTTCCAGCTCTGCATCCCTTTTGCAGTAGTTCAGAGATAGTTCTGAAATTTGTAGGGCGGAACTAGCGCTTTGCCAGACTTTCTCTAAATTTTGCTGCAGGGTCTTTATCTGTTTAATTTTTTTTTCTATATTTTTGATAATAAAGCTGCATCGATGCCTATGTACCTACAGTACTTGAATTTTTTCTTGCAAAAAAATTAGTTCTCACTCGCCTATTGCATTGTTTTTTTTTTTGCCAGATAATAGTAATTACATGAGGGGATACAAAACCTTTTGTTCCCTACCATGAAGAGCGTGCTACAGACTTAAACGAAATGAGTTTCTCTAATTATTTTTTTTTTTAATATCTTGTTTTTAAATGGACATATTTTTTTTTTCAGTCGCCAAATTGGCTCAAGAACAAATCGCCCCACTCGTAAAGAAAATGGATCAGGAACACAAATTTGATCCATCTGTGGTGAGTGCCGTTTTCGAAAATGGTCTGATGGGCATGGAAGTCGATCCCGACTTGGGAGGCAGCGGTTGCAATTTTCTGACTACCATTTTGGTTGTCGAAGAGCTGTCCAAGGTTGATCCAGCCGTTGCCGCTTTCGTCGACATCCACAACACTTTAGTTGTCTCATTGATGATGAAAGTGGGAAATGAGGAGCAGAAAAAGAAGTATTTGCCGAAATTGTCGCAGGAATATGTAAGTACCGGTATGCACATTTTGTAGTATGTAAGAAAGTCTAAGTTCGGGCGGAGCCGAACATTAAATACCCGGCGCAAGTATTAAACATATGTTTTTCACCATTCCGAAAGCTACCGCTACATAGTAAGCCGGGGTGTATCTATTTTGAGTAAATTAGCGTCCTTAAATTTCGAAATATTGGAGTTTCAAGCATTTCTGAAATTTACCGTTATATGAAAAGTGGCCGTAATATTAGTCTGATTTCAATAATTTTCAATTTTTTGTGTTTTATGTGACAAGCACAATAACCATATCGAGTTTGGTACAAATTCGTAGAACGGTTACAGAGATACATATATGTATGTGATCATAAGTGGGCGGTGCCACGCCCATTTTCCAAAATTTTATCATAAACGTGTTTCTTGGTAAAGAAATGTTGCAAGCATCAATTTTGAATAAATTAGCTTCGGCATTTACTGATTTATCGAAGATTTCGTATTTCTCTAAATTACCGTTATATGGGATGTAAATTTTCTGCCATTTGGTATGTTGTACCAAAACTAATAATCGTGCCAAATTTGGGAGACATTTGTGGAGCGGTTCCCAAGATATACACGTGTATTCATAAGTGGGCGTGGCTACGCCCATTTTCCAAAAATTTATAATATTCATATTTTTCGTCTAAAAATTATTGTAAATATCAATTTTGAATGCATAATATTAAGTAGTTACTAAAATATCACAGTTTTCGTATTTCGGGGGTAATTACTAGTCATCTATAAACAGAAAAAACAAAAGAAGTGTCCGTGCACTAGGATTTGAACTCGATCCCAACAAGTTGGTAGGCGAACGGGCTACCATTCAGCTATGGCCGCCGTCGAGATAGCGTGGAAAAAAGACGTACTTAAATTTGTTCTCAAACTATTTTTATATGTGACTTCAAAACTGCCGCCTCCGAGTGGGAAAATGAAATGTTTGGTAATGTAAAAAGTAATGTATAGCCCTACATATGGACGCTACACATTACCCACGTAGTCGTTAACCTTTTCGTGGTAGAAAAAGGTAAGGCATTCTCCATGAAGTGTAAAATTTTTTTTTTGCTATTTTGTCCCCTCATCGTATACTCGAATACGTGCTTTATCTCTAAATACCAACATTTTTAGACTACAATCAAGTAAAAAGTATTAATTTTTACTGTGCGTTATTTCCCTCTGTGTAGGTTGAAGAACGCATTGATTTTTGTGCAAAATACCGTTGCTGCCAATACAAAGTTAGGAGACAGTTTTGCAAACAACTCAGCTATGCTAAAAGTATTTGCTACTCATTTGTTTATTTGTTAATCTAAACTACTTAGTCTTAAAAGTATTGATGTATATATTAACGTATTTTCTTTTTAATTATTTTTAGGCTGGTAGCTTTGCCTTAACCGAACCTGGCGCTGGTTCTGATGCGTTTAGCTTGAAAACCGTTGCTAAGAAGGACGGCAATCATTACGTTATCAATGGTACGAAAATGTGGATTTCCAACTCGGACGTGGCTGGTGTATTTCTAGTCTTCGCCAATGCCAAACCAGAAGCGGTAAATCGCAAAAAAAATCTAAATCAATATTTAAATAATCAGCTTTGGCTTACTTTATCTTCCAGGGTTACCGCGGCATTACCACATTCATTGTTGATCGCGACACACCTGGCTTGATCGTGAATAAGCCCGAAGACAAGCTTGGCATTCGCGCATCCGGCACCTGCATGATCACCTTCGACAACGTACGCGTGCCCGAAGAGAATATACTGGGTGTATTTGGCCATGGCTACAAGTATGCCGCCGGCTTCTTGAACGAGGGTCGTATTGGCATTGGCGCACAAATGGTGGGTCTTGCCCAAGGTTGCTTCGATCACACCATACCCTACCTGCTGGAGCGCAAGCAATTTGGCAAGGAGATCTACGATTTCCAATCGATGCAACATCAAATAGCCACTGTGGCGACGGAAATCGAAGCGGCACGTTTGCTTACCTACAACGCCGCACGTCTGCAGGAGCAGGGAAAACCTTTCCTCAAAGAAGCTGCAATGGCCAAGTTCTTCGCCTCGGAAGTGGCACAACGCGCCACCATCAAGTGCATTGACTGGATGGGTGGTGTTGGCTTCACGCGCGACTTTCCACAGGAGAAATACTATCGTGATGTGAAGATTGGCGCCATCTATGAAGGTACCACCAACATGCAGCTTAGCACCATTGCTAAGGTGATCAAGAAGGAATATACCAAGTAAAATGGGGCAAATAAAGTACAGGATGCCATCCAATTGTGGGCTTAGTTGTCCATTGCGAGCAGTTAAGTGTAATGTCGTAACAGATACCAACAGTGCATTTATTAGGGAATCGACCGTATGCTATTTTGTAAATTGGTTGTCCCCACATACATACGTCTCTATTGCCATTATTAGGTTTAGTAGCTGTGTTTTCACCAATTACACTCGCGCATGCTGTTAATTCCAGAAATAGTTACATATGTACATATTTACATGAATTTAAAATTTGGAACCTGAGCATTTATGTAGATCATAGCTAGTGTATTTTTGTTTTAAATAAATATTTTGTATTTTTATTAAGCTGTTTTTAAAATTTTGTATAAGTGAGATATATACAAAATTTGAGCATTTATTAAAAAATTAAAATATGTATATGTGCGAATGAAAAAATAAAGTCAATACTTTTTAACGCATATTTTATGTTTTTTTTCTTATATTAGTCTACAACAAAAATATGCTGTTCAATGATCGAAAGAATTTAAAAAAAAAATACCGATCACGTGTTATTGCTTTGGGAAAAATAAACGCTTGATGCGCGACTCTTAAGCAGGGATCACACGATTTGTACATTTCATGTACGATTTTTAAGAAATGTTTTACATTCTAAGGTATCTACATAGATAGGTGTTGTTACGATCTCAGTATATCTAGTAAAAAAACTGTGGTGAAGTCCTTTATGGGGATAAAGTTTCCAGAGGTGAGAATTTCTTACAGGCACGATTGCTCTTCAGCACTAATGAAATAAACTTTAGAAAATATTAGAATAAGGTTTCGTTTAGTGCATAAATTTTACGATAAACACACAAGTTTGATGATAAATTTATTACAAAATAACATTGCTTATCGGAACGATCTGAGCGCTGCCGCTGAAAAATTGCTTTTCGTACAAAAATACCCCTAGCCCTTGTTGTTGCTGTATCGCATCGAGGTGAATTTACATTTCCAAGTGATTTGCTTGTCGTCGCCTGGGTAAAAGATTGTCGTAAGCGCCACTTTGACGATTTTTGGTTCTAGATGCAGTTGTATATTTTTATATAAGGTCTTTCGATTGGTGTCATCAGTTTTTAGATATCTCCTATAGTTCCCGAATTATTGACTACAACTTTTTCGATAATTTAGTAAAAATTTAGCTGGTGATGCAGTCATATTAAACTAATTAATATCTTAAAAATGGCGTTCTCCATTTTTGCATATATCTCCTCTTGTTTCCGAGATATTGAATAAAAAGTGTCGTTAATTTGGTAGAAAATTTTGATCACATTTTGTCGTATTTCATACAAAGTGGCTGCCAAATTGTGGACGATTGATGCTTACGACAAAATTTGACTAAAGAAAATCCTTCATAAAGTCAAAACTAATTAGCAATAAACATTAAAAATTAAATAATTTAAGAATTTTGTGAACTAGTAACATTTTCAGAGACTTTGGAGAAAATTTAATGTAATTAATTTCTATCGCGATTTCCCACAACCTGCCGATATTAACATACGACAATCTTCTACCCAGGCGACGTTGTGTAAAAAGGTAAACAAAGAAAAAAGTAATTTATTTTCCAAATTTATAATTTTATTGATGTAAATTTATTTATTTTAGGTACATAGCAAGGTGAATGTTCCGTGAAGATTTAAGCACTCGAAATTAGGGCATCATTGATGGAATTCAAGTTTTTTATATTTGAACTGTGCCCTAGATTATCATCTTAAAGCATAAACAGACGCCAGCGTTGATTCGGATCAACTCGGGAGTTAACTGCACCCAAACTGATACCCAAACGCAAACTTTAAAAACTTCGTTTTTCACAGATTTTGGTAGGATGTATTAAGATACTGCCTCAATAAAAAATTTAAAGTATTGGTACTAAAAACAGAGTTACAAGGCACTTTTTAAAAGCCCTACCTATTTTTGATACTCTGATTTTTTTTTTATAATATTTAGGGCAATTCATCTAAACGCGTAAATGCCTGGTAACTACGTAAACCTCATACATTTTCTTAATTTTGTGTGGAAAACCGGTTTATTTACGAGGTTTACACAGTTACGAGGCATTTGCGCGTTATTGAAATTCTCAAATGAACGAATTCGAGGAGAACATTGAAAACATAATTTTTTCATTTTTTTAATTTTAGTTAGTAGAATATTTTTGGCAGTCTTTATTAGGTTCATTTGTAAATTTGTTCATTGTTCATATACATATATAGTTATCGTTCTATCAGCGGATTTCTTGCTTTTCTATGCTTTTTCAGTGCCATCGGTTGTGGTGAATGCGGCGAGGAGTATATTCACTACAGTAATAATGAAAACGCCGCAGAGCAAGAATTCTTTTATATAGAAGTAGCAGCTATCAGTTCTCTTCACGTGGCGCTATAGGGAAAATATAAGTTCATATAAAATTTGGGTTCACATTAAATTACAGAAATGTCAAGCTAATATTTTAATTTTTTTTTTAAAGTATGTATGTGTGCATGTACACACATTTGTATATGTACCTTAAAAATTAGCCCAACACCAACGGCCACTTGCAGCACCAAGGACAACCCTACCAAACACAGACTCATGTAATAAGTGCTCGCTTTATCGTTGTATGTAAGCAAAAACCGCAACTGATTAGCATTCGCTGACAAAAGTGCAATATCCATTAAACCTTAAATTCAATATTTAAATATGTGTAAAAACAGTATTTTTAGATTTTCTGTACACTTTCGTATACGCTTCATGGAGTTGTGTTTGCTCACCTTCTGCTAAGTTTTTATTTCCGGCATAATTCATGCTATCGATTCGGCGTAGTTTTTCGTTGGTGGGTGGAGCAGTTGCTTGATCATCTCCTATAGGACCATCGATCTTATCAACCCCACTGGTCACACTGATCACAGTCTCCGCAGCACCTTCATTGCCTTCAATGTCGATTGCTTCCTTCGAAGGCTGATCTTGTAAGGATGACTTTTCGGAAATACATTCGGCTGCAGCAGGCAGTTGTATTACTTTGAAAGCTATATCTTTCTTTGTCACTTTTAATCTATTGTCCATTTTTATTTTAATTTGCGTGCTAAACCAAGTACTTAAATTTTTATTTATTTTTAACTAAATTTTGTCACACTTGAAATGTATTTGATCGTTGTTGGCGCTTCGTCGCTGGATACTTGAGTAATTTGTGATTCTTTCAATTTAGTTTAAAACCCCTTGACGATTATTGTGTTGTATAAATGCATTTGTGCGTGCGTAAGTATTCGTTGTGGATTTCTTGTAATTTTTTGCGGTTTGGTGTTGAATGATAACTATTTGGTTATCATTTCAAATCGCCTAAAATTATGCAATGAAAGAGTAAATCTACTTCTAGTACTACTTTTGCTATAGAGATGGGTATGGGGGAAGCTTCGTTAAATTGAAGATAATCGATTTGATAGTTATATTGTATCGTTATATCGAAGATTATCGATTTGAAAGTAATTTTACGAAATTTCGACGAGTTTTAAATGCGGAAATGGAGTTCAATGAAAATAGATAATTTTTTTTTTTTTTTAAAAGTTAGAGAAAAAACAAAATAACACTTTTATTGTATCATTTCTTATTAGCTATGCACTGGACTCAATTTCATTAGCTTATTCGCAAAATTTCTATTCTTTTTTTAATTCCGCGTATGTACAATGGGCGAGAACAATGCATGGACTTTGTCTTTATGCTTATCGTAAAAAGCTGAATTTTAAAAAGATCGGTTCGCATACTCATATGTTTACTACTTACATATGTATATGTACATATGTAGGGTTGAGATTCTGCTGCAGAGGTTAGTGATAGCGAAATGTTTACAAATAAACATATTTATATTCATATTTCTGAAGCGACGTAAGTATGTGTGGATGCGTGTAAGTTACAGCGGGCCATTTTCTTTTTCGACTACGCGTTTATATCCGAGAAGGATTCTACGTAGGGTTACCAAGATCTTTGTAGTAATTTTTCAAAAAATCAGAAAAAATATAGTACACTTTAAAAATATCTAGTATTTTATTAAAAAAATGAAAAACGCCTTTTATGTATACATAGTTTTTCTTTCTTATGCATTTCTTTAAAAAAATGTATAACTTTGCATTTTTGACAGTTTTTAACAATTCATGGTTAACTATGAAAGTATCATGGCCTATACGGCAATCAAAATTTGAACTTTTATAAATCAAACGCAATTTTTTTTATTAGTGAGGTAGTCGTTTGGTTTCTCTGGTCACGCGATTTCACATTCATAATAGAATTTTTTTTTCTGTGAATGCCGAAGTTGCAGAAAAAGAGAGTAGAAATTAAATAATTTTAACTAAATGTGGTAATTCATTCACAGTATTTTTAATAAGTAATTTTTAAGCAAAAAACCAAACCGATTTCAATTCTCATAAAAAATTTAAGATTATCATTAATTTTTTCTAGATCCAATGATCGGATTTAAACCAAATTAGTATGGAACCACCTGTTACACCTTTCCTTTAAAAATAATTATAAAAAAGAATTATAGAAATCGGTTAACGTGGTCCAAATACATCAAAAAATGAAATTTTTTCGACGAATAGATAACTTTTCTCCTTTTTGTGAAGTCAGTTTAAAATGATGCCATTGACCTTTTATTTTAAAGAACATTTATTTTAGAATTGTTATTTCCCTATAAAGGTCATCCATTGTAACACACATTTTTTCTTGCAAATCACTGAAAAATATATATATTTATAGCTGAAGAAATATACTATTTTTGCATACGATATTTTTCCAACAGTACGCCAACTGAATAAAATTGTAGAATTCTATATAATTCTACGTATAATTCCGAGCAAATCTGCTGAAAAAACTATGGGTCTAAAATCAATTGGCGGTATGCCAAATCGCGAAAATAGGTTTCGAAGAAAGTGTGAAATGGATTCATCATACCAAAAAAAAACCTTATAGCATGTTTTTATGTAAAATTTCAACACTTGCGACACTACTGCAAAATGTTAAGATACCTATTTTCGAAATTCCACAAACTCCATCTGAATCTTTACAAAATTTTTGGGTATGCAGTTTTCTAGCCCATACAAGTTTTGTCTAATGAAGTGGAAGTTTCAACCTGCTTAAGAATCGCGCTGATTTTTGATAATTGATTTTCGGAGACTACTTTTGAGGTTTTTTTTTATATAACAAGTGTAACTTACAAAAAATGGCGTTGCTTTTTTGAAATTTTGTTGCTAACCGTCTCCCGCATTTTGTTTCATAAGAAATTCATGCTTAGGTATATGGAAAAAGTCCAAAAATCCGTCATAAAAAAAAAGAATTGTAAGAAATCAACAGGATTTTTTCGCCGTTCGAAACTTTTACTTCATTAGACTAAAATTGCCTACCCAAAAATGTTCTAAGGAATCAGATTAAAAAGTTGAAATTTTGATGAAAATTTGTGGAATTTTCCTAAATTTTGTATAAAGCTTGTAACTGTGATTTATGTGGTTTTTGTTAAAACTTGAACGGTATTTCTATAGAAAAATAACAAAAAAAAAAAAATAGCTCGAAAAACCTTACGAATATATATTTAAAAAAAAATCAACACGTGGTCATCTCTTTGATTCACGTAAAACTGCGTACTTAGTTTTTCTCTCTGACGTCAGGATTTTTTTTAAAAGGACTTTGGAGTTTACAAAATATGGTTATTTCAAATATTTTTTTCAAAAATTCAGTGCAATCTAGTATAAAGATAAGGGTATCAAATATAAGAAAATATGCTGTAGAA
Organism: Rhagoletis pomonella; assembly: GCF_013731165.1. Classification (NCBI taxonomy): domain Eukaryota; kingdom Metazoa; phylum Arthropoda; class Insecta; order Diptera; family Tephritidae; genus Rhagoletis; species Rhagoletis pomonella. The sequence continues at coordinate 53,165,754 of NW_023458559.1, forward strand.
TTAAAACAGAATAATTTTTTTGGTGCATAAGGACGAATGGGTACGGAAAAGTCCTTTAAAAATTGTGTCCTTAAAAATCCTTGAAAATTTGCACATCCAAAGGTTAATCAAGTCAACCCAATAACTCAAAATTGCTAAATTTTCACATTCATGCTTCAGGCATAAGGGCGACGATATGTATTTACTTCACATTTATTAATTTTTTATACGCCTGTCCTACATATCTTCGTAGTAAGAAAATAGTAGCCATATTTCGACACCTGAGTGGAAGATCGACCTATCTCGGCAGCCAGTCCAAAAACGTCCTATAGTTACCGTGTAATTTGGTAACGCAGAGGACAATATAATTAATGTTTAAGTGAGTTTCCCCGTGTGGGGTCTGTCACAACAACTTGACCTAACCTACCCGAAAAGTAGGATTTTGTATGTATGTATATACATAAGAAAATATGACATAAATAATTATATAAATCTATAATATATGTATATACAATACTATGCTAAAGCTGAATATACTCAAATAAACCGCAAGCAAATAAAATACATTTTTTTCTTATGACTGCAATTCTGATTACAATGCAATTGCCATAAAAAAAATCATACAGATATATATTTAGTTATTTATGTATTATTATTTACGCCTCTTTAACCACTGCTTCATCGGCTATCTGTAAACCAACCCTGGCAGCCAGTTGTGGGTCGATTGCCATTTATACATACATATATATACATATATATATATATATATATACATACATATGTTTGTGCCAGCTTTGTATCTAGTGTCCTGCTGTCTGACAAGCTCAGTACGAGTTCGACTTTTAGGTGTAGCTGACGTTATTTCCACCACGGTGGTCGACATCGATTTTTCCGTACTTTTCCGGTTAAAAAAAAAGTTCTCTTATATTTCGGAGTGTATGTACATATGTACATCTTAATAGTGTTTGTATGTGCTTAACCGTTTTTTATGCTATGCCTGGGTCATATACACATCTTCAGTAGTTGTGTGAAGCCAGTGCGCCTAAAATATAACACCGGCCAAGGAGTTATTATTAAAGCCATAACGATTTTTCAAGTTTGCCAACCGGATCGATGCGTTCCGTTATTTTCTACTACCACTTTTGTACTTTTCACGAGTACTAAAAATTTGTTGTTGCCCGTTGTCGTATGGCCCTTACATTGCATTGTAGCGAAAAAAGTCCAAATACTGTCGGCAGACGACTCGCACGTGTCGCGAATTGTTTGTGTTAAAGTGCCACTGTGGACTGTGAATAAAAAACTATTAAATTGGTAGTCATTATTATTATTTTTTGAATACTCGTTTTTAGAAACGTTCTGATTCGAGCAAGTAAAAAAAGCAATAAGAAAATGTGTAAATAAGTCAATTCGAGTAATAAGCTTTAATAGTTTGCAAAATGTGGAAAAATCGATAATTACTCTCAACCAACGTTAACAATACCTTGCAGCGGTAAGTACACAAGGCCAAATGGATTGAAAAAATTTACACATTTATTTTGGTGGCACAATGTATATAGTCGTTTAAAGTACAAAACCGCGTATGTGAGGTTGCATAAATTATTTTCTCTTTTTTATAAAGCAATTTTTGGTTAGTATATTTCAGGACGAATGGACAAGGATTGAGCCAAGAGCCTGTGTGAGCAAATCAAATTTTTGGCAGCCAATGTCAGTTACACGGTTTTGCAGAATGACGATACGCGATTTGGTACTTTAAACGACGATATATCTAAGTTAAGTGTATCTAATGTTAAGTATACAAATACTAAGCCCAACAACAGCATGGAAAGTGGCAAGGGAAGTGCACGAAATATTTAAAACAGCGCATCCAAATTGCAGCTGCAAAGGGAGACTGAAATAAATTGATTCAAATTCCGTCACAAACACTTAGCTTGGCAAGAACTACAGACTATTAGGTTTTTAGTAAGCTAAGCTAACTTATTAAGCTACTGAGTTACTTGTAAACAGTGCCTCTACGTAGTAGGGTGTATGGTACTTCACAAACGCATATGTGGCGTCACTTCAGCTCACCATAAGAAAAGGCTAAGCTCTCTTTGAACTATTCGTTGTATTAGAAACTATCTGGATAGTCCGAGTTTCTGTGAGGTTTTTCTAATTTTGTTTGTATCCAACTTAACAAAGTACTTTTTCAAAAAAAAAAATTAGTACGGATAGAAAAAGGGAAGTGCAAGAACTAGGACACAAGAACAATAAAAAAAAAAAAACTGGAAAAGCAGTGTAAGGTGTGCAGAGGATAGATGTTGTTATCGAATAACAGACCAGAAGCCATAGGCATTCAAGCCGATCACTCGTCGACAAATCAATAAAACAACTACAAAAATTAAATAATGAACATTGAATGAAGCCTTAAGGAGAAATTGGTCTGGTATATACATATTTAAGTTGAATATGAGTTCGAATTAAATTCTCGCTATAAATAAAAATAAAATAATACTTTGTTTTATTAAAATTGTTACCTTGAACTCATTAATTTTAAAACACATCCTCTATGCATATCGTCGTTTTAAGTACAAAGCCACGTAACAACAAAATGCAAAACCGCGTATGCGAGGTTGAATAAGTTATTTTCTAGAGAGCAAAAACACTCATATTTGAAAATGGTTGTTTTTTGTTTTTTATAAATCAATCGCATTTCTGGCTAGTATATTTCAGGACGAATAGATAAGGATTGCGCCAAGAGCTTGTGTGAGTAAATCCAATTTTTGGAGCAAATGTCAGTTACGCGGTTTTGCAGAATAACGATATGAGATTTTGTTCTTTAAATGAGACCGGGTCGGTAAGGGTTGATTAAAGAAACAAGTTTATTAATTTACTTATCCCCTTTATTTGGAAATTTAGTTCCAGCGGCTTTTGCAGTCATAAAAACTCGTACCCCTAACTTTGTTTATTGGGAATTTATTGTAATTTTATTTTTCCATTGTCAATTGTAGATTGTGAATTTTTATTGAATACCCATTTCAAAGGGATTACATTTTTTCATTACACTTAAACTTTTAACTAACTCTAGTTGTTATTTGTCATTTGCCAACAAAACATAATGACATATTTACATATACATACATAAGTATACGTTGGCGTTGGTAGCTGAATTTGAAGATATGGTTTTATGTATTTTATGTACTGCCGATGGCGCAATGACGAAACCGGTTTGTCTCCACACAAAATTGACAAGCGAGATATAAATCTTTGTATGAAGAAGAAAATAATCTTACTGCTCTATCTAAGGTTTTTTAGTTATATACAAAGTAATGTGCGAACCACGATTTTGATTGTACCTGGCAAGGACGAACAATTTTACGACCCTAATATCCTCCTCAAGTAAGCTTTTAAACCAAATACAGTTACAGCATTTTTTTCGCGACCCACTGTAATGTGCTTATACATATGTGTACACAAATAAACACTCGAAAAAAAGGAAGAGTCCAGCGCCTTCGTCTTAATCTGCAGGCTGTATCGGAGACACAGCCGCTAAATTTAAACGTAGAAGACGTGGTATGGTAAGAGCATATCCAAGTCAAAAACGAAAGCACACTCTAAGAAAAAGATATCGATAACAAAAGCGATAATGATATCGATAGCAAAATCGATAACAAAATCGATAAAAACATCGATAGCAAAATAATAATAATATCGATAACAAGATCGATAGCAAAATCGATAAAAATATCGATAACAAAATCGTAAAAAAATCGATTACAAAATCGATCAAAATATCGATAACGAAATAGATAAAAATATCGTTTATTATATCGATAAGTTCCGAAAATATCGATAGCAAAATGAATAGCAATATCGATCAGAATTTCGATAATAAAATCGATAAAAAATCCGTTACTCAAAACATACATACGCACACATACTTTTTGTCTCCTTCCCTTACTTCCAACGCATGCACGTGTTTGCAAAACGATGACGAAGTGATTTTGTATGGAAAATCATTTATACCCATACATTTGAAAAAAAAAATAAAACGGCTTGGAAGACATCAACCAATACTTCCCATATACCAAACGAATGGAAAAGTCTTGAATTTTTGATTAGGGAAAACAAAAACAAAATCTTTCGAGCGGTTTTCGAGAATTTTGGAAATAAAAAAAATAATTTTGTGCCTTAAAATACTCGATATTTGCTGAATTTATTTAAAATTTGTACACGATAATATTTCTGCTGCACCAAAGAACCTATGTCCCGACAATGAAAGTTATATCTGCAAATCATAAGTTGGTAGAGCACTTTAAAGGTTCAAAATTGACCACGAAATAAGCCAATATTTACCGTTGTTTCTACAGCAGACACCGAATTGGTTACTTACAGAAATGTATCTGTCGATAGGTTTGGAGTTTTGTCTTTAAAACGCTACACCTTTCTTTGAAATCACTTCACTAGCTCTCGTGCAATAAGCGTTTTCGTAAAGCTCTAAAAATTACAACTACAACATTTGAGCATAGCCTCCATCATATCGAAAGTTAAGACGTACATATTCTACGTCAAAAAGTTCAATATTTAAAATTTTCCTGCTTCAATGCTTTTGAATTCGGTAGCTCAATTTTAAGTGAATTTCAAATCAGACCGCAAGCATTTAAAAGCTAATTACTTTTTTAAAACCGGAAATCATTTTAAAATCCTCAATCAAGTAAATTCAATAGTAATTGCTATGTAATTTAGGTGCAGCTTTAGTAATATTTTTAACTACAAACTTCGCTGTACGAATATTCCTTAATTTCTAAAATGGAAACAGAATTGCAGTAGATACTTGAAATACATGATTTTTGCGTGAGACAGGCTATTTTTCCGCTTGAATGATTTTCATCAAATTGCGCTACACCTTCATAGACATGTTATACATAGGCACAGATATGTACATTAGGCGATAAATGAAATGTACACCTTGTTCTAATATAATATTCACAATTATTTTCATTTATTTTTTTGCATTAATTACACAGGTTCACAAAAAGAATCGATGAAAGGTTTCTTTGACCAAACCTAGTCTGTTATATGTTTTTGGGGTCGCTGAACACGAATCTGAAGTCCGTGTTGCTCCATCACGTCTGGATTTTTTTCTAACTCCAAAAAACATGTCGGATTTTACGTGACAGAGAAAATCCGAGGTGTTTTTTTTTAGCGTTAACGAATACGAATTAAGATAATTAATGCAAACAATTTTTCACCAAAATAATTGTGAATATTATTATATCTTTAGATTATGTATCTAATATAAACAGTTGTGGCAATACAAATATTACCCTAAATACAATTTTTATTGATTTTTGATGACCTAACAAAGCACAGTTGCTTTAATTCTCGGACATGGCATTTAAAATTTTAATTCGTAAAACCAGCAGGTGTGAGATAATTAGATACACATGTACGGGCGTATGCATAGACATACATATGTATGTATGTAAATGTCAAGACTAACACACGGCGTAACTGATTTACATATGTACATATATTGTATTTTTCTGTTTTACATGAATTACATCGTATATACATACATACGTATATACGTATGTATATAAATACATACATATATACATATGTAAATACATATGGACCTCTGCATATGCTTTTATTAGTCCACTCAATTGTGTGGCCCATTGCCAGGTATATTGATTCCCATGACAATCGATTCAAATTATAGCCCAGCGTTAGTTGCGCCGATGTATGCATTGAAAAAGCCATATATACACAGTCACTAACAAGATGTGCTAGTTATACTTATACTTATATCAATATGCAGAAACCTATCCATATATACAACAGAAAATCATATTTATCAATCAGTTAAATCAGCCACATAGAATAAAAGAGCTTTTTGGTGCTAGGGCAAAATTTTTATAAACAAATATTTAGTTTGCTATCCATATCGTAAATATTTGAATTCCTGAGAGCAAAGAAACCCGAACGATGCACACAGGGCCAGAGTGGCCAAAAGTCAAGTATTCAATTTGATTGAAATTATTTTATTATCGATTTATAAATAAATAAAAGTACATAGTTGAAAAGTAAAAGAATGTTAGAATACTGTATGAGAAGTGCACCATTGAAGATAAAAAAATTGTTAAAAATTAGAAATTGAATAGTGGCGAAAATAATTGTATTGGTTCAAATATTCGGACAACAGAGAATACTTTATTTTCTGTCACTAGATTGCCATCACCCGCTTCGCTTAGCCCGGGGGTGAAATAACACAAACGGCAATAACGCAAATTTGTGTTATTTCCCAAATGAATGTGAAATAACACAAATTTGCTTTATTTCATTTCACGTTGAGCAATCAGACCAGCGCATCTCCCCTCCTTTCGCAATTATGCACTGGTGGCATTATAACCATTTAGAAAAAAGAATAAAATAAAATGACAACAGTTCACTTCTGAAACTGCGTTTTAATGTCCAAGTAATGGGAATTATTGCGTATGGTGTTATTGCATGTACCCCACCCATGATGAAATTATACCAGGTGAAGTAATATTCGACTGAGAAAAAAAATACTGACACTGCTTTATCTAAAAGTTTGCCTATAAATTTAACTATAAGGCAGGCGAATGTCTGAAAATAAAGCGAGAAAGCTGTTTTATTACTTCACCTGTTTTTTACGGCATTCATCCCACCCGCTTGTACCGAGTATACGTTCAAATTTAGAACTCTGAGAGTATTTAGGTAAAATTTTACTTATTTTTACATCACTATTTCGTACCACATGTCCGCTCCGTCTTCGAAAACGAAATCCACAGGTCGGATATAGCAAGTGATGATAATGCAGAAATTTTAACTGAAGATAAAACTCAAAACAATATTCTCTGTGTTATACATATGCTGCGAACAGGAACGGAATTATACAAGGTGAAGTAATTAGAGCGAGAAGAAAGATTTTGACACTGCCTGATATGAAAAATTGCCTTTAAAATTTGTCTATAAGGCAGCCGAATGACAGAGAGCAAAGCGAAAAAGCTGTTTTATTACTGCACCGGTTTATTGCGTCATGGTTCCATGTAAAGGTTTAAAGGTTTTCCAGCAATATTCTCAACGTATTAAAAAGCATGCAGACAAAATTCATACAAAAGCGCTATATCCAATTTACTGAGCAATTATTAAAGACGACGCTTTCCCTATATGTATTTTGTTAGACTTTTCATAAGTAAAAATATTTGTTTAATTGTATTTTTGGAATGAACAAAGTTCTTTTTCCTTCTGTCATTAAACTGATTTTGTTACAAATAGTATAAATAAGCAATGGGAAAATAAGTCAAAATTTGTTTTATTTCCAATCTTTGTGGGTAATAAAGCAAAACTCAGATTATGGTATTAATTCCCATTTAAAAGTGAAATAAAGTAAATTTTTGTTTAGTGCCGTTCGTGTTATTTCACCCACCCGCTTAGCCCACATATGAAATTTCTGTGCGCTAAATTAGGGTTAATTTATTTCAATAAAACTCAAGATACCAAAGCTCAGCCAAAACCATAGAATATTTTCAAATGTTTTTTTTAATGCCCTTAATAAAAATATTTTCAAACTAAAACTTTCTTTCTTGTGATGCACTTTTAATTTACTTATTCATTTAAACAGTTAAATTAAGACTTTTCAAAACCATTTCTATCGATATCCATATTTTGATAATTCATTCAAATTATTCAATAGTTTGAATTTAACTTATTAAACAGGTGGCAACCATCTTAAACCTATTTCGACTAACACCCATATTGTGATGCATATGTACATATGAATGTATATGAATAACCCGATTCCCATAATTCAAATTGAGTTTGATTTCTTAAACAGGTGGAAACCCTACCAAATATAGCTTGGAAGTAAAGTCTCTTCAAGTACCATTCGATTTATACCCCTATTATAAAAAATCACTTAGCTTCTTAAAAAATTTTATGTGAATTTAATTTTAAAAAACAGTTGGCAGGCAACCCGCTTCAAATATCCCGGAAAACTAAAGATGTCCAGACATTCACTTTAACTTCTGTATAATTTCATTATGAACCTTAAGTAGACTACTAGCAGGCATCATTTAGGATACAAACACTTTTAGCGGAGAGTTTGGAATTCTTCTCTTGAGACATCTTTCAGTTTCATAAAGTGAGTAGCCTTTACGCATTTCAAACGAGTTCTTGATAGCGCTGACACAAATATAGTCCGGCTCCATGCATTTACTGCATTCGTCCCTATCGGTGAAATTCGATATTAAATACGCCTGGCGTAAGTAGTACGTAAGAACATATTAAGTTTATGAAAAGTTAGTTTTGCACCTTTATGGACTTTCCGTACAGAGATTTTTATAATTTCTGCCGGGATAACCAAATCTATTATTGGGCATATTCTGAAATTCGACTCGATTTGCCAAATATTTTTAAATTATTTCTGATGAAAATAATTTAATGCGAAACTTGTAAACTTTTGGGTAAAAGCCATCGAAAAAATTATCGAAATCGAGTCGATTTCAAATTTTCGAATTTCAGAACATGCCTATATATTTAAATATGGTCACCAAAATATTTCGGAAATATATTAAGATTTACGTGAGCTGGACCGATTTAAAAGCACCTCCAAAAATGGAGTTTTTTATTAACAAAAATAGTTTTTTAAAGAACTTTTTGAAAAAAAATACTCTTAGATTACAAAAAAAGTTTAAGCTTAAAAAAAAATGCATAAAAACATTTAAAAGTCTTTTCAACGGAATCGTAATAAGGAAATTTTTCATGCTGCTATTTAACTTTTTTCAAACGTTGGTTTAAGAAAAACTTGAATATAACTGGGACAAAACTATGCTTATTTTTTATGAAAAGTATTATGAGTATCCATTGTAAAAAATCTCTGTTCGTAAACTTTTTCTACGGCGTGTATCTTCTAGAAGAAACTAAAGTAATTCTTATTTATCTATTCTCTATTTCAGAATCGACAATTACGGTCTTCTTCGGTTTCTCCAGAAAAGAAACAATTAAACTATACTCTTAAATCAACGTTCAAGAACTTTTTACAATTAGTTCGTAACAAAAAGTAATCGAGTTTAAAGAAATTATATACACACATACATTTGCATAAAATCAATACAGCTCGTGAAACTTAATTCTCTCAAGATGTCTGTGATGACGCCAGAAAAATCGCTTTTAGCGTACTTTAATCACTTTATAGTGAGCAACTTTTCATATTTACGTGAGTATCCATATGTATGTTATAGGGCGTTCCATTCCTAAATGGACGGGGTTCACACTTCATGTGTGTGATTTGTTTAAAATTTGTAGGGTTGATCGATAAACATTAGGGTGGGTCAATTAAAAAAGTTGATTCATATCCTTGCGATTCTGGTACTATGGACCATAACAAACATTTTCGCCCAAGGAACCATACCTC
>NW_023458559.1:53175250-53193519 GCF_013731165.1 Rhagoletis pomonella
ATAATAAATGAGTCCTATAAAAGAAAGGAAGCCACGATTCTTGTATGGAGTATTCGTGCTGATTTGGGAACGAACAAAGGAGATTGTAAGCGCTTTAAAAAATCTGCACAACAATAACAATGCCAACAACGATAAACACGAGTGTCCAGCAAATCGTTTGTGATTAACTGTATGCAATGAAACAGCATAATGGCGCTGGTGCGCTCCTGGGGTGGGTGAAATGCGAATGGAATGAATTTACACATTTTGAATAACAAAGCAGTTGGGGAGTGAAAATGTTTTTCCGCGCAACAAAAAAAAAAGCCTGTGAGAATAGCTGTTGAAAAGGATTGATGAATTGCTTTTAATGCGAGGTTAGAATAATAAAAGGAAAGTAAGTAATAAACACAAACCAATAAACTCATTACTACTTAAATGAGGGAAAATGTTTCAGCAGTAAGTTTATAGAATAACCAGTTATACAAATTACAAAAAAAATGTACGCCAGAAAATCTTGGAATGCGGCGCTTGGTGAGTACGAATTAAATGTGTTGGGATTGCAAACAAATAAGAAGCGATAAAAGTAAAAGCGAAAAAGACTGATTAAAAATCTCAAAGTTTGAAATTAAACAAAAAAACAAAAAACACCGAAACACGTAAACTTAATATTGGGTCGTAGATTATGGATCTGTATACAATTTTTCCAGATCAGGTCATTTTGGCAAGATATTTTCATTTTTCATGGAAAAATTCAATTTTTAAGAAGAAAAAAAATTGAACAAATAATTTTTAAGCAAAAGACAGAACCGTCTTCAATTCTCATATAAAATTTAAGATTATCGTTAATTTCTTCAGGATCCGATGATCGGATTTAAACCAAATTAATATGGGACCACCTGGGAGGTAACACCTTTCCTTTAAAAAAAGAAGTATAGGAATCGGTTGACGTGGTCCAAAGTTATGCGGTAACATACATAAAAAAATATATATATATTCTGACGAATTGATAACTTTTCTCCTTTTTGTGAAGTCGGCTAAAAATAACAAAACTTTGCAATTATTTTTTTCTGAAATAGGAGCAAGAAATACGTTTACTCTTACGTAGAGATGGGAAAAGGGTAAAAACCCAAATGGTAATACCCGGTAAAATGGGCAAATTGGGTAAAAATGGGTAAATACCTGGCTATTTAGGAAAAAGGTGGGTATAAACCATGTCATAGAAAATTTAGCGAACTAATTCATTGTTCTGCAAAAATTAAGGAATTTTATAATAAATTCTATCGATAAAAATGCATACACGGCAATTGAAATATAACAATTTAAGACTAGAACTATGTTTAATAGACATACTTATTTTTGCAACACGACATTATATTATATATAGAAAATCAAAATTTAGAATGAGATGTAGAATGAGTAAATATAATATTTTACAATGAACAGTTCTAAAATTGCGAAGTGAGTTTATTTGCAAAAACTCCGCGAAAAATGGCTAAAAAAAAACGTTAAAAATATTTTTCCATATTTACCCCCGACTAGTGTATTTATTTTGGTTTACCCACGAAGAGTATTTTCCCGGTATTTACCCGGTAGAAATCCATCTCTACCCATACATGGCGTATCGTTCATGGCCGACCTCTTACTTACTCCTACAAGGCGCATGAGTAACATTTTCCAAGTTAAAATTTGGATCTTTTTCATTCACAATGCCAACTTAAAATGAAAATATCTTGGGGAAAATTACCCGATCTAGAAAAACGGTATACAGATTCGTAATCAATGCCCCAAATTTATGCTTACGTGCCTCCTCGTTTTTTTTTATAATTTTAGCGTTCCTACCATGTATTTGGCGTGCGTCTTGATATTGTAACATAAATGGAGGGAAAGGGTAGAAATATAACTAGAAATAGTAGAAATATAATTACGAAGAACACCTAGCGAGGGTCAACCGCTTTTAGAAGACCATGAAACGAACTTGTGTTTTGCTGAGTACGAGCTTCTAAGTATATATGTACATACATACATATATGTACATATAGCCAAGAGAAAAATAATATAAACACGACATTTTCACCAGTTTTGACTACCTTTCTTTTGTTTGTTTAATGTTTTTTTTTTTTTTTTTATGCATCTCATTATCTAATAAAACCCATATAAGCCCAAATTTCAAATTAGGAAAATTAGAAAAATTCAACAGAGTTTTATAACAACAACAGCAAACTTTTTATTGAGAATTTGTAGAAAATTCTAAATATGAAATTTTATAGTTCTTTAAATTCTATAATAAAGTGCAAGTTTCAAGTGGATAAGCATTAAGCAAATTTTAAGGAAGAAGACTTCCTTACAAAGTTTGGTCCAGAATTCTTTTGTGTGCACAACACTATCAGCAAAAAAAAAGCTAAAAATCAACGGTAAGTCCTAGCTACTTCCAACTTGCACCTTAATATATTGAAATTTATTGGGCTACCTAGAGCTTCTGTTTTTAATTCGAAATAAAGAGATTGATGTTTTGATGAACATTTGCTGAAATTCAACGAATTTTTATAAATCTTGTGGAAAGTTTTAAATTTTCACTTTCATGGCTTTTGTTAGATAGTGACTTATATTTAGTAGAAAAATAATAAACAAAATCATGTCCAGTCTTACTGCAGTAGATTTCTACGCCTTTTGTTATTTTCAACCAACCCAATTGGATACGATTTTATAAAGTTTTTCCATGATAATTTAAGGTCGCCTAAATCCCTATCAAAAACAGGGTACTCATGAGTTTTGAATATTTTAACACTTTTCTGAAAAGTGATACAAAATTATCAATTTCATAACTGGGACCTAAGATACTCGTACAATATAGTGCTTATATACCCGTAGTTGTGTATGTAACGTATAAGCCCACACAAGGTCACCTTACACGTTTACTCGCATGCCTTAACATAAAAGTATATTACATATTTAAAAGTAATTAAATATTGGCATGGAATATTTTCCTACACTATTCTTCACGAATATTGTATACAACTATTAATATCTTCATGTACATATATATATAAAAATTTCAGAACGAATTTGCCAATAAACGAGAGTGCCAATAAAAATTGTAAAATTGGAATTTTTGTTTCGCAAATCATCGTCTTCTTATAATCAATGTATGTAGGTTTTTTTTTCATTTTGTGGCACACTAGTTTTTTTTACTCTAGATTGGTTCGTTTTGGCAAGAAAACATTTTCACCGTTTAATGTTGACATTTTGAAATATCGTAAACTTTTAAAATTAAAAAATCGTTAAATTTCAAAAATTACAAAATAGATGCGATATATATTCTGGATGCTGCCATTTTTTTTAATTTGGTGGCACAATCTTGAAAGTTCACAGAAAACTTACCAAAAAACAATTATGATTTTTTCAAGTGACAATGAAAAAATGAGTAATTTCGGTACTTTTTCGCCTAAATAACTGTTTTAGGGCTAAGGTTGTTCAAATACTTGCTTTGTTATGCTTTTTATTGTACTTGCAACTCTATTGATTGAAATAAATGCAAGAATAATGGTATAGTATTTTTTTTTCTGCCGAGACAAGGGAGTGATGGTAAAAAAACAACTCGTGAGATTTACTCATATACAAACCCATTTATTTATTGTTTATTTTATCGTAGGAGAGCTTCTCAAACAATGCATAAGCAGGTTTTTCGATTTAAGTTCTGGAAAGGTAATGAATATCTAAATCCCGGGACTAATCCCGAGATCCCGGGATTGTGATAACGACATCCAGAAAATCCGGGGATCGGAAAAAGCTGAAAAATTAACGTCCCTAATACATACATACATATATGTACACTATTCTACCAAAGAAAGGGTAAGTTTATTGCTTGCTTTCTTTATGGATGCTTTTAGAGAAAGTCAAGATATTCCCCTGATACAATTTTTTTTTGCTTTAAATTTCGAATTTTCCCAAATATCTACATATCCTTCACTCCCAATTAGTAGACTAAAGAATAGCTCGTATATTAGAGGAAATTTCAAAAAATTTACCTAAATTTATTCACGCGAACTCTGTGAAAAGCTGCATACAAAAAACTTGCTCTTAGGAGTCAACTGGGAGGGAAAAGCAGAGATATTTTTGTAGGTGCTTGCGCGTAGTATGCATATGTATGTATATGAACGAAAGGTAAAGCACGAAAAAACATTTATAAAAAAGTAAACATATACGGTGATTACAATAATCCATCAACCACCGAGAGATACACTCAACGCACACCTTTACCGCAATTTACAATCACTTTGCGGCACCTTTGCTAGTATTATCTCCATCACTTGTGTATGTAAAGGGGAAATTTCATTGCTTTTTACCTGTGTGTGTGTTTTATTATAATTTTTTTCTCTTTTTGAAACTCAACTATGCTACAGCGTTTGAGAGAAAATCTGTGAAAAACGAAACGAACGGTGAGCCAGATAAGCGCTGCTTGAGAAATTGCTTGAAACATGTGTTCCTTTGGAGGGAAAATTCGCTCAAATATGTTAATATAATCCACAATATGAATCGCTTTCGCTTTATGAGATTTCGTTTTACAAATGCCTGCCTAACAGTGTAGTGGAGCGTATTATTAACTTCGCTTTGCAAACAGAACGCACACTGATATGTGCACATATGTCTGCACACATTTGTATGTAGTTACATAAATGGAAGGCAATATTTACATAGGTACATAAGAGGATCTTATAGATTCTTCAATGCACGCCGCGCTTCCTCTCCGTTGCAAGCACTCATCTGTTCAAACACTTTATTCACAAGCAATTTTGTGGATTGCATGTAATGCCTCGATTTTCTTCGACTTTAGCAGGCGACACACATAAACACTACAACAACAATAATAATAAAATCAAAGAAAGCGGTGCTGTCTCATGCTTAATCGACCAACAAGAATAGGAAGCAAGTTTTCGCTCACTGTAACTATTGTGTTTTCTTTTCATATGTATTAGATATGTAAGTACTACATCCAAATCACGTTTGCCTTGCCAAATTTGTCAATAATCCGTTTGAAGAGCACATATTGTGCCACCTGTGTGTGTGCACCCCAACCCCACCCGCCCATCACCCCAACGCTTTGAACAATATCTCACCTGAATTCTCGTTCGGTGACTGCGACGAAAATTGGCTGCCATTTATCGTTTTCATCAGAACTCTCCGAGCTGGAACGTCCGCTTGGCTGTGGTGCATGGTACATGACCGTTGCGTGTTGCATGTTGCAATGTCACCACCATCATAAGAACAAATAAAAGCGAGAGGCAGACGAGGTAAAAGTAGCAGCATACCGGAAAAGAATTGTAAATAAAGCGATTTCATTAAAAAATACAATGATGTAAGAAGAAGAGAAAGCATAAAAACCGACAGAAACAAACAAAAAAGAAAGCCACTGAGCGCTTCAGCCTGCCAAGCAGCCAATCTGCCTGCCTTCTCTTGACCACTCACCAAATCTCCCGCGCCGCCTCCGCCACTAGCACTTGCACCACTGCCACCGCCACCACCACCGCTACCAGAACTTCCTCCGCCAGCACCTCCGCCCCCACTGGTACTGCCGCCACTCAGGCGTCTACTCAGCCAGCCGATGTGTTTCAGCTCCCCGATGACGTTCATCAGCGCGCGATTGGCATCGGTGAGGGCGCGCTGAGTGCTGCCACACATTGCTGAGTGCAGCGCATTGAACCAGATCAATGCCTCGGCGGAGTCGCAGGCGCGCAGAATGCACGAGTGCACACCGTCCGGTGAATGCAATTCGATGCAGCGGTTTTCTGCAAATAAACGAGAAAAATAAAAAAAGCTAAATAACAACAGTGGTAATCATGGAAATGGCAAACATTATTTAAGCGTAATAAAAGCGAAGATTAAAAAGGAAAGTAGCGATTAAAAGAATAATTCAACAGTCGAAAGCAGTTGAGGAGGAGAAGCTTAAGTAAGCAATTTTTGTGGACAATGTGAGGATGTGGATACATATAAATGTATAGTGAGTGGCGTAATTAAGGCAATGGATTCGAATTATCATAAGCGCTTTTTTTTATCAGCTTGCGCACGTGTACATAAATATATGTATACTAGCAGACCCGGCGAACTTCGTCCCTCCCAAAATTAGATTTTTAGTTTAAACATTTTGGTCCAACATTTTCTCCAACAGTCCACGTTTACGATTTCCATTGGCCAATTCATCGGCTAAGACTATGGTTTGGTGGTCGTTTGCCGCCTTCAATAACCGAACGAAAGTGTTATGTCCATGAAGAAAAATCAACAAACTTTCTTAAAAATTTCGAACTTTTTAATTCGATTTTTAAGAAATATTTTGAGTAAGCAGTTTTTTAGCCCATTCAATTATACTGCAAGTTTAAAGTAACAGATTTTTGGCAATTTTTTTTTTGTTGACCATGTTAGCCATTTTATTCCATACAAAACATTTTCAATAATTTTTTTGTTATATGGATAAAATGAGCAACACCTTCGACGAAATAAATTCCCAAAAATCAATGGTACTTGAAATTGGGCTACAAAACTGCATACTCAAAATATTTCTAAAAAATCTAAATAAAGACCTCGAAATTTTTACAAAGTTTGTTGATTTCTTTTTTAATTTTGTGCAAAGATTGAAACTTGGATTTATATGGTTTCTGTTAAGAATATGCTATACCTTTAAAAAACAATAATTAAAATTAAAGATTTTAAAATAAATGGTGAAATCTTGCCAATATGTGAGTGTCGTAAAGTTATGATAAGAACTATCTGTATGCATGTCGAATCAAACTTCTTGATACTACTTTTTGTCTATTTCCGCGGTGAATGTAGAAAATTTCACATTCAACTGTGTAACCAGAAATTTGTAGGGGGATAACAGTAAAATGCGTAGAAAAAGCTGCATAATATTTAGCTCGATCTCCGAGAAAGATTGCCGAAATATACATTACATAAACATTTTTGAGTTGAATTTTTACTTCCATACATATAAAATTAGGGAATATGATACGCTACAAAAGACGATATCAGTTTGGAATGAGAGTATAAAGTGTGGTCAGAACGATGAGCAAATGAGGTAACCGAGAAGCCATACCTAAAATCAGCAGCAGAAGTTCTTGGTAAATGGGACGACGAATATGCTTTTCCGTTGATTAACAAACTTCTCCGCACTCTGACTACACTTCTAGCTAGTAATGCTACTTAAGAAAGAGTTCCCCTTCGCCGGTTTCCATAGTACCATTAATGCTATAAACTAAGATTAGCCAATCAAATGTCAGTCGGCAGTTCATTTTAAATTCAGTTTACGTAATCTAAGTTAAAACTTCCACTGAAACTGGCACTTAGATATTGATATTGACACTGAACGGATAATACAAAGATTCCCAAAAGGAAAGCGCAAAATTGAGTTTGCAATTTACATTATTATAATCAAATTTCCGAATAAGTTGTTAAGTTACTTAATTACATCCCTCATTTGACAAACATTTTAAGCAAAAAACCAGTATTTATGTAATATACACAAATATGTACTGCTTTAATAAACCCAGAGCATAACTTTTTATCTTGTGCTTTTTTACAAAATAGTATAATTGTTTTATTACATGGGACTCTGTAAATGGACCTTGCGCCAAATTCACATCACGAAACTTACTTAAAGTAAAATTATATCACAAAACATTTTAATTCGGACTTCATAAAAATTACTAGAACCTCTATATGCGTGAAAAATAAATGAGTTTTCCAGCAGGTTGGATGCTTGTAGGTCATATAGCTTCGATTGGTCACTCCGCTGCGAATCAAGTTAGATGCCTGTAATTTAACGTTATTCGACAAGTCGATCCCAATCGCCCCTCCCCAAATAAAATCCTGTATCCGCCCTGCTCCTGTTAAGTTAAGAAACAAAGTTTTCTTCGGCCCAAGCCCTTTAATTTGACACCACACTTTTGAGAATCAAACAAACGGTGCGGATTAGGGGCATTTATTATTAAATACCTTGAGTCTAATTTGTTAACAGGTGGCGACCCTTTTCTTAAAAGTAAAACCTTACTACACATCTACAGTCAAAACCCTTTAATTTGACATCTCATTTGTGAACATCTGATCTGGACAAAAAATGCCTTCGCGTATTATAAATATAGATAATTTCATTTATTATTATGAAGAAAATTAGTACAACAAGATCTCAAAGATATTTTTAGTACAGCGGTAAATTAAAATTAAGATAAGAATAAGAGTTGAGAATAAAAAGTACGTAGTACGTCATGTCAAACATATGAGCGGTAAAATTATCTCATATATTAATACGCAAACATGATTTTTGTGGTACACTTTTTAGGTACTTAATCCCTATTGATTTCAAAAGAAAGAGGAGGTGGTGTAGATGTGCCGAGAGCCACTTTTAAAAAATATTAAAAAAAACTATTTAAATGAAACTCATATCAAATGAAAGATGAGTTGGTGTAGATGTGCCGAATTGAATTTCTAACCCTCTAAGAGCCACTTTGAACAAAATATTCAAAAACACCTATTTACAGGCCTGATTGGAACAAGTTCAGCCCGAATATCAGTTAGAGAAGAAACGTGACAACCACTTAACAATATTAGTGACCTAGATGAACAAGAGGTGCTGATGGACCTTAAAAACGTCACAAGCACAATAAAAAAGTGTATGAAATAAGTGATGTGGTCGAATTCCGACAACGGGGCGATACAAATTTTGATAAATCTTATTGTAATGCCGCCTTCGCCTATTCCATTAGACCGTGTTTTATTAATACGTTTTACTACATCAAACTCAGACAAAGCACTAAATTCAAACATTTGACCAACAGTAGGACGAGGACACGAAAATGAGAAGTTTGGGGCTAGTAAGCAAGGGGAAGAAGCACTATTCGCAAAGAAGCTATTTATAGTTTACATGTTAATTTTTTGCTGTGTTTCGACAAAAATAAATATGAATAAAATGGTTAAATATAAATTGCTATTAGATCAAAAATAACATAATATATAAGTCCTCATATCACAACAACTAGATATACAGGATGTCCTAGACCAGACCCTCTAAATTGGAGAGAAATATTTTATTGAGCTAAACTGACCGGAAGTACATTTTTTTAGAATTAGATACACTCGTAGTCAGATGATTAAGTTAAGTGACATTGTGACCAGTTTTGGTTGTTCTACTTTTTTTTATTTAACGTTTAT
This sequence comes from Rhagoletis pomonella, assembly GCF_013731165.1. NCBI lineage: Eukaryota > Metazoa > Arthropoda > Insecta > Diptera > Tephritidae > Rhagoletis > Rhagoletis pomonella. Next base: position 53,184,425 of record NW_023458559.1, read on the forward strand.
AATTTTTTTTATAAAAGTGTAGCCCATTACATAACCAGAACCACATAAATCGACATTTCAAACTCCATACAAAGTTTATAAAAATTAAACATATTTTAACAATTACACTCAAGAATGTTGAACTTTTTATTAAAAAATTCTAAGTATGCAGTTTTATAATAATAATAATAGATTTACGCTTACACATATGTTAGTGTTTGGCCTTGATGTCGTCAGGAAAAGGGGAGGTACCTACAGTTTTACGTTTTTATGAGAAGCTGTTTTTTATGGCAGAAATACTCTCGGAGGTTTGCCATTTCCTGCCGAGGGGCGACCACTGTTAAGAAAAAACCTTTTCTCTACATTCTTTGCGATATTGCTTTGACCAGGGCTTGAACCCAGGCCCTGCGGAGTGAAAACGCGCACTGCTTACCACTACTCCACAGCGGCCGCCGTTTTATTGGAAAAATAATCAAAATTGGCATAAATTTCAGATTTATTCTAAAAATTTTCCACACATTGACAATATGCTCACAAAACCTCTTATTTCTTATAACAGTACAAATATTATCTTTTCAAAGGCCATATAAAAATTTAAAATTGGGTAAAAAACCGAGCTGAAAATTATTTAGTGCGGGAAGTCAAGTAAAGGTTTTATAAGAATAAGTAAGTTGAGAATTTGAGGGTGTTAAAAAAATTTTGAAAACAGTTTCGTGAATTACTCGAACAGCCCTACGACATGTACTAGGTCACCTAGTTCATGTTACAGTGTTACACCGTGTCTTTTTCTCCTGACGGTGCTAGACATTTTCCTTCATGTAAGAGCAATTGTCGAGCATAGTTTATTTGGGAGAAAATGCCCAAAAAGTACGTACCTTTGTCGGGAACTTTTTTCCGGTTTGGACCGCAAGTGGGTTAAACTGACCAGACGTCCATTTTTTTAAATAACGCGTGTATATTTTTACTACAGTTACGGATTCTAAGGATAAAATTACGTTACTTTTGTTTGAAACTTTTTTCTCGGAAGTGCCTTTTTCAATTCCTAAATAACCTTCGAGCCGTCGAAACCGGAAGTCGGTAATACGAATTCATATTTTTTCGAATAAAAACATTTTCCCTCATTTAAGAAGTTCAGGACGAGTTAAAGTTCGAATTTAATTTAGAGGTTGAAAAAGGTACTTCCGAGAATAAAGTTTCAAACCAAAGTTACGTTTCTATCCTTAATTCCGGGAGAAACCGGAATTCGGTAATACTACGAAAATATAGAGGATCCCCGATTTAGTAGGTCAAATTTTAGCGGTTTTCAATAAAAAACGTTTCCCTCTATTTTAGAGGGGGAGGACGGGTGGTCTAGGACACCCTGTATATTTTTTAGTTTTCACCTGAAACATTGCTGCTATCTTTTCATATAATAATCACTAGCTTCGCCTCCGAGCTGCATTATTTAGGCATTCAATATGCCATGCATTTTTAATAAAGTAATATCAAGCGAAAAAGTGCTAGAATTTTTTAATATGCAAGATTGCACCGCCACAGCTCCTTCATACGGCATGGTGTACCCAAATACCGACCAGCAAACAAAATACAGTTCATCATTGATGAGCAAAAAGACAGCAAAACGTAGTAGTTGCAGAAATTTGTGCGTAAAGTACAAAAATATATGGTTGAAAAAGTACTTTGATTAAATTTTGTTGCCGCATAGAAAGGCCGGAAGGGAGGCAACAGAAGGGAAGAGCAAGAAGAATTGTGTTTACAGGACAAAGTTGTGCTTTTTTCGACGCCGGCTGCTGGCTGGCTTTGCGCCACAAATGCAAATTTTCGCGCTTCAAAATTTTTTTCTCCTTCTACTTTAAATTTTTGATGAAGAGAACGAAAAAAAGTTAGGCAGCGCGAGAAAATCACTACCTCAATTTTTTTCACACCAGTCCAGCTGTCATTACCGCCCGCCCCAATTAAGTACGCGGCTTTAACGCGGAGCGCTGAGGAGGGGATGGCAAAAATGGCGAGCGCATAATGAAGTAGCGAGTTGCGAAATTGTGATTTTTTATTGTCCGTTTTTTCTTCTCTCTCTTTTCCTGTTGCTGATGTTGTATTTTTAATTTATATGAAAATTAGTGAAGCGGACAGCACAGTAAATAAAAGCAACAACAAATGGGCGGCACTGCTACCTTAAAGCATAAGCACACGCGCGCATGCATACAGAAATCGTACACTTAGCGCCAGGCGTTGAAGCCTGCCACACCTACAATTTTAGCGGCATAATCGCACTTTTGTGGTTATTTTGGTTGTAAAGTTTGGCTTTAAGTGCAGACGCAAATATACAACGGAAATTTGCCATCCCTGCCGCTACTGCGGCATTTTTTTTACTTTTGTTGCTATTGCCATTGCCGCCGTGTGTGTAGTAAATTACAAACTTTCTGCAGTTTACCAGTTTACATTCGCTATCTTCTTGTGCGCACACGCCGTTCGTTCTTCAGTGCTGCTTAGGTAAATATCTGGTAAAATTGTTTGCGATTTTTCGTTGGCTTTCTTTTTGTTTCTTGTTTTTACTTCCCGTTGCTTTGCTGGCTTGCTTCATTACCGCTTTGTGCACCCTTCGCCATTTATTTCTAATTAAACAGTTTTTACGCGCAACAACTTTGTTGCATAATTTCGCTTTACGCTGGCTATTCACTATTTCTGGGTGTGCATGTGTGTTTGTGTGTATATTATACAAGTAATCATTTCAAGTACAACACGTTTTACTCTGGGACTTTTTGTTCTCTTTAACTATAGAATTTATCTTTTAGCACCTTATTCCGGAGTTTTTCTACTTTTTTGTGCAATTAAAAATTTCTTTTGAAATAGGTAAAAAAAAGTTAACAATAAGGCACCCTGAAATAATGCATATATAGTTTTGGCTGTAAACCGCAGTAATGCATATTAGAAAACCGAAATTATGCATATGACACTTTCGTTTGAAAACCGAAATATTGCATATGAGAAAAACCAAGTAATGCATGCATGCACAGTTTCGGTTGAAAACCGAAATAATGCGTATGAGAAAATGCCGAGATTATCCGTATACCTTCGTTTTAAAAGTAAATAATGCATACATATGAAAAACCAATGAAGTAATGCGTACATGCACAGTTTCCTTTGAAAACCGAAATGTCTAAATGCACAGTTTCCATATAAGCAATTTCAGTGCCCCAGCAATAAACTGAAAATATAACTAATTACTTTTCGGCAAAGGGGATGGAACCGCAGTATATGCTGTCGTTATGGTCCATAAGTCGAAAAACGGAAAAGCTTGTGCGAAAAATCTAGAACATTTCCGGCTGGAATAAGCTCTGCGAACAAGAAATCAACGTTGATTGCATACTTAAGGCATTCTTACAGACTACCTTAGTTAAATGAGTAAATCATAAAGAAAGGTGAAGTCACAAAAACCAATAGATAGCATTAGTAAATCGAAGTTCTTTCAACGGAGCGCTTTGATACCTACATGAAAAAAATATTTGAAAATCTGTAGCATATGTTCAGCTGAAACTACTTAGTCGGAACGCATTTCTTCGACAATGCGGAATGAAGGGCTGAGGTGGTATGGGTGGCCTATGGCAGGTAGGTCCTGTCACAGTAATGCCAAGGACTTCAGAACCATCAGTCTAACGTCTTTTCTCCTCAAAATATTAGAAAAAAAAAATTGGTTTGGTCCAATACCCAACCGAAAGCTGTACAGTGTAATGATTCCAGTATCTTCATTTATTTATATTGTAACTATCAATATCTTATAAAGAGAAGTGTAAAATTTTTTATCTAAAACTAATGAAGTCAGAAGGACGAAATTCGAGGATGTGGTAGTTTACATATTAGTCCTTGACATATATTTTTTTCAAAAATAAATATTGAAAATTTCCAAGGATATTCAAGGATAAAATTTTAAAAGGACATTTTCAACACTTATTCGTCCTGGTGCACCAAACAATAAATTTTTTTTTTAATTTTACAGAATTTTTCCTTTTAATGGATACCCATATTGTTACTCTACAATGCACCAAATCTTTTAAATATTTTTTTTTTATTCAATCATATCCTAGAAATTTCAAAGTCCTTTAAAAAAAATCCTAACGTCAGAGAGAAAAATTAAAAACGCAGTTATACTATATTTGGCAGGGTTGGGCACGCTGCACTTAATCGAGATTTTCACTACAACTAGGGCTTCAGTGGTAGTGAAATTTGAAATGCTCTACCACTATATGGTTAGTGGTAGTGCATTTCATTTTCACTACCACTATATGGTTAGTGGTAGTGCATTTAAAATTTCACTAGCACTACATAGTGAGTGGTAAGGGAACGAAAGTTTCACTATTACTGACTAATTACATTAGTTTACAAAATTTAGGAATTTGCGATCTGTGCAAATTTCTTAGTTAGTAATTTTATTAATCCTTACTTCCTTACTAATATTATAAATCCGAAAGTGAGTTTGTTGGTTTATTACGCTTTCACGCTTTAACTACTCAACCGATCATCATGCAATTTTGTACTTTGGTGTCATTTAGCCCAACTTAAAATATAGGATAGATTTAATCTCGATTGTAAAAGGGGGCGTGGCACCTTCCATACAAACGGAATTTTTCATACCGTATATCGCAGGAAATATTTGTTATAGATATATTAGGAAATGGATTTTAAGACGCTTAAAAAAGTTGTAGTTTGCAAATAAATTGGAATATGTATCATAGTATGGGTGTCAGACCAAATGGGTTTAATAAGGTTTTGGTTGGAAAATGTTTTGGAGAGGGTTGTCACCTGTTTTAAAAGTAGAATTTTAACTAATTATACTAAAATTTAAGTGTCAAACGTAAGAGTGTTTAGAAACTTGTAGAATCTTCTGAGGTATTTGAAGAGGGTTGCCATCTATTTAAAACTAAATTCAATTACAATTATATTATAAGCTAAATGAGCTATTACAATATAGGTATTAGCCGAAAGTCTTGAAAATGATTTATTTCTACATAAGCTACATAAGTATAGCAGTGTGTCGACTTATTTGAAAATTCAAGTTCAACTTGGATACTTGGTACTTTGAATGCATTTGATTGTATCACAATGTGAGTGGTTTTGAAAGGACTTCATATCTAAACTACAAGTAAGGGGGTTGTCCCCTTTTTAATCTATATATATTTGAGTACGGGGTATAAGTTAATTGAAAAAGAATCACAAGATCACAAGTTTAGTTTGAAAATATTTGGAATATGGGTAAACAAATTTGAAATCTCCTGTTTTTGGCATGGGTTATGTATGTTTATTGAAATTAATTAAACCTAATGTAGCACTCAGAAATTCCATGCACTGCACCACATAAGGAAAAGAAAAGCGTATTCTAGTTTTAAACAATCGTTTATATAAATCTGGTAGTCAGGGGAAAATTTTTGCATTTTGGCATTTAATGCCACAACTCTTACCACTACAAACTACAAATTTGTATTCATTTGCTGTTTGTTCGTTGCTTCTGCCACATTGCATTTTTTGTTTCGTTTTTATTTTGCACTTCGCTTCGCATGGATTTATGTTCATACATTCACAGTTTTGCTTTTATCGATTTGCAGTTATTGTTGTTTGCGATTTTATTTTATTATCATAATAAAAAATCTAGAAAAGCAAAGCTTCCTATGCATTGTAAGTCTATGCAGCTAGATATATGCACATACATATGTAAGTATGCACATTCGCATAGACGCGTGCACAATAAATCACAAACCATTTGCTTGGTTGTTTGTTGGTTTTGAAAGTGAGCGAGCGAGTGGTTTTTTCGCCGCCAAATGCCGACACCTGATATGACACAATTTTGACAAATACGCGGATTTCCATGTGGCAGGGCACCAAACAGAAATATGTGTGCATATGTATGCACATTAGGGCGGGTCAGTTTGTATAAGAGATTTTATCGACTATGCGCGTATAGCACATAAGGATTCAACGTGTAATTCTAAGAAAATTCTCCGAAGAAACCATGGGTATAAAACCAATTTGGAGTTTGCCAAATTGCGAAAATAGGTTTCTTGGCATTTTGCTTTAGTGTCGTAAAGAAAGGGTTAAATTTTGTTAAAAAAAAAACAAGCTATTAGGGTTTTTTTTGGTATAAGAAATCCATTTCTGGACTCATATTTTTCCTTAAACGTTCACCAGAGGGCAGAAAAGTGAAAATTTTCACATTTTCTTTCAAACCTATTTTCGCAATTTGGCAAACTCCAAATTGATTTTAGAGCCATGGCCTCTTCGGCAAATTTGCCCTAATGTACATATATAAAAAACAACAACTACAACGAAAGCAAGAGAAACAGTAACTTCGAACTTGGTGCGCATATTCGCCTGTGTTCATAGATAAGAGCGGTATGCCTTTGAAAAAATAAAAATACAACTTTTTTTTTAAATACCCCACTCTGTGTACTTTCCGTTGAAAACATTTTCATGCAATTTGCAATAAATCAATGCACTGTGCAACGAAAATATGTTTAATCCGCGTAGTTTAGCTCGTCATCAGTACAATAAAAGTAATTGTTGGTGTTGGTATAACTGATGACTTGTTGATACCCCTCCATTCTGGGTCCGAATTCATTGTGGAGCCAAGTTAGAGTGCGATTGGAGAGATTAATCTTTTGTGTGCAGTATAACTGGGGCGCTAACCCAGATGGTTGAAATATGTGATTCAATTGCTAAATATTGAAAGCCTAAAGGATGCGACATATCTCTTGCATTTAGGTTATGGCAGCGCCGTGTGTCAGGGACTCATTTTGACATTTAGTAGATTGTCCTTTGTGATAGCACATTCTGAACGGCACCCAATACTTAATCTATAAGACGCCTCGAGTCGATTATGTAATTACGAATTCGGCCAAGGAGCACAATGTGCTAGAGCTCCTCGGGACTTTTAAGGATGTGAGAGTCAAATTACTTTAACCTAAGATAGCCTAGCGACCGCTGACGTTGCATATTTTTAGGCACAGCTTTGAACAAAGTGCAGGGATAATGCAGATAATGGTAGCCGGTTGTAGCCAATCACAATAGAAACACAAAACAAGGAGAAAATGGGAAAAACACCAACAAGTAAGTAAGTAATGCAATACTAGTGGAGCACCCACTCTTGCTCAGCCCCCTACCCCCTCCCTCCCCCTCTTCCTCCTCATTTCCACCATGCACGCCATGAGCGTCTCATTCTTATTTCGCCTTGCTTTGCTATCCCATTTGCAGTTGGTGCAGCAAAAGTAACAATAACAATGACGCCGTTAGTACTTTTCCTAGTGATTAAACAATGGTGTTGACGACAACAACAACAACAATAACAGAAATATCATGGGCATCACTGTCAGTTTGAAGAATTGCAACGAGAGCAGTTTTTGCCCCCCAACGCCAGCGTTGCATTAAATCAACGTGGCAGAAAGATTAACCACAAAAACCCTGGACTCAATACAACTTAAAGAATGAGGGTTCAGCATGGTGAGAAGCAGCAAGAATGTGCCGCAGAAGAGAGGTGGCAACATGTTGAGCCAAATGGAAAGACGTAGCAATCGGAGCGCGAGTGTGCGCTGGTAACAATTGCGAGGCAAAACAAAAGTCGCCGCCATGAAAGCGAGCAGACGAGCGCGTGAGCGAAGGGTTAGTCAGGGGCGTGGTAACATGACACCAAAACGAAAAAAAAAACAATAAATACGGATACAAGGAGGACGAACTATGATTAAAAGTTTGTAGCAAAGCAGAAGTGGCAGCATTTACAATAACAACGACAGCAAGAGAGGCAGCAAGAGAAAAGGACTATAGCACATCGTGGCATGCAATCAATGCCAGCCACCTCCGCTGCCCCTTGCAGGCCGACAGGCAAGCACGAAGTAATGAGGCAGTGCCGCAGGCGGTGTAGGGCAGGCATTCATTGTCAGCCGATCACTGTCTTTGAGCATGCGGCATCGCTCGCACGGGAGGGCGGGCTTGTGGCAGTTTTGTGCACATCCATCGCATTTTCTGATGTTGCTATTGTCCTTGCAACCGACTACTAGGGCTGCCGCATGCAAATGACAAGCTGCCCTCACTTGCACTTGCCTTTTCAGTGGCTGTTGTTGTTGTTGCTGTTGCTGGTGTTCCAATTGTTGCAAGTGACGCGTGCGTTTATGTGGCTATGCTGAAAAGATGCAGAGTATGCCAAACGGGGGCTTGATTCTCGACATGAACTGTTTAATCACTGTAATGGGCTGCGCTGTCGGGTTTTAGGTATTTAAGGTCGACTTTGCGAACTAGTTTCGTTGCGTGAGTGACTATATTGCGGAATGATTTATGTCAGTATTTATTTGCATATATGCTTGAATTTCAATGTACAGCAAATTTTTTCATACAATTCTTCGCTGCTTACGACATATGTATGTACATAAAAGCTCGGAATTAAATGAATGTAAGCGAATCCAAATCCGAAATGCCACCAGTGCGCTTGCAAAATTTGGGGTAATCTTGAGCCTAACCGAATATATGTATCTTGAATTTTGGTCATATTTTAGTGAATAAATATTTAAGATATGCATGCCGTTCGATTTCGGTTGATCTCATATCCAAGTTGTATGTGCATGGGAAATTTTTTATAGCAAATTGGCGGCGTGCGTAAATATTAGGTAAGCCTGTTAGTGCGTTTTATTCTACTCACCCGGATCAATGTATTTCAAATTCCGCGCCAAATGTGTCAATTGCAAGGGTATGTAACGCGTATCGGCACGCGGTGTAATTTTCGGCGCTGGCGGAGATGTGGGCGCCCCTGGTCCCAACGGACATAGAAAAGCGCGCTGCAGCTCCCAGCCTACTTCGGAAATTATGCTGGCTTTTCGGAAATACGGTGTCACTTCACGCAGAAATTTTACTAGAAATATATAGAAGAAGATGATGTGAAAATGGAGAGGATTTGAATTAGAAATTCCTGAAAATAACTGAAAATAAATAACTGAGTTCGATATATCGAGATTAATTAATTAAAATATGTTTACGTAAAAATTTGGAGTTTTCTTAAAACTTGGTCTTGAGAACATCTGAGATCAACAATATCTATAGATACACGTTTGACGGCCAATAGCAAAATAAATAATTAAAAATTGTAT
>NW_023458559.1:53193919-53200184 GCF_013731165.1 Rhagoletis pomonella
ATACACGTTTGACGGCCAATAGCAAAATAAATAATTAAAAATTGTATACAAAAAACCTATGTATGTAGGTACATTAGGCTGGTCCAAAAATGCATGTGAAAAAGTAAAGTCGGAATTTTTATGCGCTAGGATTGTTCTATAGCGAAAAAAATATACCTATGTTTTTTTTGAAATCAAAACATATTTAGATATCACTCAAAGCGCTCAAAGTTTTCCATGTTTTTATATGGGAGGATTCGAACCGACGATCCCACTCACTCAGCCAGTTGCCTACGCACTGTGCTAAGTTCGCCTTGTGAATTCTTGTTGCTTTTTTCCACTATTTCAATCGTTAAGCCAACTACAATCAAGCGCAACTGTTCCAGTGCTGTTTAAACTTGATCATGTGGTTGTTGGTTTTGTTGGTTTTTTTTAATATTTCTATTATTAGAATGTTTAACTTTTAGGTGTGCATGTCCTTAAGTTATTTGTTTTTCTTTGGTTATTTTATGGCCTTCTAACAATTATATTCAACAAATAAATATTTTTATTTATTTTATTTCATTTTAGTTTTTGTTAATTTATTTCTTTATTTTCTTTTATTTTTTCTATTATTTAGTTAAATTTTTTATTTTATTTTAATTTATTTCGTTTTAGTTAAAAATTATTATATTTTATTTTATTTTCGAATGAAACTTAAAAATTTACGAGTTTTAAAATAAACAAAGGAACGCCTTAATGTCAAATGGTCGATTTTAATACGAAGCCATATACAAGTATGTAAATATGTACATATGTATGTATGTATGTATGTATGTATTTATGAATTAAGCCCTACTTCCATTTAGCGCATTAAAATTAATGCGATTTCTTTGTGGTTTTGTTTTCGTACTGAACGTAATGAAATATCGCAATTTGTCGAGCACAAGAATGTGCACTCAATTTATTTAATTTCACTGAATTACACGTGTCGAATGAAAGAGCCCACACAGCTTTAAAATATGAAAATTGAATGCAATTGCGAAAACACAGACAAAAACGTACTCGCATACACACATGTGCATAAATATGTTGAGCATGAAAATTTATGTAAATTCTACTATGGATATCAATCGATCAATGAAGCACCAACAAATACATACATATGTATGTGCAAGCATAAGTGAGGTTATGAATCTTTAACGCAGTGATATTTCAGAATGGCATCTTTATCTACCAATTTCCCAATAAAATATATCTACCTCATTATTCCCTGAAAAAATTTAAGGACCAGGTGGTCCACGGGGTTGTGGTTTTAAAGTATGTGCAAAAGGACCAGGCTGCATACTAGTAACTTGTTATGCTGACCTGGACCACTTTAAACGTAAAAAACTCATATATGTATTGAACATCACCTCTTCGTGGTCCATCGGCAATATGATTCGGTTGCCGAATGACCCATGGTCCAAAAGGAGTAGTTGTCTAGGTGGTGCCATGTTATGCAGCGTTGGACCAGGTCCAATGACATCGCAATGTTAATGTAACCATACTTTCTCCATATATTTGGACCATTTTGGTTACTAGTGTTGGTTACAAAGTTGCGTGGTCCTGTAACAGTGTTTAACCTAGTCCCACTTAATGCAGGGTATATACATATGTGCGTGCATAAGCATTAATTGCCATTTTTGTACATATGTCTCTCGATTGGTAGTCACTGCGATGTAAATTTATGCCCGCTAGCGGCAACTGATCAACATAAAATATGCAGGGGAAAAAATTACGCGAATGAGAATATGTATACATATGTATTTATGTTCATGTGCATGCATGTAGCTACATGTAGCAGAGAAAACGTAAAATAATGCAAGTGAGAAAAATCCCACTAAAAGGCGTAATGTCCAGCCCAGAGTGATTGCCGTTAGCAAAAGCAGTTACAACACTATAGTACATTAAAAGCGCCGGCGTCGATGCTGTTGCACTTAAAAATGTAAATTCAATTTTGCGCATTGTACAACGACACATCGACACATCGCCACATCGGTACAACAACAGGACATCAGGCTGTCGGACTTGACATGAGCAATCAGCGAACAATCGAAGAGCTAAACGAAATAATGAATAAGCTGTGAGCAGTGTGACCGCGGGCCACAGTGGTTCGGATCGCAAATCTAGCTGGGCGAAACTATCTAAACAAATACTCGTTGATGGATCTTTACAGCACTTCTTACCTAGGGGATCTTTGAGTCGCTGATTACGAATCTGAAGTCACTTATCAAAAATTCAAAATGGCGGACTAAAATTTAAAAAAATCGGTAGATTTCTATGAAGCTGGGTATCTGGAGGGTTTCTGGGTCGCTGATTACATATCTAAAGTCATTTACCAAAAATTCAAAATGGCGGATCCAATATGGCGGACGAAAATTAAAAAAAATCGGTAGATTTCTATGTAACAGGGTATCTGGGGATTTTCTGGGTTGCTGATTACGAATCTAAAGTCATTTACTTAATTTACTTTATTTACTTCGGAACGATATTTCTCATCAGATATTTCTTTCAATTTACTAATCACATAATCACGGACACCTTGTTGTCTTTTAGAAGTTTCAGCAACACCAAATGTCAAACAACTCACTTCTTAAGATTTTATTTACCATGACTAAAATTTAAGATCACAGCAAGAAACACAAATAAATTTCAGAAAAAATTTTATGACAGCGCTTAAAGATTTGCATGCCTGTTGTATAATTTTTTAATTTCAGAAAGCAGAAAATTTGCGAGGTACTATTTTTTTTAACTCTTACATAACCAAAGGTTTTATAACTCCAAGTATTTTTCTGTTTTAACACACAACCTTTTTTTGTTTGTTTTCATATGTTAATGCTTTAATAAATGCAATTTCTATTTGAATGTATTGTCAGGAATGTATTCCAAGTACCATTAAGTATTTTAAAAACAAAAAAAATTTGACTTTCGTCCAGCTAGATCTGCTATCCGAACCACTGTGCGGGCTTGTGAAAAATTGTAGCAGAAAAGAGACTTAAAATGTGTCAATATGTATCACTGTATGTAATCATAACGAAAAGGTCTTACATGTATCAGCTCAACTGGGTATTAGTATAATAAAAACAGCAAAAATGTCTTATATATAATGTTGTTTTTAGTTTAAATACTTTTGTACTTATAGGACTCGGAATTCAAATTTTTTAATAATTTTTAAGGCAAAAATTATGCATTCCATTTGTTCTAGAGCAGAGCTATGCGGCAAACATAACAAGTTAAAAATAAAAGAAGTTCGAAATATAAAAAGTTATTTAAAGCATTTTTAGCTTGCTTACTATATCAGCTGGGTTACTTGGCATACAGTTTGGTTTGACAAAAAAAGACAATATGAGTTTGGAAAAGTATCAAAATTGAAAAAAAGTATCTCTCCAAAATTCATCGAAAAATGTATCACTTTTGCCGCACTTGGATCAAAAGGGTCACACTGGCTGTGAGTAGGGATGAAACGATACGAGTAAATACAAGTACATACTCGATACTTTTCGTTCGATACCAAGTAATTTTGGCATCGATACTTTTGAACCAAGTACTGAGTAGGAACCAAAAAAAAGTACTGGCATCGAAACCCGATACCAAGTTAAATTTTGCTGCGAAATTTTTTCCTCTACGTGTATGCCTAATATGAAACGCCCTGTGCCTTTTGGCAATTTAATTGCCAGGAAAATCCGCGAGAAGGTGCCAAAGTCGACATAATGCAAAGTATATACGATCTAATTGCTTTACCAAAGTCGAGAGTTTGCAACGTTTTCATGACCAATTGTTCGAGTGGAAGTGTGAAGTGGATAAATGTTCAGTACATGCGTTTTAACGCGATGCAAAAGTCACTGAATAACTCTATTATTCTTTGCGCTTTAAACGTTAGTGGGAAATACTAAAGGTAGGGACAAATAACTCTGTTATTGAAAAAAAAATAAAGAAAAAGAGTTGATTCAAAATACATATAAAAAAGATTCTTAGAAAACACTAAAATATTAAACGTATCGCAAGCCCAGAAAATTAAAACGCTATCTTCGAATCTAGTCTGTAAAAAAATAAACATATATATTAGAAGGGCTCAAAAAATACCCTTTGGAAATTCATAAACGCTACATCAAAATATTGTTATTTGTTAGAAAAAAATACACGATTTTTTTTATTTTGAAAAAAAAAAAAATTGGAGGTCGCACTACACCATTTCCAGTTGTAAATGAGAAAGCGTCAAATGAAATTGCGAAAGCGTCATTTGGAAATGAGAATAGTCAATTGTAAATGCGATATCGTCATTTGAAATTGAGAATAGTCAATTGTAAATGAGAAAAGGTCAATAGTAAATGAGAAAGCGTCATTTGTAATTGAGAGTAGTCAATTATAAATGAGAAAGCGTCAAATGAAAATGCGAAATCGTCTTTTGGAATTGAGAATAGTCAATTGTAAATGAGAAAGCGTCATTTGTAATTGAGAATAGTCAATTGTAAATGAGAAAGCGTCAATTGAAAATGAGAATAGTAAATTGTAAATGAGAAAGCGTCAAATGAAAATTCGAAAACGTCATTTGGAAATGAGAAACTCCTTTTTATTCAGAAATTATTTAGATGTTATTAAAAATGCAAGTTTATTATGTCCTAACTTGCATATCTTGTAAAGATAAGGCATTTCCATGGAAAGATGTTGCGTGCTGAAATACTCTCGCGCAGTCTCCTCCGGTGATTATAGTTTCGCGTCATCCACCAAATTCTCCAAATATTGCAGCCGTTGTTCAACAAGGTTTGGCCCATTTATGACTGGGTTTGAGATATGCCCCTTTACATGCATTTTGATTTTTCCCCAGATTATTTCAATGGGGTTTAGCATGGGGGTATATGGCGCTAAACGCAGCACTTTATTAATGAAATGTCCAAGTAATTTATATATATGCATATTTTTAACATACTTGATTTATATACTTTTTAATCGTAAAGTAGTTCTTCCGCCAGTGTAAAACAACTGCGACTTCCCGGCGAAAATAAAACCGAATAGTGTTCTCTATCGAGCTACATACATTGATCCGAGACATACCGTAATGGTTTAAGCAGATTCAAGAAGGTCATGATGAACTACATACATACATTTATATGTATATAAGTAATTCGTGAAGGTTTTTCGGAATTCGACCGGCATCGTTTTCATCCGAATATTGGCCAGCTTTATTTTCCTGTCTCCTTATCTATGTACATACTCTAATATGACGTAGCTTACAAACAGCAAAGATGAAGATCATAACCTTCTGAAAACTTAAAAATTCCGTTTTCAAACGCGTTTTATAGCGACATAATTGATTAAGTATTATCAGTGATAAGCGAATTTAAATCATCTATTATATATGCAGTACGCAATTCATTTACTTTTATTTCTCATTTCCAAATGACGCTTTCGCATTTTCATTTGATGCTTTCTCATTTACAATTGACTATTCTCAATTACAACTGACGCGTTCGCATTTTCATTTGACGCTTTCTCATTTACAATTGACTAACCTCATTTACAATTGACGCTTTCTCATCTACAATTGACTATTCTCATTTCCAAATAACGCTTTCGCATTTTCATTTGACGCTTTCTCATTTACAATTGACTATTCTCATTTTCAATTGACGCTTTCTCATTTAAAAATGACTATTCTCATTTACAATTGACGCTTTCGCATTTACAACTGCAAATGGTGTAGTCGGTTTTTTTATAAAAACGCTGATGTTTTCAATGTTTTATTTTCGTTACATGTTAAAGTGCAGCTAAAAATGTGGTTTTTACTATAATTACTCAGGTATTATTGGGGAAATGCCGCGCGTAAGTGAAAAAGAAAAGTTTTTACAATCATATTTCGAAGACATCTTCACTTATGTATATTTTTTTTAAGTATTCCAGAACAATAAAATACCATGTGTTTCGCGACTTTGAGTTTGCATTGATTGCCAGCTCAAATATTATGGCTGCGCTGCAAGGTGGCAAATTTTGCAACAAATGCGACATTTGCAATAACTTGGCGACGTTTCATGAATCCCACTAATATACTTTTAAAATTCAAAACTCAAACTCACACACACATCCTCATTTTAAATATCTATCATCAAAGTTCTGAACAATTTGATTTTTTTATTTTCAATTTTATGTGATTTTAAAATGCGTACAAATGCCAGAAATAAAATAATCATGGCCGACGAATTTAGAGAAGGTTTTTAATTCGTAATGTTTTTATCATGATAATTTCTATGAAATCCGATGCAAAAAAATG
>NW_023458559.1:53200194-53232738 GCF_013731165.1 Rhagoletis pomonella
TGGAAATGAGTACTGGCAACGGTCTATAATATTTAATACCGTATCTGAATTCACTACCAGCTTCTTTATAACTACGCTTTTCCAATGAAAATAGTCCAGCTTTTTCGCTGTCTAGGATCTAGATTGCATTCATTGTATTCGATTAAATGTTCCAGTGAAAAGGTACAAAAGAACGCGCAGCATTTTCAACAGATCTATGATCTAGGTATGGGCAGTGAACTCATTCCTTGATACAATTTGTGTAAGAAAAAGAACTTGTCTGCAGAAGATTTGAAGGATGTTGAAGTTGTAGATCTATTTAAAGAATAAAACGAATCTTCACAAGCTATACCAAAAAAAAAATTGTCGTCCCAATTTTTTTCATTTTGTACCAATAGCCCAATATTAAAAATGTACAAATGTACCAATCGTGTGCCTTAAAACTGTCAAGAAATTTAAGTTGAGGCCAAATCCGACGCTAAGTGGAATAATATTAAACTTTTGTGGCTAACAGCACTCTGTGATGATCTGAGAAATGAGCTGGCTAACAAATTCCCAAATTGCAAAACATAGCATAGGGAAATCCCTTATCAAACTGAAAAACAAGAAGCTAAAATCGCTGGCAAGGTAGGTTACAGAGTACAATTCATGGGATCAGCATGCGGCTACCATAGCCAAGAAAGATATCCAAACACTTGTTTTCTATCTGGAGGTTAATTTTTATCCGCCATTCGCTGGACTAAGAAGATAATAAATCAACTGAGTTCTCTTTCCGCCAACAGTTTTTGCAAAATGCTTAAGCAGTGAGGGAAGTTTATAGAAGAGCAAGTTTTATAAGGCCAGCCTTTCCTTGCTCCCGTATTTTCATCCTTACTTCCGGTCTCAGGGCTCAAGTACATTGGATATACATGCCCGAGTGCATGTGTTTTTGCTATAATTTCCTATCCATTCATTTGATACGGCAGGCTTTTGGCAAAATATGGGACTACAGTGGCGACACTCCATCCTCTCAAAATGAGTGGGAGCTAGAAGTAAAGTATTCTATCAAATCAGTTTCCCTTTTCTTTTCCGTTTGCTGTGCTGTGTTGTTTTCTTTACACTTCATGAATTAGCGAAATTTCCACGATTGTTCTGTCATGCTCCTTGCAACTATGACTATCATTACCACGAGTATACTCTCAACAACCTCAATAGCAATCTCGTCTTCAATGCCATTACCAGCATCATACTTATCATCGTTGACATTGTCTCAGCAAACAATTTCTGCCACATCAGCGTTCTAAAGTGACTACTTAAGTATAACAACTTGCAACTTGCCAAATGCCAACATACACATACGAACTAGCGAAAAATAGCAAACATCCTCTTCCGCCGACCGTGACAGGCAAATGACAATCGCATCTTCATTTTGCTCGCTCGTTTGCAGTGTGTAAAATGTTGCAGCCATCCGCTGACTTTCAATTCGTAATCGACTTGCACTTCATATTTTCGCTTCCGCAATTGCTGTCAGTGTCAGCGCAGCACTCCCTCTTGTAGATACTGCTGGCGCTGCCGCTGCTGTTCCAGCCAACAGGTAAACTTGATTGTTGCTAACACAATTTACATTTCCGCCAGAAGCGCGCTCTCAAATACACACACAAACACACATACCTACATATGGAAGTAGCAAGCAGCACATAAAAATCCATGTACATAGATAAGTACGTTCATATAGTAAATAAGTGAAATGGCGAATGCCAAGAATAAGGTAAAACCGAACCGTCAACAACAACAACAACAGCTCGAGCTGCAGCACTCATCATCGTCCCCACAATGACGTTGGCTGGCTGCTTCGCCTGCTGGAAAGAGTGGCGGCATGGTGGCAACTTCAATAGGTGTCAAGTGTTGCAAATCGATACTTTGTTGGAATGTTGCACGTTAGCACACACTTGCAAACGCTCGTGCAAACATACAAAACACGGAAGTTGGTTTGCCAAATTAGTTGGCAACATCCTTGCATGATGCAGCAGCAGCACAAGCAACAACAACAAAATGGTAATGCCGGCTGCGTTGATGCCGTTATGGCAGCACGCGCGCATCGCATTTACCGTCGAAACTGTTGCACTTTTTCATAGACTGCAGCCACTACTGCAGTGGAAAGTGAATATACGGGGAGTTAAATTTGAGCGGATATGCATGGAAACTGGAGAAACCAACGCGCTCGTTTCCTGTACGCCAGCCGAGTAATTACAGTTGCGTTGCATGCTCGATTGCGTTGTGAATTAATTTCGGTTCCTGCAAACTGGTAATCGGCGCGGTGAGGCGCCATGGCGGCGATGCACGGTGGCTAAAAACTGGAATTTAATGTTCATAATTCACTGGAGCAATCATCAATTTGATAAATTTCTTTTTTTAAGAAAGCTTAAAAAATTAACTAGCGCTCGAGTTTCGAACTTTTACATGTTTATATTAAATTTTTTAGTGCAAAGTGCGGAAAAAAGCAATTTTATTTAAAAAACGATTGCCCTGTTCCAGTTAATAAAAGTTACATAAAACCGAAAAAATTCACAAAAAAAAATTAAATGTTATAAAAAAATGTCACCTTAATTAAAAATATCCTTTTTTTTTTGCGCGTCCAGTCTTATAGATCGTTAAATTTTAGTATAACAAAGTGCAAGTTTTAAGTAGCTAAGAGTTCACGTGGATTTTCAATAATCCTTTCCGCTTACTTTTCGCGCACATCTGCATGCTGTTATTATGTACATATACACTTGCATATACCCAGCGTGCTTCACTGCGTCTTAAAAGCATTTTTGTGTTGTTCTATACCGGTATTGTAATATTTCATTTATTCTCTCAATTTAATTCAAACAGGTGGCAACCCTTCTCAAAAAATATTCTCGGCAGTAGGCTTTCCGAAACCTCTTCAGTTTGTAATATTGAATTTACGTATCAACTAAATAAAATTAAATTAAAGTTTTCAAACAGTAGGCAACCTTCAACAAAAATATATTCGGCTGTAGGTTTTATTAAACCTCTTTCCTTTGGCAGCCATATTGCAATAATTGCTATATCTTATCAATTTAATTCAACTGCTGTATTTTAAGTTGGACCTCTAGCAATGCATCGGAGGAAACTGCATTCAATCCTTGCATTAGTTTTCGAGTGATGCGCGTACAAACATACACACAGACAGACAGACAAAAATTCTAAAAATTGTTGATTTGCCTTCTGTTGCTCTAATAAAGACCCAAATATTAATGTTTCTTTAATATACATATGTATGTACACTAGGGTGCCCATCGAAAATGTTTTTTTTTTTGGACATTTCAAGACCCTAGCACCCAATCTTATTCGTTTTTATGAGAAATATTATTGCCTATTTTTATAGATTTTCTATGTGATTGCAATAAATGAGCTAACAGTTTATTTAAAATAGATTTAATTTTAAATAGCACTACACATTTTGAAATTGTGGAAATTATCGATGGTCAAAATTTAAAAAATTAAGTAAAATATGGGTTTTTTTTTTAATTACCCGATAAAAAATCCCAATAAGCCAAGTCCGACAATAGATTATTATATACCATTGTAAACGCCTATATGTCCTCTTCTCAGATAATATTCGATCTTTGAAATCGAATTAAAAACAGTCAGTCAAAAACTCATAGATCTACAAAATCGTATTTTTTGACCTAAACCGACAGGCCGCGACCTCTAAATGACCTTTAAAAAATTTATAAAAATAGGCAATAATATTTCTCATAAAAACGAATAAAATTAGGAGGTAGGGTCTGGAAATTTGAAAAAAAAGCATTTACGATGGGCACCCTAACGTACAGATATTATGTACAGACAACGGCCTGCTAAGAATCAACGCAAACCCTTAGCCACTTGAAACTTGCACGTTATTATACTAAAACTTCATTATCTATAAAACTGTATACCCAAAAATTTTTTAAGAACTAAAAAAATTTAAATTTTGGTGAAAATTTTAATATTGATGACATTTTTTTTAACATTTAAAATTTGTTGGAGATTTTTTTTCGTTTTAGGGGAACCCTACAATTTGTTTATGTTGTTAGCAGTTTTTATTATGTAACATTTGTTAACTATTACAGTAGAATCGACTTTCTTAAAAATAGCTACTTTTTCCGCACTTTGCATAAAAAAATTTAATACAAGGAAATAAAAATTCAAAAATCGGACTCAACTGGTCTGCCACAAATTTTATAAGTTTTCATAAAAGCAATTAATCAAATTGATTGAAAAATGAAGGCTCCAATATATTATGAACAGTACATGCAATTTTTTAACCACTGTGCGATGTGAGCAGATGGAAGTAGCAGACTCTAGGAGACAGCGTCGCGTTGCATAGTGTCGTTAAATAGTTATGCAATCAGCTTAACGTTTAGTGTTTGCACACTTGCCCGTAGCAGCGTGAACTTATCTACGCCACCACCGCCGTTAGCACAACCGCTTTCTGCCTAATGCGCTGTATGTACCTAGTATATGTAGCTCAGCTTCCGCAGGTGGGTAAAGTGGCAATTTTGTCGCACTACTGTACATTTCAATCGCCATTGCTTTGTGTATTTTAACGATTTGAGGCTTATTAGCACCGCTTCGATTACTTGCCACATTTTAAATGGCTCATTATAACAGCTGTGCGCACTCACTCATACCCACTTTTCTCGCTTGCTTGCAGCTCGCAGTTGCAGCCTGAGAATGTAGTAGAGCTCGCATTGCGCGCAAACAATATAAAATTGCAAATCGTTGTGATTGTTGTTATTGTTGTAACTCATTTTGTTTGCCTCGGTCTGGTAGGTGTCATCATCGAACGGCATTAAGCGGTTTACACTTGTTGGCGTTATGTTAGTCGGCATCCGTAGCGAGCGTTATGCAAATACATATATGTAGTATATGTGTGGGTGGTAATTGAGCAGTAATTGAGTAAATCATTTGTGAGTACATGAACGGAACTTCGAGAGAGTTTAGACACTATTGCAAGGCTTAAAGGAAATCATACGCAGTATTTATTAGAATAGAAGGTTCAAAAATTTTCTTTGTAGCTATGCTGGTAGTTGATGATGCATTGAATTTGCTGTTGCGTGAGCCAATTTTAAATTTAGGGAATGTATGGGATGTATGGAATGCAATGGAATGGGATTGTGGGTGGCCGGAAAAACAAACACAATTTTTCCAAGAACTCAAACGATATTTCCCCATTGTACTTAAGGCCTAAAGACAGGATTTAGAGGAAAGTGATATATAGGTGGAATGGGAATTCATTGCTCCCCTGTAAACTTAGTAGACTCTTTTATGAATTTTATCAGTTTGTTGAGGGAAAGAGAATGTAAATATCTCGTCGATATGTCGTCCTCATAGATTGTGCACCGTAATAGGACTCGTAGATCACATCTTCTTTGTCTGAAAAGGAATTTTGCAACCACATTGTCAGGCCTTTTTAAAAAACACTTTCTTGTTTTGCAGCTGTCAATACCACACCAACGGCTCCCATAAGTTTTGCTTAAGAGATTCTTGATGTACCCAATCGTTGCCCTATAAGTTGCCCTAAAATTAGCTCCGGTTCAATTGGACTCTCCACAGAAGCGCAGTTTCCAATTCATCAGCCCCTTGGGTGCCTTGAACACCGTAGTGTCCTGGTATCACCAGGATTTCAAGGTAATTCTACCTTGTAACGGAGTTCAGCCTCAACTTACATTCCTGGACTAACTTTGAAAAGGTGCGGACAGTTTCTCAGGTCTTTAGAGCAGCTTGGCCGCCACTGCAGGTCCCCGTTTTATGTCCGCGCTACCTCTCGCCAATTATCCAGTCTGCCACTTTCAGTATTGCAAGGACTATCGATTAAAAAACCGTTGCCATTGCACCCTAAACAGTAAACCATCTGAAGTTAGATTAGATTAGTCCAGATTTCATCCGAGCTCCAGTACCATTATCGTCTTTGAGCCGTCGGTATAAAAATCTTTCACCAAGCTTCCTAAGAGTGTGCCTGGATCTCTGAATTGTTCCCTTGTAGGAAATCTAACGACGTATTTTCTGAACCTGTGTCCGTAACTGTGATCGTTGCAAAAGAATACAGCCGACACATCGTTTTCATTGCCTCCTCGTTGATCGCTAAATCCATAGTTCGAAAATCCAACAAAGCATTAGGAGCTGGTCCTGACGTTGTACTTATGGGGCCTGTAACTCCTATACACGTGCTCCTTTTTCGTCTGTTTAACACAGAAACCGTGATTTTGAACATGGTTGTGCAGAGTACGTGAGGATTGGTCTGGCTAACACTATATATATCCAGAACACCATAGCCGGTCTCAGACCCGAGGTCTTACAAAGGTTCTGCGACACTGTCCGAAAACTTTCAGCGCTCGATTTATCTTCAGCTCCACGTGAGTTTTCCATATCAGCTTCGCATCTAGAGTTACCCCTAGATATTTCACATATGTATTAATATTTGTGTAGTTTGGAAAGAGAATCGTTCCCCAAATGCTCCATCAACAAATATATGTGATTAGTTGGTTCTAGCGTTTTAAATCAAAATCCCTATTGAATTATTGGCAATGGAAGTGGGCTAGTTAAATTTGAAAATCTGTTTTGGAAAAGTTATTAAAGCAAGATTCAAGTCATACTCAAAAGTAGCCCACAAAAGCATAGAAAGTGTCTCACCAAGCAATTTGAATTACATCTAGCTCAAGGGTACAAAAATTAGCAAATTGAGTTCTGCATGAACTCAACACAAGCAACGCGCACCGCGCTTATTTCATATGTGATAACTTCTCCAAAGCCGAACAAAATCGGATTCGCTGCAACAACTAAAAGCGCAGAAAATCTAGGCATTAGCCGTGTCCCACTGCAACCTTAACAACCAAACCGGATACTAATGGCAAGAAGCTAATAGTAGGGGAGCCCAAGAGGGGATTCGGGGATTTACTCGAATATATGCAACCTGTTGAGTACCTCTGCCAAATATAGGAGAGCTGATCAGAATAGTAAAACAAAATTGATAGGTGGATTTACTCGAGCGCAGTTAATTAAATGCTGAAAAGTGTGAATTTCAATAATCTGCCGATTTGAGCGTGACGCAAGGGTTTGGGAGGGTCACAAACCTGCAAATAAAACGTTACCTTGACATTTTCGAGCGTGGCCAATTTTTGCATGTGTATATTTTATAATTTCTTAGCTAAAATCACTATACATAAAAAATTGTATGTATGTAAGAAAACACGCATTTTTCAGATACTTTTGAGCTCCGTGATTTTAAATTTACTTATACATGAAAAAAATTGGAACCTCGCTCTCTTTTTGCTCACTCTTTATATAGTATCAAAGCACTGTGTGTTCCCTTAATCCTTTCTGTCAGCCATCACGACGCAATCATGGGCGATCAAGGAACTTGTGGTGTTACATGTAATATAACCTTCAAAATTTTACTCAAATGGAAAATCGGAAATGACCTAGTTCTAGGGGATTCAGGTATAATAACTTGTCAATTCTATAATAACAGATGGGCAAGATGTATAAGAAATTAGCGACAAAGTCGAACCGGACTTGCTGTATGATGATAGTTCCACGGATGAAAATGAAGAATAAAATAATTTACGCTTATAATAAGTTTTTACAATAATATATGTTTGGTTGACTGTGTATCTCAGTAAAGAAATTATTATTTTTAAACCGACAGATTAAGAAAACCCCTCCAGATAATCGTCAGATTATGGAACAGGACGACCAGGGCATCGAGATGAACCTTCTGTATGAAAATCTGACGCGCGCTCGAGTAAATCCAAACGGCGATTTTTTTGCATCTTCTATAAGACGCCACGAGCTTGCGTTACATCTGAATCGTCAGATTATTGAATGGGAGGTCTATTCGGGCCCATTTAACAGCCTTTTTGAATATCTGACGCGTTCGAGTAAATTTTTTTGTTATCCATTTTTGACCCTTCCATACGCCCAAGCCCACCATGCAAACCGGCAGATTAGCATATTTCCGTCATCAGAAACACGTTTGATTTATTCACTATCAATATCTGATGCGCTCGAGTAAATCCATGTAACTGTTTTTTTATATCTTTTTTACATTTTTGGAAGGCCGCCGCTGGAAGGAAAAACATCATATGACCTATATATGATATAATCTTCAAAATCCAATAGGTCAAAATGACGCTCGAGTAAATCGCGATTTAGCATCGTGGGCTTCCCTACTATAATGCCTTACATACAGTGACTCAAACAAGTGTTCAGGTGTTGATTTTGTTTTTTAATATTCACAATGTGTTTCAAGTTAAATTTTGTTTGTTATTTTTCTATAAAAGTATTGTGCAACCTTTTTCGCCAGAACCATATAAAACTTTATACCGAATTAAGGAAAATTGAACAAATTTTTATCAAAATTACGAGCTTTAAAATCTGTATCTTTAGAACATTTCTGGGTATGCAGTTTTATAGCCGATACAATTCCAGTCTCATGAAGTTCTAGTTTCAATATGTCGTTGCTTTTTGAGATTTGTTTTTTTTTTTGTGTGACAACTTTTGCGTTTTGTTTTGTATATTTATAACAATTTTTCATAAGAAATTCATGCTTAAGGGCAGCTGTCAAGAAAGTCGAAAAATTCATATAAAATGACGCAAAAGAAATGGGAAAGAAATTTTCATCTATCAAAATTTCTTTAATCAGTATGCAGCTCTCAAGAAAAAAATGCGCGTATATTTATTTCTTCAAGAAAATTTACAGCAAGAGCCAAGTACTTTTTCTAGAAACAACATATAAAACATAACACAACATAAAAAAAGTGCAAAAATCCGTCAGCAAAAAAAAATATTAAAAATCACTTCACGGGACTAATATTGTTTGCGCTATAAAACTTCGTACCCAAATGTGTTGTAAAGATTCCGATTAATTTTCCCAAATTTTGTATAAAGATTGAAACTTTGATGTATATAGCTAAAGCTTGAAAATATTTTTATCGAAAAATAACAAAAAAATTAACTTGAAAAACGTTCTGAATATTAGAAAAAAAAATTAAATCGTGAAAACTTCTTCGAGTCACTATATGTTGGGACGAGCTCTGTGTAATCCAGTATGAGCCCTCGTCCAAGAAATTTTGCAGGCGCTTCAATGGGATTCCTTACTCTTTATGCCGCATTCACAAGACATTGCTCCTTTCAACTACCATTTGTATCGGTCGATTACCCATATCCTGACATCATTCTTGGGGGAATTTTTAGATAAATAAAATTTACTCAAACGAAGTCATAGTTTCATTCATGAGCTAACAAAATTTTTCACGACCAAAAGTCCAAGAATATCGCTAAATTTATTGGGCACTTTCTGCTGTCAAAGTTGCTACATGCATATATAATCATCTAAATTCCTGCATGGCTTGTGCAGCATATTTCTTAATATAAAAATATAAGTTTTCACTTACTACATAACTGCAACTGCTACCATTCGGACCATATTGCTTTTGTGGGTTTTTCACACATTTTTGAACCCTTTGTCACTGACGTTGTTTTTGCTGTTCTTGTGCAACACTTGTATGGCCAACGGCCTCTTCAGACTGCAATAGCAGAATTTGTCCACTTATTACTTTCATATATATATGATACATAGACATACATATATGCAGATACATATTTGTGCTATGCAAGCGCCCTTGCACTTGTGTAAAACCTTTTTAGCTGAGAATTCACTATTCTATAGCAACTTGAAAGCTGAAAGCCACTGAAAATGCTACTCGATACATGCTCTTAAAGTATTGCTCTATACTTGCTATACACACAAACAATTTCGAGTATGCCACATAGTATACATGAATACATATGTATGTATATGAAAAGATGTGCATAAAATGTACGTGACATTGTTGGGTGATGCCTGCAGCCTTACAACTGTTTGGCCAGCTGGCTGCTTGGTTGGTTGGCTAGCTACACTCTAAAAAATCTATTTAAAAATGCGACTATAAATCGAGTTTATTTTTGTTTATTTTTTAAATTGTTTGGTAAATTTACACGATGAATATGTACATATTTTTTCTCGTTGACACATTTTCGTGTATAAAAATCCGATGAATATGTACATATTTTTCTCGTTGACACATTTTCGTGTATAAAAATCCTTTTTGTTAGTGGCTTTACACAATTCTACGGGTGAAATCAAACAGCAGATGTGTATTTTGTAGCTTGTACACACTTTCGCAGTAAATTTACGCACACCACAGCAGCTTTATTACACTCTAAAAAGTCCGAATTTCAAACAAACTATTCGTCAAATAATCGATCATGTAATTTCGCGAATACTAAGGTAGGAAATCAGTAACCTACCTTTTAGCTAGGAAATTTACACAATTTTTTTTTTTTTAGAGTGTAGCTATGAGTATGACTTCATCAAGCGCTCATTGTGTCTTCAATGTGCTTAGCTATCATCGCATCATCAAGAGCAAAAGTAGCAGCAGCTTAAATAACAGCAATAGCAACTACAATAGCACCAAAAAACAACAGCAATAGTTGTTATCGGAGACATCAACGGCAACATCGAGTCATCAATGTCTTTTTATTTCAAGTCATCAGCATTTGTTGCAAGCTTTAGTGATCCCATTGTTGCATCATGTGGCAGTGAAAGGGTGCTATTTGGCTTCTAAAATTCTTTTGTGTTTAGTGATATTTTTCATAGCCTTGGAAATATTTAAAATTGAATAGGAAATAAAACTGTATACTCAAAAGAAATCTAACACTTCTGGATAAAAAGTTTAAAATTTGGTGTTAGTTTGTTGTTGTTGTTTTTTTGTAGTTGTCTCCAACATTTTAAACTTGTGTTTACATGGGCATTGTAAGAAAATATTATTTATTTATTTCAAGTCTTTGAATACAAATATTCTTACAGATTGCGTATAAAATCTAGAACTATGTAGAATTATTGCTAAATTAAAACTAACATACAAATAAGATGGAGTGAGCGAGCAATAAATGGCTATTGGTGTAGCTGGGAAGAGAAATGACGTAGATAGTTGATTGAAGTGGCACTAGGTTGCAAGAAATCAACATCTAAGGCATTGAAGACCGTATTTAATTCTGCACAAGTACGAAATATAGGAGAATTTGCACCATAGTTGGTTCTGGAGAAACCAATATTAAAAAATTCAGAATAACGAAGTATTCTGGACGGGACATTGAACGCAATTTTATCTAGAAGGGAGGGGCAATCGATCGACCCATTTATGAGTTTGACAACAAAAGTGCAGGCTAAAAAAGATCTCCTATTTTCAAGGGTATCCAGGCTAATTAGCAGGCACCGAAAGTGATAAGAGGGCAAACCGAAGAAAAACTTTTTGAACGCGCTCTAAGCGGTAGGATAGAGTCTTACTGTAAGGCCTCCAGATAAAAGATGCGTTTTCTAACATCGATCTGACAAACGCACAAAACAGAACTTTATGTGTGTAAGGATCTGTGAATGCTGAACAATTTCGTCGAATAAATGCTAACTTTGAGTACGAGCGCGAGAGAATATAATCGACGTGGCTATTGAAAGTTAACTTGGAATCAATTACAACGCCAAGGTCTTTCCTTTCAGCTACGGACTGTAAAGCTGAACCAGCGATACAATACGACGTATGTAAAGTATTTGCGTGTTTAGCAAACGTCACATGAAATCATTTATTAATGTTAAGCATCAACTGATTTTTACAACACCAACCATGAAGTCTGTCCAAGTCAGATTGCAAATTAGTAGAGT
Organism: Rhagoletis pomonella; assembly: GCF_013731165.1. Taxonomy (NCBI): domain Eukaryota; kingdom Metazoa; phylum Arthropoda; class Insecta; order Diptera; family Tephritidae; genus Rhagoletis; species Rhagoletis pomonella. The sequence continues at coordinate 53,211,902 of NW_023458559.1, forward strand.
CTAATGAATTTTTGATGGATACAAATATTTTGAGATCGTCAGCATATAGCAGGAAATTGGCGAAACTAAAACAGGACCCAATGTCATTTATAAAGAGAACAAAGAATAGGGGTCCAAGTATGCTTCCTTGAGGAACACCAGAAGAAGCAAAAAAAGGCTGCGAAATAGCATTGTCAACAACAAAAAAGCATTTCCTATTAGATAAATATGATTTAATCCAGGATGGAAATACCGAATGAAAACCAAGTGAGGCCAGCTTCGACAGAAGTATACGGTGTGATACTTTGTCGAAGCCTATCGAGAAATCAGTATAGATCGTATCTGTTTGGAATTTATTTTGAAATGCGGAAATGCAGTAATCTGTGAAAATAGCAAGATTGGTAACTGTAGAGCGGTTAGAGACGAACCCATGTTGATTTATGGAAATCAGGTTTTCTACAGCAAAAGATAGCTTACTGTTTACTACTATCTCAACTAATTTGGAAATTAGCTGTATTTTTAAATATTTTTATTGAGCTTTGTACTACGATTGTTTAATAGGAAAAATTTAAAAAGCAACAAAGTCTAAGCGGTAGAAGTTATAGCAGCTATTTCGGAGATCACCACATCTCCTCATCAGACTTATTTTTTCTAGACTAGAGCAGGGATCGAACCTGCGTAATCGATGTTCAAAGTCAGAAGCGTTACCACTGAGCTATGTACATCCCGTAAACACTTGTTGCTAATTCATTTTCCTTATTCAACCAACTACTATCAAGTACAGCTGATTTGCCGCTATTTAAACTCGACAGCATGGTTGTTGTTATCAATTCTATACATCCATTTGGTCTTATCGAGTGTATTGTGCGAAAGACTGAAGCCCACCGTCAACGAGCTGATTGGACCTTATCAGTGTGACTTTAGGCCTGGAAAATCCACCATAGATCAGGTAATTACAATACGCCAAATCTTGGAAAATACCCGCGAGAATAGGATCGACACACACTATCTATTTGTCGATTTCAAAGCCGCTTTCGACAGCACGAAGAGAAGTTGCCTTTATGCCGCGATGTCTGAATTTGGTATTCCCGCGAAACTAATACGGCTGTTTAAAATGACGTTGAGCAATACCACCAGCTCCGTCAGAATAGGGAAGGACCTCTCCGAGCCGTTTGATACCAAACGAGGTTTCAGACAAGGGGACTCCCTTTCGTGTGATTTCTTCAATCTGATGTTGGAGAAGATAATAAGAGCCGCAGAATTGAACCGCTCAGGCACAATACTTTACAAGAGCGTACAATTGCTGGCGTATGGCGACGACATCGATATTATCGGTGAAAACAAGGGATACGTCTGTTCTGGGATTAAATAGAGAAGCAAAGCGAATGGGTCTGGTGGTGAACGAGGACAAAACGAAGTATCTCCTGTCATCACACAAACAGTCAGAGCCTACGCGTCTTGGCACCCACGTCACTGTTGACAGTTACAAGTTTGAAAAAGTAGACGACTTCGTTTATTTGGGAACCAGCATTAACACCGATAATAATGTCAGCATTGAAATCCAACGCAGAATCACTCTTGCCTACAAGTGCCACTTTGAACTGACGAGGGAATTCAGGAGTAAAGTCCTCTCTCGACGTACGAAAACCACACTCTTATAAGTCACTCATCATGCCTGTACTAGTGTATGGTGCGGAGGCATGAACAATGAAAGCATCTGATGAGGCGGCTCTTGGAGTTTTCGAGAGAAAGATTCTGCGAAAGATTTACGGACCTTTACGCGTTGGTGATGGCGAATATCGCAGACGATTTAACGATGAGCTGTATGAGCTTTACAACGATATAGACATAGTGCAGCGAATTAAAATTCAGCGGCTCCACTGGCTTGGCCTTGTCGTTCGAATGGACAGAAACGCTCCTGCTCTGAAAATATTCAACGCGGGCCGCGATGCTGGTAACAGAGAAAGAGGAAGGCCTCCTTTGCGTTGGAGAGACCAGGTGGAGAAGGACTTGGTCTCACTTGGCATTTCCAATTGGCGTCAGTTAGCACAGAAGAGAAATGACTGGCGTGCTGTTTTGGACTCGGCCAAAATCGCTTAGGCGATTACAGCGCCAATAAAGAAGAAGAAGAAGAAGAAGAAGTACATTTTTTTCAAGAAATATTTACACACATATATATTTCTAGAGAGCTTTGAACGGACCAAAAAACTTTAATATGAAATTTCGTTTTCATTTCTTGAACGTGTTTTTATATGATTTCTTTTTTTTCTTGAGGGCTGGAAAACGTGCTTTAGGCTCAAAAGTGGCATTATCCCAATTGGGGTCATGACACTTTACGCAAAAAAATTTGGTTTTTGTGACTGTATAAGGAGTGACTTAATTCCAAATTTTAAAATTGGGGTTATGCCACTTTGGGTTATGTCATGGTACCATGCCATTTAGCTAGCCCTACTCCAACGGTTGCAATGGCCGAGTGAGCATTCTATTTATATTTCCGTTTTACCTTTAGACTTTATTGTATAACAAGTAATTTTTACGCAAAAAACATAGCCAACTTCAATGTTCGTATACAAATTTAGGATTACCGTAAATTTGTTCAAGATCCAGTGGTCGGAACTAAACTTAATTAATATGGGACCACCTTTGAGGTACCACATTTCCGATAAGATAAACTTTTCGAAAACGGATAACTTGGTCTTAAGCCTTTCCCTGCATTTGTACAATATATTTTACATTTAATTTTTTGTAGCGTGCCACTAAAAATCTTATTAATATTTTTGAAAACAAATTCAACTTTATGAAGTTTCGGAATGTCCCGAATAGTTTACGTTAATTTCAAAATCGAAAACGTTTCAAAAATATCTTTAGAATTTAATTTAAAAATACACTATTTTATAAAATTCCAGTGACACGCAAGTTGTGGTAATTTACTGTACATGTGGATTTTTCGTTTTTCTTAGCGTAGTTACGAATTAGGAATTACGAAATTCGGGTGCATATTTATGACTAGAGACTGTTTACTAAGTACCATCATAAAAACTATCTGATAAAAATTTTGGAAACTTTCGTATACTCAATGGCTCACCAATTTTGTCTAAATTTTACACATAGCACTCCCTCTTTCTTATAACTAAAGCATAAATACCTTAATACGATAAAAGTCTCTTGTCACTCATTTCGGCAAATCAAAAATTAAACGTCTCCCACCTCTGTAGCTGCGGCTCAATTTATGTTACGAAATGTACATAGTTACATACATACATACATATGTAGCTGTGGGGTTATTCTCAAAAGTACAATGATTACAAACTGTGCCAAAAATAAACACTTTAAAGTCCATTCGCCAAAGTAACCACATCAAATTTGAATAAAAATAAAATTTGCATAGCAATTTTGTTCCTTACTCCGCGCGGATAACAGCCGAGAAGCTACAAAAGCTTGAAAGTACGAAACCGGGTGGGTTGACATGGCAAACGGGCGCCGGAGGTAGTAAAGTTTTATAAGCAATTTTTTGCAAGCATCTTAGGCGGTGGAAGTAAATAACTGCAACAACAACAATTGCTGACACATACACCCTTAACTCCCACTTGGCGTTGCTTTGCAATGCATATGTCTGTAGGAATACATGTAAATGCCTGTATGAGCTTAAGAATTTATTTTGCTTAAACAAATATATCCAAACTATTTACTAATATATAAATGTGAAAAATGTTTGCAAGTTCATGTACTTGCATTTGAGCTACAGCGGCGTTCATTGAAAGTGTCAACCAAGCGCCTGTGAAGAAACCACACAGCCCGCTTTCGAGCCCCTTTCTCCAGCGCACGTTAGATCTAATGATTACCTTTTCGGTGGAAAATTAATAGCAGCTAAAATACTGCTTTATTTTAAGGTAAAAGAATTGTCAACGTTAAAAACAGTTTAAAGTCGGTAAATAAAATGTGAAAACATGACTAGACTTTCGTAAAACAGACTTTTTTATGTTCAAATGATGAGTATATGTGTTTACGTAGTTCTAGAAAACATTGTCCAACACACGATTCAAAGTGAACATTTGAAAGCACACTTACATTTTTGGCTGTAGCTGAGCGTGCAAAGATCTTTGCTACAATTGGTCTCGGCCAAGAATGTCCATATTCAAATTTCATTAGGCGAAACATTTAATTTTAAACTTTTAATTTCCGTTTTTCATAATTAGGAAAAGACATCTGTGAAGTGCAGAATGAAAGCGTTATCAAACGAGTGAATTTAAAGTGCTTTAAGCCAAATGTATTTTGAAGTAGTTGAAATCAAATGTAGAGTCGGATAATTGACTGATGCCTGGGACATCGCCATGTTAAAGTCAACAGTTTGTTCCAAGCAAGAAAGTCAGATCTTCAACTAGCTGTGGTGGGTAACAACTAGTTGAACATCGATATTTAAACAAGTTTCTTTCCTTACTGGGTTAAGACTAATACAAGGAAGAAGGTAAACTAGAATATATGGAAAAAAGGGATCAAGGCAATTATTAAAATAAAAGTAACGTCACCTAAACATACAGACAAAGGGGAAGGTAAATGTAAATACTTAATATAATAGCAAAGGTTTGTGTGAATATGTATATGAAGAAAATAATAAAAACACAGATCTGGGTAGAATTCAAGGAAATGATAAATATTAAAATGAAAAGATGAAAAAACGGCACAAACAAAGATAGAAAATAATAGAGATAAAGGTAGAGACAAAGTAAGAGAAAAAGAAAAAGAAAAATTTGAAGAATAACATGTTTGTATTGTGTTGTGTTATGTTATATTCTGTTATGTTGTTCAACGAATTTCAGCTGAATTCACTTCAATTAACTCAACTAAACTCAACTCGGCTCAGCTCAGCCCACCTCAACTCCCCTTAATTTGAAGGTTGAACTTCGGCCGCTGGGCGAACACTAGTCTAAGTATTTCATGCATAGCGGCTTTCTCGAATGTAGCTAATGTTAAGGCCCATTGTGAGCTTTGATGGCATTATTATATTTGAAAATTAAAAACAAAAAATACGTTTAGCTAGTGACTGGTGGACAGTCCCTGCAAACCAAAGTTCCCGAAATCTTAAGGAAATCGTTAGGAGTATCTCATTTCTGTGACGATTTTTTTTGGAATTTTCAAAGAAAATTATATGAAGTGGTTGACACGAACTCGTAAAGAAATTTCTGCACGAAAAATAAAGAAAATTCTGGAAAAATTCTGAAAGATATTCATCACATAGCAGCATTATTTTCGTTGCTTCACAGATTTTCTTCCGAAATTTCGTAAAAGAATGGAAGTGTGCGTAATTTATTTCATTTTAGAAAATTCGGCAATAAATCGAATTAAATCTTAACGAATTCTTTAAAATTTCTTTACAATGCAGAATACTCTGAAAAAATGGTTTGCAGGGGTATTTTGTGATGGGTGGGACGAGTCAGTAAAATGAACACTACAGATTTGATATACATAAATATTTATTTCATATTTAATAAAAGGAACTTATTTAAAAAATGGGAAGCTCACGTATTTGTAATTAAAAAAAAAAAACAAAAAAAAACATGTATTGCTGCGACGGGTAGGACATCCAATAAATATTTCTTTGAACGCTTGAACTCTGAGAAATTTTGCATAAACGTAGTTTTGTAATAACTAACCACTGTTTTAAAGTCCATGAATTTTTCGTTTTTTATAATTATTTTTTGCATTGTCATCTTCAATACACTAGAAAGGCCTTATCAACTTGATAAAAATACTATATCAGAGATATTCGAATTAAGGCTATGTTTATAGCCGTAGCGTCAACCATAAGGCTATGTGCAACACCAGGAAAGTGAAAACCGCTGAATTGAGGCTGGCTGCTATAAAAACTCTTTATATATGTTGTTATTAAAAACTTTTAATATCTAATATTCATAAATGGGATTTTCGAATTTTAAAATGGAACTTGAGGGCATTTTTCATTGATAACAAAATCGATAAAAAATATCGATAACAAAATCGATCAAAATATCGATCATTATATCGATAAGTTCCGAAAATGTCGATAGCAAAATCAATAATAATATCGATAAAATTTCGATATAAATATCGATAACCAAACCGACAAAGTATAGATTATTATATCGATAAGTCCCGAGAATCCCGAAAATCTCTAAAATCTCGAAATAGTTCCCAGATTAAGTCTCTGTGCCTCTATCTATATCATTTTCTCTACAACTTTCTTTATTTTAATCTATCTTCATCTATACTTTTATCGGTATCCTCATTCTCACTTTTTCTGTATATTTATCTTTGTTTTTTTTTATGTTTATCATATTCTTCATATAGATATTCCCCTTCATTTTTCCCTTATATAAGTAAAGTGTTTAAATTTACCTTGGTCTTCATTTTTGCCTTTATCTTTACGCAACTTTGTTTTTGTTTTTATTTTTACCTTTGCCTTTATCCTTTTCTTTATTTATGTACGGACTCCCCTTTACTTTTATTCTTGGATTGGCCTTTTTGTAAGTGTTGTTTCACTTCAAAAAGTTTTCGCGTATTATGCATACATGTGTTCATACATACCCTGCAGGGAAACCGCGGACTAGTGAATCAAATTTCTAGTTCCGTACTAGGTCTTTATCCCCAAAAAGGAACTAGTCCGATAGGAACTAGATCCCCACCAGTCCAAAATCGGCGAAAAGTGGTACTTTTAAGAAACTAATTTTTTCAGTTTTTTTCACTACAAATCTGTATCTAAAGTGACGAATTTAGAAATGGTTCGGAACTATAGAAAAAGGGATGCAGAACGCACTAGATCCTATTTGTCGAATTTAGAACTATTTCGGAACTATCGAATAAGGGATGCAGCGGGGGGCTTGTTTACTTTACATAGATATGTGTTCAGCGGCTTTTTCGTTCAAATACGCTTCTATTCTGTGCTTCGCAGATGCTATTTCATAGTTTGGTAATACAAAACAAAGCTTTGTGTTAGCATATTAACATCTTGGGGCCATCTGGAATCTAACCAATAACAGCGAGCACCTCTGCAAAGTCAGCTACAGCAAGGTATGTAAACGTACATTTCTTACAATCATTCAAACAAATTTAATTTCAAATTGAAAAAACGTTTCTTTGAAAATAATGTAAAATCGCAAACGGAAGAACCGAAAGGATTGAAAAATCATGATACTTTTTTCTTTCGTCTGTCGATTTTAGAACTGGTTCGGAACTATAGAATTTAGGACTAGTTCGGAACTAACGAAAAAAGGATGCAGCGGGGGGCAATTGACACTTCCTAGGACAGCGCCATGTTAAATTCGCCAGTTGCTTGCATGCAAAAGAGATTTATCGCGAACCAGTACTGGGTCTAAATGTACTAGAAGCGCACCATTTCAGAATTAGAGATTTTCCCCACAGGGTACTTCTTTTCTCCTTCCCTCACTTCCAAAGCATGCACGTGTTTGCAAAACGATGACGAAGTGATTTCGTATGGAAAATCATTTATGCCCATATATTTGAATCAAATAAACATACTTAGAAGATATCAACCAAAACTTCCCATATACCAAACGAAAGGAAAACTCTTGGATTTTTGTTTAAAGAAAACAAAAATAAAATCGTTCAAGCGGTTTTCGAGCATTTTTGCAATTTGCAAATTTTTTCAACAATTTTTTGCCTTAAAATGCTCAATATTTGTTGAATTTATATAAAATCTGTACCCGATAATATTTCTATTTTTCCAAATAATCTATATCCCGAAAATGAAAGTTATATCTGCAAATCATAAGCTGCTGGAGCACTTTAAAGGCTCAAAATTGACCCCAAAATAAGCAAATATTTACCGTTCTTTTTACGACAGAAACCGAATTGGTTACTTACAAAAATGAATCTGTCGATAGGTTTGGAATTTTATCTTTGAAACGCCACACTTTTCCTTGAAATCGCTTCATTAGTTCTGGTGCAATAAGCGTTTTCGTGAAGCTCTAAAAATTACAACTGCAACATTTCTACGTCAAAATGTTGTAAAACTGCGTTTACGAAATTGGACTTTCGCACTGCCAAATGAGTCATTTCACCAAATGTGCAGCGCTACGAATCTATTTCTACCAACCACACAAACGCATGCACAAAAATTTAAATGCAGCAGCAAAAGGAAAAACAAACAACGACAAAACTAAGTTTTACTGAAAGTTCTGCTGCTGCCAGTGCTGCTGTACTGTCCCTATACTTGTATCGCCCTTGTCTCGCTCTCGCCGCGGCATTTTGCTGAATTTATGATTCAGTTTGTGCTGTTATCACTTTGCCTAAGCACTTTTGCTATTATTTTTCTTGTACTCGGCTTGGAGTTACATAGTTTACTATTGGAAGAGTTTTCCAGGAAAAAGCAGGAGAATCGCAGCTGCATATTAATAACTGCTACAAGTATCTTTTGCTGTTGCACTTTAAACTTTGTCGCTCACTGCTCCAAGCGCTACGAGTGGCGAGTAGCTGGCTATAAGCAGGTCGGTCACCAACGCCCGCCCTCGCTGCTGTCCTTGTGGATGACTAAAAAGTGGAAAGTGGATGGTCAGGCAAAGATTGAAACTTTTTACATAGTTTATGTTACGCTAGTGGCCTAGCAGAGTGCAATTGTAAGCTGCAAAATAGTTGCAGATTTGTGAATGTTTGCTGTGAAATTTACAATTCTATGCATTAGAGTAGGAGAGAGAAAGAGAGTAAGATAAGAATAATATAAAGTTTAAATGCATTTTTAATAAGTTCTTGTCCTGCCCTTTTTGTTTGTTTAATGTTTTACCCTTTCAGAGTTGGGCTGCTGCCACGCGGGTGTTAAGGTAAAAGTAATGAAGATACTCTTGAGATTTTAAGTTTTAGGTATAAATATTTGTAAACTTAATTCAAGTAAAATAATGCTCTGCTCTGGAAGGGTATTCTATCGGGTGAAAGAGCAGAAAAGTTTATTTGGAATTTGAATTTGAAGAGTACAGACAAATTACCACAAGGAAAAAAAGAGATGCAAAATTCGTGATTTTTTTTGGAATTTTTGACGGGTTTCTTTGAGAACATTTGGTAGTTTTTCAGAATTTAGGCCCGAGAATTATTAAGATTTTTCGGAACATTTCGAGATATTTGGAAGCATTTCGGCAGTTTTTGCTTCATTTTACTGATTACTTCTCGTGCTTCATCTTATATATATTTTGATGAAATTTTCAGTTTGTTAAAACCAGGGACGGTAAATATTATGAGTAAAATAACTTAAATCCGCATTTTATAATTATTTTATGATTTTAACTTTTTCGCTCAGAGATAATAATTATTATTGAGGTTTATTTTTCCACTTAAAAAAATGATCTTCCGATTTTCTGCAGAATTTACCAAAATGAAATTATTGAGCAAACTTGGATTCTTTTACGAAATTTCGGAATAAAATCGGTAAAGCATTGAAAATAATGCTACTATGTCAAGAATTTCTTGCAGAATTTTTTCAGAATTTTCTTTATTTTCCGTACAGAAATTATTTTACGTGTTCGTGTCAACTTAATATTTTCGATTGGTATATAATTTGAAACAAATGAAAAAATATATAAAAAAAATAATAACAATTTTTGAATAATTAATTAAACATATCCTGCCCAGGATTTGTTCAGCCAACCCACTCGCGAAATATTTATTAATACGTTAAATTTCATACAAAGTAGATCTCATCCATTAAACGGATGGGTGAAGGTCGTGCCTTTGTCGGATCTAAGACTAATGTAAATATTTACATATTTCGTAACTGATCACTTCACTCTTAATATATGTACATATACTTATTTAATGGATACACACTTGCCACTGCTAAATAATCCTTTGAATAAAAATCATATATATACGACAAGTAATTGTTAAGCAAAAACTAAAAATTTAAAATTATCGTTAATTTCTTCACGATCCAGTATGGGACCATCCCTGAGGTACCACCTTTCTGACGAAAATAAAATTATCAAAATCGGTTAACGCGGTCCAAAGTTATGCGGTAACATACATAACAAAAAAAAAACAAAAACAAATATTCCGACGAACTGATAACCTCCTCCTTTTTGTGATGTCGGTTAAAAATTCAACGGCAATATTTCTTGTTTAAAATGTGCACACCACAGACCTTATCGGCCGCCGATTTTGTTGACCTCGCTAGTCTTTCCATTGCACCACAACTAATTAAGCGGAACGATTAAGTTGGTGTAGTGTGCGCACATCCATACATCTTCATTGACATATTTTATGCGAGTCCTAACTAAACGGCGGCCGATAAAATCTGCGGAGTGCGGTGGCTCTTATAGTTGTATTCTCGCAGCATCCACGGAAGCAGCAGTTAATTTGTTCACTGGATTTTTTTTTTTTTAATTGGTACTACAAAATATACGAAACACTATTTCTGTCAGATAGCTAACATGGCTTATAAGAAGAAGTGAAACTAGCATCTAAAAATTATTATATCATTATATGTAGTTAAAATGGTTCTACGACGATTACAAGTTGTTGATTTTTTTGGTTAAAATTTAGAAAACAATGATTATTCTCTATGCCTGGTTAAAACATATGGGGCATGTTTAAATAAGTTGGTTTGCTGTCATTTATTGCACCATATAAGAAAACAGAACAGCAAATACAACTTATCTACATACAAGAAAAAACTACAAAGGGAAGGTCCGCATATAAGAAAAGACAACAACAAATAAAAGTTCCACATATAAGAAAACACAACAGCAAATAAAATGATCCTTTTTCTGAAAAATGTATCACAATTAGGATATCACCAAAGCGGCTTAAGAAAGCTGAATTTCTAAAAATTTTTTGGAGAGTGTTGCCTTCTGTTTGGAAAAATGTAATTCAATTAAATTGATATAGTAAATCAAATATTGCAAAAAGGGTCCAAAATAAGAATAAAAAATTTTGTACCGCCAAGTATGATAGATGTTTTATTATTGTTTATAAAGGAATTATATTTTTATAAATCATATATTTTGAGTGATACGTTTTTGACAAAAATACACCGTAGTAATTTGAAAATTTTAAAATTACGTTTCTCGACTGAAAAATAAACACACAGTACAATTAATCGTAGCAATTTCAACAAAAGCAACATTTTGATATGAAACAAAATGGTTTTGAAAGCTAATGTAATTGCCTTTCACAGAAAGATATTGCCTTTGAGCCACAATTACTCCTCGACCTTAAAAAAAAATTGGTCAAAAATAGTGTTCTTCGAAAAAAAACATGCAAAATCCAACAGATTTATTACAAAAAAAATCGTATTTTTTACTATACTAATATTATAGATTTTGAGACAAGCAACACGATTCTACTGCTCAAAATTGGAAACCAAATTTTAATACCCTAACTTAAAAAATGCATTATTTATTGCATTTTTTATTTGCGTGCAGCTGTGCATCCTTCAAACAATTTTATGGCCGGGTACCCCTAGTTGGGTATAAATATGAACTTTTTCAGAGTTTTCGGATTTTAAAATAATTTTTATTTATTTTTTATTTAGGATCCCTTCAAAATTTATGGTCTTTAAAAAGCCTTTTTGCGACTTTTTAAAGTGCTTTTAGAGGTTTCGGAACCACATACATAATTCCCTGATGGCACAATAAATATTTTTCATTATTTGCTTCAGCTGTAAATTTTCTTGAAGACAGGAATATTCTAGCATTTTTTCTTGAGAGCTGCAAATTGATTTAAGACATTTGGATAGAAGAAAATTTCTTTTCCATTTCTTGTGCGTCATTTTTTATGAATTTCTCGTTTTTCTCGAGAGCTGCGAACAGCCCTTAACAATAAGGTTTATCGAACATTTCTCTCGAGGTTTACTTAAGCGCGCATACTTCCCACCTTCTGAATGATTTGTTTCTTAATCGAATTAAAATTCAAAACTAAAAAATAATGACAAATGGCAGTAAGCGGGCTAATGTGTGTTTTTTAATTTTAAATTTCAAGCAAATTACTTATTCAGTGATTTTCATATATTTTTTTATGTAGTTTTGAGGCCACTCATATCTAACAACCCCGCCCTTTTATGGTAGCTAACCACCGTTATGTATTAGTTATCAGCGTTCACCCAAAAGCAAGCAATAATTAATAGCCGTACATAATGTATGCCATAAATCACTGTCGTGTTATGCCAGGCAAGCGCTCAAGCTATCGCAAAAGCAGCAACAGGACAGACAGGCATGCATACCAACATATGTACATACAACCGCGCACGCACGCACACACGCACACACACACGAACTGACAACAGCAGCAACAGCAGTTCCCAAGCCAGCTTGCTGCCGCTACTGTAGTTTTATTGCTGCCTGCCATTACGCTCAAATACTTATGAATAAATATTAGCTGGCTGTGCGAAGGCGTGGCAGTTGCTGGGTGGCTTAGCTAAGCAGCGGAAGCTCTACTAACGGCTGTCTGCTGAAATCGCACGCCTAACCCAGCAGCTTAGCTCTGCCTACATAATGCGCCTTAATTATGCGTTAACTTTGGCGGAAATTTCCGTGCACGTTCAAACTCGCACATCAAAGCCGGAATTAAGGAAGTACATTGTATCGAACAATGTGCCGAAGGAGTTGCGGGATGGACACACGAAGTTAAGCGCACAGCCAGCGTCACTGTATGCATATCAATCAAAATTACTCGAACTATATCCTGCAAGAAAATTACAACTACATAATTACATAGCACAGTAGACACACGCGGCAGAGACAATGAAGAAGGCATACAGATAAATACATGCGCGCACTGATGGAACACTAAATTTTTTTTTTTGTTGCCAACACAAAGCTTATTTAGTTATTTTAATAAAGCAAAGCTGAACGGTCTTAGCAAGCCATTTATGCCGGCTAGTCATGGAATGTTAACGAACTTGGCGGCCGCACGGTTGTCTATCCTTTATTAACCAACCCAAAGCAATCAAGTCTCTGCCAACTAGCCGCCCACCGACCACCGTCCCACCGCAGCCCTACGCTAGGCACCCAATCACCAAAGTGAGGCACACTACTACTCATACAAGTTACTAATAGCCTTGCGGTTAGACGCGTGGCTGATGTGGTTAGACATGCTGCCAATACATGCATATGTACATAGGTATATATCTAAATCCCGTTTATCATACTAAATTCCACTACTGACTCATTATAATAAATTTATTATGTTGCTCAACTAAACTATGTATTCACGTAAAATAATGTTTGTGTGTAATGTGGAAGAAAATGAATCTCTGTTGGCTTTTGGAAAGTTGAAACCAATATTTGGGTATTATTGGCAGACAGACGATTTTGACATTGTTTGCTTATAGACTGCTCGGAGCTTAGATGTGTTTGTTAATATATATACATATGTACATCTGTATGCATGTATACATATAATGTTACTTACCACCTAGCTTTAGAGAGAGCTTTCCTCCTTTTGTTCATGCCATTCTTCCACTGGCGAAAGGCTCATTGCCTTACTCAACCCGTAATCTAATTGACTTTGGCTTTGCGCTTTTATTGTCTGCATATATGTATATTTAATCTAATTTGCTATAATTATTATAAATATATTGAACAGCATTTCACACAAATTTCGCAAGCCAGTAAGCTCTTCGCACAATTTACAGAGGGCGCACGGGCGTATGAGTGACATTTAATTAAGTTGTTGACTATTAAAACTACTTACATAATATTCTGCAACTAAAGCTAAAATGAAATTACAAACACAAAGGCAGGTTTGAACATGTAACATATACATATATGTATGCGCACAGTTGAAGGTAAACATAATAAGAGCTGACATTGCACAGTGGATCAAAAGTGGTATTTAGTGTTCACAATTCACTGGAGCCTTAATTTTTCACTCAATGTGATTGCTTTTATACCTTTCATAAGCATGAAATGGTATTATAACTTTTGTTCGATGTTTGTAAGTACCAGAATAAGAAGAGATAGACCCATTTAGAGAAGAGATGGACGATTTAGCAATGTTCGTCTGTCCGTCTGTATGTCTGTTCCTTCCGTTTGTTTGTATCGCAGTTTTCGAGATATTCGGATGAAATTCGGTAGGTGGGTGTATTTTTATAATGTATTAATCATTTGTCGGAACCGGAAGCATCTGACCACTATAACATATATTATACATATACAACTATTGTTCAGATATGAGATTTTTCGTTATAACTTCTCCATTTATGCAGCTAGGAACATGCACAGCACTCGGCTGGGCCCTAACCAACTTTTTTCAAGGGGTTGAGTCATGAGTAAAAAAAGTAAGTTCTCCGTTTTTCGAAGTTAGCCTCCGAAATCGAGATATAGGCCTTCGAAGTTCGAAATTGGACTTTTGGTAAAAAATTATTTTTAATTATTGCATGTAAAAATCAAAAAAAAAAAAGTAAAAATACAGACGTGGCCCGCCTTTTTTTTCTTATTTATATGATATATAAAAGAAAAAAATTAATTTGGCGAAATTTTTTATAACATTTAAATTTCTTTTTTATATTCTTTTCGTTTTCAACAAATTTTACTATGTAACATTTATTAGCTGGAACAGAAGAATCTATTTTACAAAAAACAAAACAAATTCAAAAATCGGTCTCAACTGGTTTCTGCAAATTTTATTAGCTTACATTAAAAAAATTTATAAAATTAATCAAGTTGAATCAAAATCGAAGGCTCCAGTGAATTGTGAACACAAAATACCAATTTTGAACTACTTTTCGTTGGTATTAGGGGATATTTGAACAATCCTTTCACTAATCACTCTGTTCATTTTCTTTCTGAGGTCTACCTCAGAATTGAATTGTGCGACGTGCAAGCATGTAAAATGAATTAAATAGGTTTAAATTTAAAGTCTTTATTATTAACATCAAATTACAAAACATAGGTACAGAATTAAGGGAAATAAACTGTATTTGTTTGCGGGTTGTTAAATTAAATTATTCATACGCACTGGCATACCTGTGTTTTATATGTGTGTATGTATGTAATAGAGTCCAGCGCAATTGTATTTGCCGCATTTCATTCAATAAGTACTCCTTGCATTGTACTCTACTCCCAACACATTGTTACTTTTTTTCCGCATACATACACTACTTGGCGTTGAGAGAGTAAATACTTGACGTACTTGCTATTACTCCACCAAAGTACGTACTCTACTTTCCCTCATCGCGTACGAGAGATATTTGCTGCTGCCAAAAGGGAGTAGCAAATCTACTCTCTGTATACTTGTAGTACTGGAAGTACTTGCGTATTAAATTTCAATTCTGGTTGTTAGCCTACTAGTTGATATCGTTTGCAGCGCTGGTCAGTGAAATTGAAAGAGTAAAAATAGAATATGGAAATCGACGATGTAAGGAAATGTTTACGGCCTTATTTATAAAAAATAACGTAGATTTAGACAGTTGTTTAATTTGGCATTTTCATAAAACTTTTGTATTCAAGCAGCTTTTTAAATCTATGTATGTACTTAAATTTTTATGAAAGTATTATTTCTCGTCTCTAATTTTCTATAAAACTATTTGTAGTCATTAACCAACAAATAAGTTGTCAAAAACAATAACTTAAGCAATGCTGCTATACGAAATAAAATTATTAGTGGCAAATCAAAATTTTGAAAAGTGCCGATTTTCACATTCGATAGTTGGACATGGTAGCGCCGAGATGTACGAGCATTTTTTTCTTAAGAGCTGCATACTGATTTAAGAAATTTTTTATAGAAGAAAATTTATTTTCCATTTATTGTGCGTAATTTTATATGAATTTTTAGTTTTTCTTGAGAGCCTTTACAAATAAAAAAAATTTCGGAATATGTACATACATATGTACATACATACGCAGCCATATAACTTGATTTCAAGAGAAACGAATTTTCATTTGGCACGTTCAGAAGGCGAAACAGCTCAGTTACTGGTGCGATTGCACCTTCTGAACGCGTTGTTGCGTACTTCTGATCAACTGAATAGTTGCGTGTTAGATGATCGTAATATTTTTCTGATCATTTGAGACAACATGTTGGTGTGTACCTTTGAGAGTTGAATTTGACAGCTAATGTATGAAGTCGTTCAAAAGACGCATAACGATTACTGATTTTTGTTTAGCAACGGTTGCGCTCAACTGCTGCGCCTTCTGAACCTACCTATTGATAACTTTTTTTTTTGATAACACTGCGACAGCGCAAATTGGTATTGAGTAAACCGAAATGCAAGATAGAGTTTTTGCATTTCATTGAGTTTTTTTAATAAATACTGAAATTAGAGGTGTATGAATGGCGAAAGAAAAACTTCATCCGATTTTTTTTAAATCGAAACTACATTTTAACATATGTACATATGTCCATGCATACATAAATATATTTAATATGAACCCATGCTGACACTTACATATATATGTATCTATGCACATACGTATCTATGCACATACGTATCTATGCACATACGTATCAATGCACATACATATCTATGCACATACGTATCTATGCACATACGTATCTATGCACATACGTATCTATGCACATACGTATCTATGCACATACGTATCTATGCACATACATACATATGTACTTAGGTATGTATATCAGCATTTTAGTTGAAAGTACGTTTTGCTCGTCGCTATCTTCATAGTTCCACTACATTCCTGACCTTAGTTTTTTTCAGATACCACAAATGCGCGATCCAGAAAATTCTTCTATCATTCTTGCCACAAATGTATGTTTTCTTCGAAAATACTCAAGTACTACCAGTAGAGTACTCTACTGTCAAATACCTTTTACTCGCAGTAGTTGCGGAAGGCAAAGTAAATACTCTACGCGTGTTGCTATTGATCGGTAGTTTACGTACGCTTGCTGAAACTGGTTTATGCTTACTCGCAATTGACCCGAACGATGAAAGTAGGGGATGGAAAGTATTTGCGCGGCGATCGGATGTCTTGTTGGGCCGTTTAAATGGAATTGCGCAGGAGTCTAGTATGTAATATTACGTTCTCATTGAGCCATAAACTCGAGTTTAACGTTTTGAGTTTATGAACAAATGTCAAGTGTTCACATTGGGGTGTTTAAGAAATTCAGAGTTTAATTTGACATTTTTTTTTATACTTTTTCTTATTCTCATTTAGCCTGCTTCCGTACTACAGGATTTAACACACACACACACATAAGTCTAGAATATCGGCCGCTTAGCAATAAAAAATCACGAAATGAGGATCGATTATACTTTTGACGCTGATTTCAACCATACTAAAAGTATTTGGTGAAAACGTTATACTCGAGTTAAAATTCCAACGTGAACATAGTATAAATGAGTGGTTCATTAGGACTATGAAGGACGGTCTTAGCTGCTTTTGAATATTTTAAAATAACCGCTACATAGATTAAGTTGAAAACAGCATTTTTTGCCAGTCCAAATTACATACCAGCCGAGCTACTTGGGTATGACACAATTACTGTCTTACCTATGCTATTACTAATTCACCATAAAGTCGGAACCCTCTCGACCATAACGAATGGCTGGACCTAGATTCATATCATTCCAAAAAAAGGGTAGCCTGGTTGGATGGTTGGTTTTTTCTTCATGATTTTTTTCTTTTAATTGTGGGTAGACAAAATCTTCGCTTCCTAAAATGGTTGGGAGCTCTTTTTTATGATCATGATAGAAGAAACGCTAGATGGATAACAGTAGAGGACGCCGGAGCAGCTGAAAGCTTTAGGCTGTGCTAACGATGTTAAACCAACAAATATAATATTTTTGTAAAAATTCACTATATAAAAGAAGAAACTATTCAGTTGCTGATGTTTCTCTTCGATCTGGTCTTTGATAACATCGACTGCCCTGAAATAGTTGAGCAGATAATAAATTTCCATGTTCCTCACAGAATCTTGCAGTTAATACTTATTATAATAAGTAACTAATAATATTAATATACTTATTAATTACTTATAATTCATTAGCGTGAAACTTTAGAGCGCTCTTGGAATTTAATAATAGAAAATTAATATAGAATTTTCATCATCAAAACGACTAAATTTATTTTTGCATTCTGCGTAATCTAGTCTGTAAGGAATTAAGTTTCTTTCTATTGCAAGTATCGAGTACTAGCAAAATATTTTCATCTACATACAAACAACTTAATTTTCATGGAACATCCCGAATATAGGCACCAGCCACATCGTAAATCGATCAAAAGTCCATTAGTTAAGTCGAAAACAGCGAAATGCGCAAAAACTGAAAGCCAAGTTATTTTAAAACAACGCGTACAACTTTCTTGCTGGCAGCAGCTACATAAATATTCGTTTATAATGAAAGAATTCCTAAAAAAGTTTGCTTTTTTTGCACATACATATATATTTGTATACAAAAATACATGAATAAATATAAGCACACGCGAGCACATATGTACATATTATAGCATACTCGTATCAACCAGCATAAGAAATCGAAATAGGTATGCCGCATATTCCACACTTTTTATGTGAGTCGTCGAAGCAATGGGTAAGCCAAAAATATTTTGCATGGGTGTGAGGGAGTTCATACTTCGCGCAGCCAGCTTTTATTTAGGCTCTCACTCACAAGCATCGTCTGTAGCTGACGCAAATTATGTTGGTGCTGAAAGTTGGCTTTTCGCAATCTTTTCCCTATTTTATGTTTGCTATAAAGCTTATGCCTGTATATGAAAACAATTTAGTTATGGAGGGGTGTTTATGTATTTGGACAATTAAGTAAATATGTACGAACATACATACATACATACATATGTACCTATGTAAATATTTTTTAACTTCCAGAATCTTGTTTGAAAGTTTAAGATGCATTTGTTTTGAAATGTACATTGTGTGTTTTTTTTTTAAGAGTTAACAGCTGGCTTCGTGTTGGTGTTTGTGCTTTTGTTTATTTCTCGTACAGTTTATGTTTCCAAAACAAGTGCTGCACTTCCTCTTACTCTAAAATTCTTTCGTTATTTTGTTAGTTATACTTCTTACTTATATTACTAAATATTTTGCAATTTTTAAGCAATTTTATTTCTATTTTAAGCATATACTGCGTTAAAGCATACTTTATTCGCATATGCACACAAAGCTACTTCTCAAGCACCACAAGCCAGAACTCGATAAAAGTAAAAATTCCTGGCACCCCATTCCATACCCAACTAGGTTGAGCATCATACTCTACAGACGCATCATGGTAACTGGTTGTTAACGGTGGCATTAAATGCTAAAAGTAAAATATTAAAAGGCTCCTTTGTAATTGACTTCGCCACTGGAAATATAAATACATCAATTGACAACGTTCTCACTTCCTTCGTGTATCTAAGCGGTTGACAAAAACAAACTCAAAAAAAGAAATGTTGGAACCGAAATTAAGCTAGATGCCGGAAAAGAATAATGCCTGGTTATTACACTAGATATGAAAAATACCTTCAAACCGTCTTTAGAGGCTTTTCCATCATTTCACTTATGACCGAAGGAAACTGACTTCATACCAGCGTCTTGATTCTCTGAGAGTCTAGCTTTACCAGTAGTTTATTCAAGACTATGAGCCAAAGTAACGGTGATAACACTACACCCTGTGGAGTGCCTCTCAGTGCTTATACGGTGCTGCTTTGGTACCCCAATTCGTCGTGTATGATTTTGTTCCTTAGCAGAGATACTATCCAAGTCCGCACGCAGTGATCAATCTCTGTTTACACATGTGCCTCATGAATGGAATCTACACTGATATTATTAAATGCCCCCTCGATATGTATATAGGAAGCCATTGTAAATTTGTTATAGTAGAACGAACTCTCAATTGTACGTACGACTTCATGTAAGGCAGTCTCCGTTGACTTCCCTTTCAGGTATGCATGTTGAGAGTATAATAAATTGGACCTTTTGTCCCAAAAGTACAGATCCAACAGCCTCTCATACGTCTTAAGCACAAAGAACATTTGGATTATTGGTCGGAAATATTTATCATGACCCCGTTTCCTTGCTTTACGGGTAGGTATAAACAGTGGAACAGGAAAAATGAGATTGGTGGGTCACATACATAAATAAATTCCAAATCAAGACAAGCAATGATTGAAATCAATTTGGCAGTAAATAACCCAGTAACCGCATCTTAAGGAAACCGCGTCCTAATGAGGGCATCGGAGGGAAATTTGATGGCTTAAAGTCTCACATTGTTGGATTTCGGGATTTCGACGCTTCCTTCTCTGAAAAAAAAAACAACTGTGCAAGTGAGGCACTATCTAAGAAATAAATAAACGCTTTTAAGATGAAGGAAAATATTTTTCTTGCAAAATTTCCCTAAGCAAAATTTGCTCTTTCCGTCAGATTTTAGATTTTTTTTCTATGCTTTTTAATACATTTTCAGCCAAAAAATCCCAATTAAAAAAAAAAACTTTTTTTATTTGAATTCGTCACAAGGAAATGCCTTAATAAATTGCAATCTACGATTCAAGCTGCATCTCTGTCACTTATACATATGCTTATTTATGGCACTGAATGGTATAATGTTACTGTACCTTACTGCTATAGTAAATTTACAACTTAATATAAATTGCTTCTCCGAATTGCAACCAAAATGCGCTTCATGCTCATTTATCACCAAAACTTCATTTTTATCACCCCAGCTAAACATGCAAACTTTGATTCAAAAATCTGTGGAAAAAATAAAAATAAAAAAATAAGCAACAAAATAAATG
The DNA here is from genome assembly GCF_013731165.1 of Rhagoletis pomonella. Taxonomy (NCBI): domain Eukaryota; kingdom Metazoa; phylum Arthropoda; class Insecta; order Diptera; family Tephritidae; genus Rhagoletis; species Rhagoletis pomonella. The sequence continues at coordinate 53,232,544 of NW_023458559.1, forward strand.
CAAAATATGACAACAACTAAAATGGTAATACAGCAAAAGTTCTGAACAAGTTCAAGCTATTTGCATTTTTTCACCTTCTACTCATGCAAAACATCAAATTTACACAAGTTATTATTACCGCTGCCTTCGTTATTGTTGTTGTTGTTGTTGTTGTTGTTATTGTTGTAGTGCGCAATTGTAGCGTGGAATAGCGCC
>NW_023458559.1:53233138-53339534 GCF_013731165.1 Rhagoletis pomonella
ACAACAATAACAACAACAGCAAATTGCATTGCTACAGAGTCAATTGTAGTCGTTTGGTGGATGTTGCTGCCGCTGCCGCTGCTGTTGCTTTTGCTGTTGCTTTTGCTATTGCTATTGTTGTTGGCGTTTTAAACTTTCCGCGCATTGCTGGATGTAGTCATATTATGTAAATGTTGATGTAGGGCAGGTTAAGTGCTACAAAAACAACAACAATAGCAACACTACGCTAAAGCAAACAATGCAGAGCAATAACTAACAGCAGCGATAAACGTATGTAGCAACAAACAAGCAGCCATCTGCCAGCAGCCAGAAATCAACAACCAACAACGAGCAACCATCAACCAGCCACATGGACTGCATTGTGCACTAAGTGCAATGTGAAATTTTTCGCACAAAACTATTTCTGAAAAGAAAAACAACAATTGGCAGCACAATACCAACAAGAAATACTTGTTGTTAAATGCATATTTACAGACACATGTGTGCGTGCATTGGTATGAGCGTAGTGCATTGTTGTTAATCATCATGTTATTTTTATTGTTGCTAAGCAGAAGTTTCGCACAATTTTAAATTGTGTTTGCAAGACTGATTCAGCGTTTATGCGCGCCATGCAACACTATTCGCCTCAGTAGTCATCTGCACCCTTCACTCAGTCTCACACATGCAGTTGATGGATCTGACTTCCACTTAACAACATATCGGTGGGTAAGAACCTCCACTGCGTATGAGTGCGATTTAATTAGAAAAGCATTTAGAGTTAGGGTTGCCAACATTTTCTAAGATATTTATAGTACTTTTTCAAAAAATAAAAACTGAAAAAATATAGCATATTCAAATATATATAGTATTTTATTTAAAAGAAAAAGTAAAAAACGCTTTTTATGTATATATGTATTGCCATTTTTAACAATTATTCGTTGTCAGTATTTTTAAAAATATGTTTACATTTTTTATCTGTGGTTCTATTCACAAACTCACTATGGCCTTTTATTAAAAAAAAAAAAATATTTTATTTAACATTGTTATTTCAAACAAACAAAGGCCATTCATTTTGATACAAATTTTTTATTGCACCATTCTACCATTTTTTCAAATTATTGTTGCTTTGCCACAATAAATTTTCATTTAAAAAAAATAGCCTCGAGCTCATTATAAAATTGTTGAATATAATTGTTAAAAAAAGGCCAAAAAATAACAAAAAACAAATTGCACATTAATAAAATTTCGTTATATGTTAGCCAATAGCTCTAGCAGCTAGCGCTATAACCAACTGTTAAACTTTATAATTTTTTATGAGCTTATTTCAACAAATAAATAAATAAATATTATTATTTATAATTGAAGACATATAGCATTTTTGCATACTGTATTTTTCCAACAGTATACAGTACGCAAACTGAAAAAATACTACAATACTATATATTATAGTACGATTGGCAATACTATTTAGAGTTGAGTAAGTCACACACATACATACATGCATACATATGTATGTATATTCATATGTATGTAGAAACGTGCTTAGCGTGCAACAAAATTTAACTTCTCCTAAAAGAAATCCATTTTATTCGCTAATTGCTGTTACTATTTGCACTCAACTTTTCGCCAGTCTCCGGCAAATTTCGTTTAAATTTGATATTATTTTGCGTTTTGCAATTAAAGTTAAATTTTGTTCGCTTCAATGATGATCTATCTTCAAAATGACGATTTTTCGTGCGGTTTTTTATTGAAAATCTCCAAAAAAAGATTTTTCAGAACATTAATAATAATTTATTTGTAATACCCTTCCTACATCATTACAAGCAGCAAATAAAGGAAGAAGAAAAATATTGTTTATGATGAATACGTTAAGCGTATGAAATACCCTATAATATTATCTGACTTCTTCTCTCGCACAGCGAAACATAGAGCCACTGTAATGGAGAGTTAGACAGTGGATGAAAAGAACAAAAGGTCTTTTATAACCCCCCCTCGTTCACAGTGACAACACTGGAAAATTTTAAGTAAACCGCCATTTAAGAAATATTTGCTGATGAGCCATTAACATAGATAAATTTATAACAAGAAAACAAGGAGCGGTTAGCTTTATAAAACAATATCCATGTAAAAATATCTCGTACACAAATTTAGGAGTACCGTTAATTTCTTCATGATCCAGTGACCGGATCTAAAACAAATTAGTATGGCCCTTGAGGCACCACTTTTCTGATAAAAAAATAATAATTATCGGAATCGGTTGACCTGCTCCAAATTTGGATGTGCGCCAGGGGGGCCCTATATGTCTGGGCGTTTGATCGTGCGTAATTAGTTTGCTGGCAACAGCTGACATTTATTTAGGGAATAACTTTTTCTGAGAAAATCTACTTTAGGTTTGATTTGACTGCAGCAATGCAATTTAGGTGAGGTAAGTAGGAGTAAATAAGCTGAAGCACGAAAACAAAATAGCGGCATGGGCTAAACATATGTACAGTGGTGTTTTTGGAAAATGGCCAATAAAGAATGTTGTTCTCAATACTTTTATTAAGAAGAAGCAATGGAAGACATTACATATAATATATAAATATAAAGAAAATAGTACAGAAACAGAATTCAAATACATGGTTGCATTTAGACGTACCAAATGCATAGGTAATTACTTATTAGTATGAGCATGTGTACTGCAAAGTGTCGTTCAATTCACAGCAAAACAGAATGGAACTAGTTAGCTCGTCTTGGATACATATGTAGGTACGATAGGAGTTCTTAATATTCCGAATCAAGCCAGGGGAAATGTTAAGAAAATGTACCGTTTTTCCTAAACATATAAGATAAAGCCAGAAAATTTGGAATTTATCACTTAAAGTCAATGAAAATCCCGGTAAGTCCGGAAAAAATCCCGAGTTGTGCCGAAAATCTCAGAAACTCTCAAAAGGTCCTCAACAACTAATCGATAAATCTCTAAAAGTCCACAGTTAATCAAAAAAACTACGTTCTGTTGTGAGAAATTAATCATGGAAAACAAGCCTTTTTTCTTCTCAAAAGACAGCGCGACTTTTTTTTTGTATAAAAGCAAGTGTAACACAGATCTAGGATGGTTTCTCCATTAAACGAAATAGCAATTTAGGTAGTTATTAGGTACTACGTTACGAAGGAAATAATAAAAAAATCCATTACGTAAATTTAGCGAGAAAATTCCTTTTAAATTTTCCTCAGTGTAACCGTGCATTACTAGCGTCAACTTCGAAGTTACATACGTTTTTCTGATCTACTTTGTGTTTGGGGGTATTTTCAACTAACAAAATTGTTATTGTAAATTGTTAAAAATTCTAAAATATAAAAGTTCTAAAAATATATAAAAGTTTTTTCCCATAGCTACAAAATACATGGAAAACTTTGAGCGACCACTAAATATTTTTTGATTTCAAAATAAAAAATAGGGGTTAACTCTTTTTATGAATAGAACAATTCTAGGGGGTGAGAGCATTAAAATTTCGACCTTAATTTTTATTTTTTTTTGACCACCCACATCTATATACATACGAGAACACATACATACCAAATCTAAAAAAATGTGCAAACAAAACAACACTGCCGTCTGTGCGAATGCATGCTAATGAACCTTAAGTACCTTGGCATGCCGTTAATGGCACTTAGCGCCGCCAAGACTGTGGCCAATAAATAATTAACAATACCGCAAGGAATTTCCCAAAACTCAATTGCTTCCGAGCGGTACTCTTGTTACTCTAGTTGTTGTTGCTGTTGCATTTGTGCCAATAACGTGTTGACACGACCACATTGGTACTGTGCCAAAACATAAAACAAACAAAAGCAGCATATTCATGCAAACGCGCGCACACACACACACACACACACACACACAAATAGTAGACCAATAGCAGCCATTTATTCTAGTTTGGTTAATTCAAGCAATCGAAACTATGTGGCTGAGTCTCTGCGTACACAACTGTGAATGCTCCTGTGCTGGCGACTCATAAATAAATGCCACAGCACACACACTGGGCGTATTATCGGATATGGAGGCTGCGACGAAGCAACCAACAACGACGCTAGCCAAGGCACAAATGGTTGTGGCAATTGGCGAATGTGTCTTGTATTTAATTGGCAAAGCAGGCACGAGAGACCAGCAGCGGCGTTAAATACTACTATCAAACAATTTTGGGGAACAACACAGCCATACAAACTGGCAAATACATCACTACGAACGCGATTGGAGGAATAACAACAAGTAGTTATGCAAAAGAAGAGGAAGAGTAGAGTGAGCCCAATAACACAAACAACTACATACATAAAACGGCAAAAGCAGGCAGCAAATAATAATACTGCGCTAATTTAGATCCAGTACCACAGTCAACACACAGCCAAGTAGGGGTGATCATCGTTAAATGGCCACATGCTTTGGTTCACTCAAGCGCGTTAATGCAGCATAAGTATGCATTTGTGTTTGTTTGTTTGTTTACATTGCATGCAGAGCAGTCAGTTCAATCATTTCGAGCAAGCACAGCGTAACGTATCCGCATGTATTCCACTTGTATCCGTACTGACCCCGTTTCTATGTCCTCGCCAACGCCCTCTATTTGGTTTTGACTTTAGTTCTAATCAAAACCAACAACACAGTTGCATCAATAATGCAATAACATTGGAATTTGTATTTGCATAAATTGGAAAGGACATGCTTAGCTGGACTCCGATTACAGCAGCATGCAGCGGCAGTACCCAGCAACAGCAGCAGCGGGAGGGACTGTTAAAGCTATTGGCAAAACACAAAACGTAAGCGAATGCAAGTGAGTGTCGTATGAGTGTGGCGCGTGTCGCACGTTTTATCAGGCTCATGGCGCTCGTTGCGAGACACACATACACTCATATAATATATACATATGGATTTGTGTAAGTTGTGTGCCTCCCAACTAATTTTTCCCCCTAAACGCCTATACAAATAACCACATTTACATAGTTACCATACCGTTTCTCTACCTGCAAGCCGTCTACGACTACTAATTACTACAACAACGGTGTACTTGTGAATGCGGTTCATTGGTTGTGTGGTCCAATCACTCACTCACTCTTCCACCTATACATACAAGCATATGCATTTGGACAAATAAGCAACCTGTGCTTTTGTTTTTCGTGTTGATGTTCAAGTGATCCAATGTTTATTGAAAATTACTAATGATTTTGGCTTTATTTTTTATTTGAATTTGCATTTTGCATTAGAATACCATAACGCATAGTCAATAAGCGTACACTGAGAAAAACGATTGGTTTCGACAACTAAAGTTATTTAACTCCCGAATTTTGACAATATTTGGGAACTGTTACCAAGGATTGGGAACTATTACCATGGGTTGGTAATTATAACTAAATATATTAAAGCTTCTAATATTCATCTAGGTTGTAACAAATCGTTAATTTAGTTGAAGGGTTTGGTTAATACTAATAAATATTTCTTTGAAGCATATTTCTACAAATTCCATTCAACTTAACGTATGGTTCATTATTAAGCTCTGCTAATGCAGATAAGCTTTCTTTCAACACATGGTTTAGTCATAGTTACGAAATCTTAGTTGAGACAACCACGATTTGGTTTGAGAGTGGAACATATTCATGCTTGTGAGCCACCCCTAAAGAATGCTGGGCGCTCTCTGAGCACATCTGTGTTTCATATACGAAGAGCGCCAGCTGAGCAATGCACACAGTCCCACTTATTGAATCGTTTGAATGTGGTAGTATGCCGACCATTCAAGAATGATAGAATACAAGATTGCGCCGATCAGAGAGGATTTTTGAGAATAACTTTTGTGTGACGTCACACTGGTGCAATTGCGAGAGAGAAATGCCAAAACGTTAGCAAGAATGGAAGAAGAAGAAAAAATGTTGCAAGGAAAACGTAAACAATGTGCACCAGTGTGACGTCATGCAAACAACGATTCTGTCAATCGTGCCGACCATTGCATTGTGCGTGGAAATCATTGCTCCGCTACCGCTGTTCGTATATGTGGTCCCAGAGCGCTCAGTATGCTATGGCATGTCGATCGCTGCGCTAGGTAGATAAAGAAAAGTGTGTGCTATGACATGCACAGAATTGTTTGTCTCAGTTTCAGTTTTTCTATCACCGCGAGTGGTTGCGGTGCGCGCATAGTTATTTAAAAATATAAAGTTTGATACCAACCGGGGTTTCTTAGTGGATATATAATTTATGTGAATTATAATTTGAAAGTGTCTATTTAGCCAAGGAAAAAGCAAAGCAGTATACTTCCAGCAGATATTGACCTGGGTTTTCGCACGACTGTTCCTGTTTCATCGTCGTTTTTTTTTAGGAAATTCATACCACCTTATACATATGTATTATTTACATTAGTAACTAACTTATGTAAATATGTATGTATTTTTATGCTTAATATATGCAAATAAAAGAAGAAAGTAAACACAACAAACATCGAGTAAATTTTTATTTGTGTCAAACTGAAACTTTTTTTCCAATAATAAACGGTTAGCTGACTCAAGTCTACAGCAAGTTCACAAAATTAATTGATTGAACTTCTATCAACCAAAGCATTGTTTATATTTGCTCAACAATGATTTGATTCAACTAACAATATTGTCCAATCAAGGTAGTCGTTTTGCAATTATTAACAAATATACATTTGTCCAAACTAGAAGATTTAAGTAAATTGCAGACTTTCGTGAACTATATATTTATTTCGCCATATCCAACTATGCCACTTGATCACTATAACCAAATCTTGGTTATTATAACTAAACCTTTTTCTGGGTGTATGCATATGTGTATGTACATTATTATTAATCGATCCTGAAACTGGAGATCATACGTACATTTAATTTAAAATATTTTGATGTATTTGTGTAACTAGCACAAAATAAAATAAAAAATAAAGTAAAAAAGTAAGAAGTTTATATACCCGGCGCAGGTATTAAATATTGTCGTTTCAAGTTTCTCTGAACTACCTTTGCATGATAAGTAGGCGCACGATTTCAAACGGTGGAGTGCAATAAGGCCCGCGGAAATAACGCCCATGGGCTTTATTTCCTAAAAAAAAAGGAAAAAAGCCAGCGGGCGTTATTGCCTTTTTGAAAAAGAAATTAAGCCCGCGGGATCATTGCCTTTTGCCGGTGGGCATTATTTCCCTTTCGATATGGCAATAACGCCCGCGGGCTTCATTTCCTAAATAATGAAATAAAGTATAAAGTATGTATATCCAAAAGCCCCTGTTCTAAATAAAAACTAACTAATACGATAACATTGAACTAAATATTTGTTTTCCTTTATTATACGAACAAATTGAAATTAACAAATTCCAATGCATATATTTAATACATATGAACGTATGTATTTACAAGCGTATAAAATTAATTAATTCAAATTTTCAACAAAAAAAGGAACATGAAAAAGTAAAAAGTTAAATAAATACCTTCGTCGATTGTCGAATAATTTGACGGAAAATTGGACACAAAATGCTTGTTTTACCATTTAGATTAGTACGCCTACTGTGCTCTGCAAAGCAATCCTGTTACGCTCAACTGCGGTGGTCTGCGTTGGCGCCATTAGGCGACGCGACACAGTGCGCCGCGCGTGCCGCGACCATCCGCGTTTGCCCGCCACCACTGAAAAACCTAACACGCTGAGAACAAATATGCGCATCGCATTGAAGGCTAAAAAACAGTAACAATTTACTTTTAATTAAAAATAATTCGCTTATCAGTTATTGGCAAAAATACCGTTCGATTTTATGCGTATACTGCAGAAGGGAATTTAACGCAGAACTACACTGTTTGCAAACATATACAGCAATTCGTTTAAAATACGTGTCGTTTTATGCAAATGTATGCCTGTATACATAATTGGAATGGTTCGGTACAATAAAGCCAGAAAAAAAAAATCTACTTTCCTTTTTTATGAAATAAATCAAGCGGGCGTTATTTCCTTTTTTTGAAATATAAAGCCCGCGGCTATTATTGCTCTTTCGCAAAGGAAATAAATCCCACGGGCTTTATTGCTTTTTATTGGTGGGCGCTATTTCCCCTTCGAAATGGAAATAACGCCCATGGGCTTTATTTCACTTATTTTGGTAAATAAACCTCATGGGCGTTATTGCCGCGGACCTTATTGCACTCCACCATTTCAAACGTTCCCGATAATATGCAGAGTTAGACTTAATGATATAATTGAACCTAGTTAAGTACAAATCGATTAAGTGGTTACAGAGGTACACCTTTGTAGTTATAAAGTGGGCGGTGCTACGCCCAATTCCTAAAAGTCTATAGCAGTTATTTGTTGTAAGGAGATTGTTGTTGCTATTAACTTGGAGTAAATTAGCGTCCTCAGTTATTGAAAAATCGGAGTTTTCTTATTTATGAAATTTACCGTTATACGGGAAGCGGGTGTAATTTTAGTAATTTTCAACAAATTGCTTTACCGTACCAAGGTTATTAAGTGCAAGGAGTTTGGTTGAAATTGATAAATCGGTTACCGATACACATTTGTGGCCATAAGTGGGCGGCGCCACGACCATTATCCAAAAAATTATAATATTCTATTTTTTTTTTTGATAAGTGGTTATTGCAATCATCGATTTTAAGTGAATTAGCTCCAATAGTTACTGATTTATCGCAGTTTTCGTGTTTCTGTAATTAACGCTATATGGCAGGTGGGCGTGGTCATTACCCGCTTTAAAAGATTTTAGCTAGACCCTACCCTAGCCTCGTACCGAGTTTGGTAAGGATAGGTGAAGCGGCTACTGAGATATGGTATTTCGTCATAAGTGGGCGGGGTCACGCCCATTTTCCAAAAATCTCATAATAATATTATTTTTTGCCACAATTCTAGTCCGCATACTGATTTTCAACAATTTGCATCTAATATTTAACTAATATTTACTGAAATTTATATGGGAAATGAGCGTGGTTTCAGACAGATTTCGCCAATTTTCAATACCAACCTACCCTGGATAACTACATACTAAATTTCGTTGAGATATCTCAATTTTTGCTCGAGTTATTGTGTACACGGACAGACGGACGGACGGACGGACAGACAGACATGGCTTAATCGACTTCTCTTTTCATTCTGATGATTTATGTATACATTTGTCCATATCGGTTTTTCTGTACCAAACAACCGTTGTGCACAAGTGCGCTTGGGGTAGTTTTCGCATGTCTGATATAACAGGGTCGAAACTAATCAAAAGTCTATTGACTACATCTTCATTCATCTTTTTCCTTCATTCATCTAGTTCCAAACTAGTCCTAAATTCTATACCTAGTTCCAGCCAGTTTTAAAATCGACAGAGGAAAGAAAAAAGTATCATGATTTTTCAATCTTTTTGGTTCTGGCGTGTGTGCGATTTTAAACTATTTTTAAAGAAATGTGTTTTCAATTTGAAATTAAATTTGGTTGAATGATTGTAAGAAATGTACGTTTACATATCTTTGGCTGTAGCTGAGTTGCAAGGTGCTTGCTGTTATTGGTTAGATTCCAGACGGTTCCAAAATGTTAAAATGTTAACACAAATTTTTTTTTCCATTACCAAACTATGAAAAAGCATCAGCGAAATGCAGAATGACAGCGTATTTGAACGAAAAATCGGCCAAACACAAATATCTATGTAAAGTAAACAAGCCCCCGCTGCATACCTTTTTCGATAGTGCCGAACTAGTTCTAAATTCGAAAGATAAGATCTAGCTCGTTCTGCGTCCCTTTTTCGACAGGTATGAACCAGTTCTAAATTTGTCACCTTCGATATAGATTTGTAATGATAATAAAAAGTGAAATAAAATAGTTTTTTAAGAGTACCATATTTCGCAAATTTTGAACTAATGTGGATCTAATTACCTCGGACTGGTTCGTTTTTGGCAATAAATATCTAGTACGGAACTAGAAATTTCATTCACTAGTCCGCGGTTTCCCTGCAGGGTATGTACACTTAGATATACATAGTCAGATGCGAACAGTCAAATACTTGCGTAATACATTTTTTTATGAAAATATTATTTATATTTTTTTTATATATTTTTAAACAATAATCAAATATAAAGCATTAATTTTTACTATGCATTATTTCCCTCAGTGTACATAAGTTAAGATAAAAAATACTAACTCAGTTACTAGCCGCACATCCTGTCTTATTCCAATCCTATATCATTGCCTCTATCCTATTATAGCCTCCACCACGACACTGTCTGCCACATGTGATAACGCAATTTGCAGTTTCTTATTATTTCTCTGCTTCCGCAAAATACTACTAATCAACGTGATTATGAATACCGGCAAATACTTTAGCTGCATTTTAATGCACTCGCTGCGTGCATACCCATTCTCTAGCCCACTCTTTCTTTAATGCATAAAACAACAAATAGAATCACTTGCGCGCAGTAGTTCTCTGACATCAAACTCTGAATCTCGCCACGCCAGCTGCTACTACTTTTTAGTATGCATTAAGTTGCATATATGTACATATTTCTCTTACCTTCTTTCTTTCACTAAAGCTTCACCTAGGTCTGGCACGGTGTAATTACTCATCCTACTACAAAAACATTCAAATGCATTAGCACGTATTAAAACTTCAGAGCTTCAGAGGGATGAGGTGAACTTCCTTTCATACCTCAACTCTTAGACTGGGTGCACACAGAGAAACTTTTGTTGCTCATTTTCTGCAACTTCTCTTTTGGTGTTGCCCTTCGCGTTCACACAGAGCAATTCTTTTGTACACAATTGATGTTGTCAGCAGCGTTGCCGTTTTGGTCCGATTGGACCAAAATTGGTATCCTCGTTCTCCGTTGGTAGCCTGGTTGGTTTGATGAAGCTTTTGGTAGGCAAAAATGTTTTGAAAATGCAACCCAATTTAACATTAAAATTTGTTCGCTTAATTTGCGTGTACATGTTCAAATTTCTTTATTTTTTTTCTATATTTTATCAAGCAGACAATTTTCAGCACACAAAAACTCACTTCCCAAAGCCAGTATGACCGATTAGCTGTTGAAATTAACGAGAAACTACCTATCGTCTTGAAAGAAAAATTGGTGATAGGCAATTTGCAGTGTGAGTGTATTGGTAATAAAGGGTAAGTGTATGCAAATTGAATCAAATTTGGAAGTTTTTTTTTATTGAAATGCATAAAATGTCTGCTTTCGTTTCTCCACACCCAAAAAAAAATTTTTGATATGAATTGAATCAATCTCAAAGGTATTTACATATTTTACAAAAGTTTTTCATACAGTACGTTAATTCTTTTATTTATAGGCACGAATTACTTTTGTTTAATCTTAAAGATTGTGTGAATGGTTAACCAATACTGTAACCAATATTATGTGTAGTTTTAATTTTTACTGCTTATTTGTGTAGCTAAAAACCCCGCAAACTCGAGAAATCTCGTTTTAATGATAAACAAATTTTAGTAGTTTGGAAACTGATTTGGTAGACGTTTTGGTACCTAAAAATATTTTAAAGTGGCAACACTGGTTGTCAGCTGTGAACGGCCAACTAGAATTACTCAGACGAACGAGAGCACAAAGCGTGTTGCCCGAGCACGAGCAACTCGGTGCCCTTCCCCCTTCCTCGTCCCTCCCTCTACCACAGGTAACGAATTTCCGCAACAAAAGTTTCTCTGCCCGAACCTAGACTTAGTAAAAATGCAATCTTGCGCAATATCATATCTATACATATGTATGCTCACACACACTCAGGCATACTTAAAGCCAGACTCCGTTTGGCTACATGATTTTAATTCATATTTTACACAGATATTTCTCTCTTCTTCTTCCTCTGCTTACAATTTCCTTTTAACAATATTTTCTTTAGCTTGTTCACACGCCATTCGTCGGCGGTCACCATGGCTGAAGTGCATGCACGCTCTCCTTACTCTTTCCACTGCTTTTCTATAGTGTTCGCAGAATTTCATTGAATGAATCGCATACTCAGTAGCACTGTGATGTTGCGAAGGAGGTAGTAATGGATATTATTGCATTCATTCACTTTAAATATACATACATATGCATATGTATGGGTGTATGCGTCTTTTTACTCTGCTTACATGCGTGTAGGAGTAATTGCAATATAGTATGCGGAGGTTGTTTGCTTCTGATTTCAACTTATAAAAATGCAACAAGAAAGAGTTCCTGGAAGGGGGAAAAAGAATCTTTGTAAACTGTAGACGTACTGAAACGTGCTTTGACCCCTTTGAAGAGCGCGACTTCGAGCAGACAGATTTAATGCACACTACTAGGATGTGTAAATTTGTCTTCATGTATAATAAAAAAATGTATATGAGCAAATCTCGCGAGTTGTTTTTTAGTCTCGCTCCTTTCTCTCGGCAGAAAAAAATCGCTAAAGCATTATTCTTGCATTTATTTCAATCAATGGAGTTCCAGAAACAAGAAATTACCTTTAGTATCGATACTTTTACTTGGAATGTTTCATTAATTTGTCAGAAACTATCAGTCCTATCAGAAAGAGATGTATACACGATTTATGGAGAATTTTATTAGCTTCGATTTTCCTTATTTTATATTAAGATTGTTAAATGAGTTCGTAAGATATACGTAATTAAAAGGAACCAATTTTTGCTATAAGCTGAATAACGGTAAATTGAAAATATCTCGAAAACTTATCCATAGAATAAAAAATTAACTAGATATTCGGAATCAGGGAGCAATTCTATATAGAAATTGGATAGTGGCATCCATTGAACACGTTTGCTGGAATCCAGTGTAATAAGTATCAGTTTCGAGATCGCTACATATGTAGTTTTCTGCGTATGTAGTCGAATGGTTTTAAGAATAATTGCTTAATGATCACAATTTCCGAATATACATATAACCAATTCTGAGCAGTCACCAGTTTTTGCAAAAATAATTTTCGAGCATAGTAAAAGCATTTCCAAGAATTACTCAAGTATATGATATACAGGACTCCATCGAGTGTTAATGTCTAATATCAGTTCCACAAGCTAAACTTTCATTTGAAGCAACGCCACCTAGAAAATGACATTGAAATGAAATGAGGTATAGCTACGGTGACCAGATTTCTCTGGGCAAAAATCGGAAAATTTCTAAAGTATCGTATCCGAACCTACAATTTTGTTTTTAGAATAAAAATACATAGCATCTAAGTTTGAAGTACCTTGGGCTTACCGTTGATTTTTGTTAATTTTTTGTTCACGCACATTCTTCCATACAAAGCATGTTCAAAATTTTTTTTGTAGGTATAGAGAAAATGACCTTCCACAAACAAAATTTACAAAAAACCCACGGTAAGTCCCAGCCCGTCAAATTTTCACTGCAAACTCAGAATGTTTCTAAGAAATATAATTAAAGAGCTCACAATTTTGATGACACTTAATCGAATTTGCTAATTTTTGTTCAAATTTTGAAATTTTGACTTACATGTTCCCTGTTAGATAACGAGCTGTACTTTTATAAAAAAGTAATAAGCATTAAATAATCGCCAAAGAATGATAAAATGTCTCTTCCGTATTTATATTTTCGACACTATATCTACAAATTATAATTTTCATATCCATGATTTTTTATAATTTCACCAAATTTAACGGTACTGTCCCGCCAAAGTCGGTACAAATGTTTGGAAAGCGCCACGTCCCCTTTCCAGTAGTCCCAAAATCAAAAACTTCAAAAAATCGGTACAGCCGTTCGCGAGATCATCTCTTATAACAAAAAGGAGATAGTGTAGGTAACACAGGGCAACACCGATTTTGATGCGGCAAATGCTGAGTCTGTTTTTGAAAGGCTCTTTTGTGCTGATTAAGAATCCGTAAGCATAAAGTTTCCATCAGCTCCAGATTTTGAGCAAAATGTGGTGAAAGTATCAAAAGATCGCGTTTTTTGCAATATTTGGAAAGCTCGAAAAATGTAACAGCTCGGGAGATTTTCTTATGCCATGCAGGAACCGTAACTTTATTCTCAGATTTAATTATTTTGATCATAAAAGCTTTAAAACGGTCATAGATACGTAATCCCTACTAAAGGCTACAAATCATCGAAAAAATTCAAAAAAACCAAAATAACCACTATTTTTTATCGAAAAAAATTAAAATAAAAGAATTCCGATTTTGGAATAATCAAAAAATAACAGAAATAAAGGAAACATTTTGGTAGTTATATAGTTATGTAATCTCCGCGAAAAGCGCCCATAGCAATTCCGGTAAATAATTATTTGGCACAAAATGTCCTTTAAGAAGTTATTCATTTCTTTGAAAATCTTGTCAGTAATTATAGGGTTGCGTGATTTCGAATCAGTCAAAGAACAAATCAAAACAGAAAATCATTTTCGGAATCGAAAGTTGTATCAAATCGTAAATAATATAAATTTATTATTTGTTCGACGAATAATCAAATAATTAATCAATAGCTTAGATTTGTTAATTAAAAGACGACTTTGAATCACGCATCCCTGCGTATTAAACATACACACATACATATGGCATAAATAACTAATCGCTTAAATTGCGGCCACTGAACCGAAATGAACTCAACAGATGCATGACTAAAATAACAAAAGCACTCGGTGTACAAAACCACAAAGTTTTTGATAAAGAAAACCAAAAAACCATAAAAATGAAGGCAAAGTAGTAATGCATTGAATGCGAAAGGAGAACATAATCATAAAAGTGTTTGGCAACATAATTGAATATCGAGTAGCAGTTCGCAAGCAAAAAATGGCAAATATCAAAATAATAGTGAAGAAAGCATATTGAGAAGCCCTGAAAAAAACACCCACATACTCAATTCTTTGCACGGAAGTTCATTAGTCAAGACAGAGTCAAGCTGAAAGCGCTGGAAAAACCTTTATTATTCTTATTTTTGTTATTATGTGTCTGTTGTTACATACTTACCTTGCAGAACGCCACACGCATACATAAATGGACTATTCCATTAATAGCGAACACTCATGTGTGTGTACTAGGGTGGTCCAAAAACAATAAAGTCGGAATTGTAATGCTTTCACCCCCTTGTTCTATATCGAAAAAGAGTATACCCCTATTTTTTTATTTTGAAATAAAAAAATATTTAGAGGTCGCTCAAAGCGCTCAAAGTTTTTCATATATTTTTATATGGGAACAAAACCACTTTTCGTAGAAATGGTATAGAATTCTTAAAAATCAATATTTTTCGATCGGAAAACTCTGGTTTTCTTCAGCAGACTTTCAGTAATACTACCCAATTATTTATTTAACCATTTTTTAATACTAACGATTTTGTATTGGTCCCCGTTTTGCATTTGGGGTTTTGGCAGCTTTCCGATAGAAAAATATTGATTTCTAAGAATTCTATACCACTTCTACGAAAAATTGTTTTTTCTCCATATAAAATACATGGGAAACTTTGAGCGCTTTGAGCGACCTCCAAATATTTTTTGATTTCAAAATAAAAAATATGCGTATATTTTTTCCGTATAGAACAATCCTAGGGGGTGAGAGCATACAAATTCCGACTTTACTTTTGCACATGCATTTTTGGACCACCCTAGTGTGTACACGTAATAAATTTATGCTTATACATATGTACATATGTATGCACGTACATATCGCACGTTTAATAATATAAGAGATGTAAGTTAAAATTTACGTTTTTGGAGATGCGGCCAATATGCTTCATAAGGAGAATACTTTCAGCCTAGGAGATGACTAAACTTCCCAAAAATAGCGAAGATATGTCTCTTGCCAGCTGTCTTTTGGTATACCAGCTGTATGAATTGTTCAAACTTTGGTTGCGTTTTCCCACAAAATTTAAATTTTGAAACAATTCTGTATATTACACCGGTCAACAAAAAAATGTTTTTTCTTTAGGTTTCTGTTCTCAAGCTTATATTCTCATTCCAAACATAAAAAAACACTTGAATTTTCATTTTTAGTTCCTAAAGTTTGCTTTTGTCTGATTACGTCGATAAGTATTCACTTTTCGAAAATATTTACTTTTAGACATAAATTTCTTGTTATTTTACATTTATATGTTATCGTTTATCACAAATCTTAAATAAACAAGACTCTGATATCCAGCAAAAGTAGAAAAGCTTAACTTAACTTAAAGTAAAATTATAAAAAAATATAAAAGTTAGTGATTTTTGCAAAAAAATTAAAAAATTGCTCTAGTTTTTACAAAAGCAAACTTTGATCAAAAAAATAATTTTTTCCCCTATTTTTAGCGTAGGAGAAACTAAAATTTAACATGTAAAAGTCAGACCCAAAAATCGTGTTGACTAGTGTTATTAAGCGTGCGATATTATGAATTTGTATACGCGAACACATTGCACAGGTAGTATCAGTAGAGCAACTGATTTGATTTATTTTCAAATTATTTGGTATCGAAAATGTCAAATATTTTTAATTTTTTCTCACAAAAATTCTAAATTGTTAAAATCCATTTGCATGTGAAACCTTTTTTCATACAAAACATGCGAATGATTAGCAGCTTTTGGAACGTTCGCCCAACTCAGCAGCACAACCGCTGATTACTGCGACTTGCAAAGGATAGAGCAATGCTTCGAAAAGCAAACAAATTTACTAGGAAAGAAAGTTGCAATTTTTTCCAATTTAAATTTTTCATTTTTTTATTATTTTTTGTATTTCACATGGCACGCTTTGATTGAGAAGAAAAACAAATAATCAGAACAGTTTTTGACACTTTCGATACCAGAAGCAACAACAAAATACACGCAAATGTTGATTTTGCTCTAATGCTACTACCTGTTTGATATGCCTTGCGCGCACTATAAGAAGGCTAAACTCCGAATTGATTCAATCAAAAAAATACCCCTGTATCTATATATTTATGCATGGATGAGAAATTTTTCAAGTGTCCCAGTAGTCAAAAAAGAACGTCCATAAACCCAGCTGACCCAGGCCACCAAAACTCGATAAAAATTATCGAGGAATTAGGTGTATTTTAGGTGTTAATTAGGGCCTCCAACAGTGATTTAGGTGCTCCATTGGTTTCCGAGAAATTCGCAAAAATGTGTTGGTCAGCTCGCTTAGCGCTGTAAACCTAGCTGACCCATCTTTAAATTTTGGTTTTAAATTTTCAAAAAATATGCTACAATTAGGTGTCTTTTAGGTGTTCTTCAACACCACCAAACAAACAACTCTACAAGCTCAACAGTCACGAAAACAAGACGACATTCTTACGACCAGTTTTTAATTTTTTGGATTTATTGAAAGCTATTAATAAGGATTTATTTAGTGAAATAAAACCCCCAATGCAGATTATAAAAGCATATAGCACTGATCGTACTTGGTTTTTGTTAAAGAATGATTTTTTTACTTGTTTTTGTTGAAAAACTTAATGTTTTTTTATAAATATTTGACCTCTCCTTTTATTAAATAAAATTGAACTGCCAAATTATAAAAGAATCAATTTTTTCATAAAATTTTAGGAAACTGAAATCATTTACCGGGATTCTAGCGATTTCTAGCGTATGGCGGGACGGCAAAAAAATAAATGGCAACTAGTGATGGCACGATCAATCGATTAACGATTTAATTGTATCGAAATTTTCCTTTCTTTTAATCGAGCGATTAACCGTTTAATCTCGAAAATAATCGAAAAGTAATCATCAGAAACTGACTACTTTACTCACACAATTATGTATGTATCAAAATTCCGTAACAAAATTGGCATTCTTACTCAATAATATTAGCAACAATAAAAGTGTCCTCTCTACTCGGTACATATACATATCGCACACCGTCTTCAAAAGAGTCGCAACTCAAAATTTGGCATTTTTGAGATTATGCGCTAGAAATATGCACAGAGCTTTTATTTACCTTTCAGCAAAAGCTGGTGCAAATTTTTGTTTTAATTTGTTAAATAAAACCTAAGGTAAAGTTGCCCTTGCCCATATGATTATCATGTGCTAAGAAATAGTTTTTCGCATTTTCTGACAAACGTATTCTTTTGAGTTGTGACTCTTTCGAAGACGGTGTGCGATACATATATGTATAATTTTACTAGTTGGGAGATTTTTCGCATTCTCGTATTCTGCAAATTTTTTAAACGATATTTCTGCAAACAACTAAAAAATCACAACGCAGGTATCCACATATTTTCATTTTTTTTACCCAAATACGGTGTTGGGCATTGTCTTCCAACGCTTTTTTATATGGAAGAAACTAAGCGTCACCGTAAAAAAAATTGCCAAAAATCAACGGAAAGTGATACTTCAATCTTGCAAATTTTTCTACAAAAATTTAATTTAATTTTTACTGCACAAAGTTTGATATATTTATATTTATACGGGTTTTAGTAAAGAATAAGCTGTAATTAAAAAAAAATAAAAATTATATAACAAAAAAAAAACTTGTGGGGCGCTTATAATTTTGACACGGGGTGTATAACGGATATTATACTACTTTACATCTTTTTATTTATTGTTTCCCTTAGTTTTTAGTTTTCTTGATTGTTTGCGCACTAAATTCATGGCGCAAGCTTCCACAATTTAACAAGAAATGTATCCCTAAATAAAACAGTAAATTTTTATAACTTGTGTGGCAATGGTTTTTATTAATTTTCGATTTTAATCGAAACTACCGATTACTCGGTTAAATTATTACGATTAATTGCAAATATTAATCGAATGCTTTCGATTAATCAATTAAGCGATTAATCGATTATTATTTTTTTGCCATCACTAATGGCAACACTGATAGCGTCCCTTCAAAACTAGTTGAATGGATGTATTCCTGCGCAGCACTGCTTTATAAGCAAAGCGCTCACTAATAAAAAAAATGTGTATGGATCCTGCGCGTAACTGAAATTAAACTTCTTTTTCGTATTTCCCGTATAGCTATTACCCATACTATATCAGTATTTTTCTGCTTAAGGATGAACGTTTATCTTCATCTACATCTTAATATTAACCTTCATCTTAATCTTAATCTTATTTTTGATCTTAATCTTACTTTTAATCCTAACCTTAATCTTAATTTTAATCTTCATCTTAATCTTAATCTTAATCCTCATCCTCATCTTAATCTTAATCTTAATCTTACTCTTAATCTTAATCTTAATCTTCACCTTCATCTTAATTTCAATTTTAATCTTAATATTCATCTAACTCTTATTTTAACCACCCCGCCATCCCCTCTCTTATAGGGGGAAAAACCCTCGCTTATTTGCATTAAGCCATACATTTTCGTCTTTCAAATGCGCATAAGCAGCCGAACAAATACACGAAATTTTTGGGAATTAAGTCGGATCAGGGGAATTTCCGATGACAGCACTGGAAAAACGGCCGGTTTTTGTCTTTTGTACAAGTAGGCAAACAAGCCAAGTGAGTTTGGCGTCCGCGGTAGCCGAGTGGTGAGAGTTGCAGGCTACAAGTCTGTAGGTGCAGGTTCGATCCTCAGCTGGAGGTTGCCAAATTTTTTTGTTTTTATTATTTTTTATTTATTTATTTTTTTATGTATATATTTAATTTTACTTCATTTTATTTTCATTTCTTTTATTTTATATCACATTTTTTATTTAGTTATTAGTTAATTTAATTTTTCAGAGTTTAATTTTATTAAAAAAGTCAACAACAACTAACTGAGAGCAGCGTTAAAAAAATATAGAACTTATAGAAAAATTAATAAAAAAGAAATATGTGAATAAAAATTCTACTAGCCGTGGGACTCGAACCCACGACTTTGCGGCTCATAATCCGCATTACTGTCATCTGTCAAGGCACAATTTTAATCAGATCAAATGTTTGCCAGTCCATTTCAAACATTTATTGCTTCGCACACACTCCTTTCGATATTTCAGAGAATGCGTTTTTCTTCTGGGATTTGCCAAGTAATCTATATTTTATATGAAAGTTCGCCAAAATTATAAATTTCATATCCCCACAACCACAAAATTTATACTAATAAAAACGTGTCGAACACGCGCAGGTAGCCGCGGCGCAACACAAACAGACCAGCCGCAGCAGTTCCACTCAAAATCAAAAATGTAGCGCTGGACTACAATAAAGCAACGAAAATTTGGCTAGCGCAACAGAATTTGTACCCAGAAAACAGATCCACCCAAAAATGAATATACACATGTATGTACATATAAAAGCAATAATTAAATACTTTAATGAGCAGAAGCTCCCAAATTAGCCTGGCATAATTAAATAATTACTGGGAAATAAAAAGAGGCGCTCACATTTCCATTCACAATCATATGGTTACAAACATAGTCATTTGGGAATCACTGACCTAAACACTTACCAACCTCATTTAATTATCGTTTTATGCGTATTCATTGTTGTCGTAATGCAAATTTAGTTAAACGTATGTACATATGTAAAATGTCACCCAGATATATTGGGGCATCCCATTCACACATAGATGCGCTTGTGACTTTTGCGGTAATTATAGCTAGTGCGAAGCAGTAATTCTAATACATAAATATGTGAATTTTATTGTATGCAAAATTTCGTTCAGCTTGCCACCAATGGTGAGTTTGTTTGTGCTATGCATGATCGCACGTGTACATAGGTAGCATTCATTTGTGCGTGATTTGTAATCAATTTTTGCGGTGAATTCACTATGCCGCCGCTGCTATTTGTATCTGATGCCGAATACATTCAAAGATAGTTATAATTACGTGTGAACAATTCGAATGACTGCATGCATAATGGCGTTTTTTGTACCCAAATAGTGTGTAAACCGTTGCAATATTTTTGTACAGTGGCTGCATCTCACAAATACACAGTTATATATGTACATCGATGCATACGTACATATGTTAAGGCTATTTAACAAAATTTTAGTCTCTGTGACAAATTATTTTACTTTTATCGTAAATTCATTAGAACTGGCTTTTGCATGTTTCTTACTTTAATTTTAATAGAAAACTGTTTGTAAACCAATCAGTAGTGAGTAGAAATTCCGAAGTAAATTCCCCTCTCGGCGTACGAAAACCACTCCCTCATCAGGCCCGTGCTGAGAGAAAAAATTTTTGGAAAATTTATTGGCTTTTGCACATTGGCAACGGCGAGTACAGCAGTCGATGGAGCGATGAGTTGTATGAGCTTTATAATGATATAGACATAGTGCTGCGAATTAAAATACCGTAGCTCTGCTGGCTTGGCCATGTCGTTCAAAGGGACACTGGCACTCCAGCTCTGAAAATATTCAACTCGGAATCCGCTGGTGGTAGCAGAGGAAGGGGCGGCTCCCACTGCGATGGGAATACTAAGTTGAGAAGGACTTGGCTTGACTTAACATTTCCAATTGGCGTCAGTTGGCACAGAGGAGGAGCGACTGGCGTGCTTTGTTGAACTCGGCAAAATCGCTTAGGCGGGTACAGAGCCAAAGAAGAAGGATATACAAGTATGTAGGTAATACTAGCACAAAGCAAACAAAAAAAAAACAAATATAACACAAAAGTTTAAAATAAAACAAAACCTTGTTTTGGCGCGCACCCGAGGCGAGATCTAACCAAAAGTTAGGGACCAACTCGCATTACCGTCCGTACTACCGGTGGTAACTTTAATCCACCGAAATGTCTGTTTACGTTCAGAGTGAAAAGAGAAATCGATTGAGCCATGACCGTTTGTCTGTCTGGATGTCCAACCGCGCACACGATATCTCAAGTGCGAATTGAAATATATCGACGAGGTAATATTGAGCTTCACCGAAGGAATTCTTACCGGCGGGCAACTTCAGATTCCCACCAGCAGCGAGAGCTGCGGTTTTAACTACATACTTACATCAACTCTGAAATACCCAGTTCCAAAGGGATATGAATTGATTAGACATTCATGCAGTTGTTTTCATAAACGCTGTGGACTGAAATTAACAACATGACTGTAATGGTGAAGTATTGTGATATGACCTCAAGTCAATGAACCGAGCTGCTTGATTGCAGCTTAGCTACAGTCTTCAATTGTATTAAATTCTGCTTCTTATCGACCTATCATCCGACTCAGCTTCGACCCTAGTCTCAAGTATTAAACTCCGTTGAGTCTTCCCTTAAAGAGATATAACTGGAAAACCCCAGAAAGCGTAAAAAATGAGTTTTTCAGTAGCAGGTATTTGTTTTCAATGTGGAAAATAACCTTATCCGATTTTTAATTTCATTATTATTGGTTATAATTAAAGATGCCGCTTTTTAATCGATTAAACCGAAGGTCGATTAATAGAGGCCTTCTGATTTGATTTTTTGCCGATTTTTTAGTTCTGATTCGATCTGTGAATCGATTCAAAAAATTCGGGAATTGACATTCGACTTTTCCTCAATTGATGTATTTTGAACTACGGTTTGCCTCAGAAAATCTATAAAGTTGTGACTTTGAATTTGAGGCTGGTACAAAAAATTAACTTGAGAGGGCAATGACCAAAGAATTTAACCTGCCCAACCTTCTCCTCCGACTACAGGGCCCCTCAGGGAAGCCTCTTGAAAATAACTATATAAGTATAACACTATAGCTATTACTGCAACAAAAAATCCAAAAATTGGAGTTCCAAACTTTATATAAATTTTCATTAAAAATTTTCAATCCTTAATTTGAATCGATAAAAAAATTTTTCAATGATAACAGGTCTTTTCTGAACGGATTTGAAATCAGCATTAATAAACTATAAGCCGAGGTTGGTCCCGCCTCGAGATAAAGCTCGTCCTAATTTTTTTTTTAGTCATGTAATTCATGAAAACAGTTTTTTATGCTATCGTTTGTCCCATAAAAAATTATTATTTCCTTTAAATATTTCCTTTAAATATTTTCGGATATGAACGCATAAGTTTGTAAGTAGCGCAGCTGAGCTAAGATTGATGGCGCTTCGGGCTCTTGCCATGACTTACATGGCACACAAACTGCAACAACTAAAACTTTATGCAGCCGTGCAAACACCAGCCACGTTTGAAATGCCATAAAAAAATTCAATTTGTGCCGCATGCTGAAACGATTTACAGCGACTGAATAAAAAGTAATTACCTAGTGTCATACATAGTCTGGCAACACTGGCGCAAGCAAACAATCCTTGTTGTTGTTAAATATTTGCTGGCAGCGATTGCAGTTGCAGTGGCAGCAGCAGTTGCGGCAAATAATGATATTACAATCATAATTTATCATAAAGGCAACAGCTGCACCAACGACACAGGCAACAGCAATACCAACAACAACGTGTAGTAGCTAAATAAAGTACGTAAGAATTTCGTTTGAATTGAAAAGCAAATGCGACTGATGCATTTTTAAAAGCCTGACACAAAAAGGAAGGAGACTATGAGCATCATCAGAGCGCATAGAACGCGAACTAAGGCCTAGAAGAGGCAGAGCGAATTTATATGCAAAAAGAGGGGGGAAAATGGATTAATTAAAAAACTTAAAACTACATGCGCCCAAATTGGCTATAAATTCGCATTGCGCCGCTTGTACGTGATTGGCATTTCGGTTGCGTCATTGGTCATCACAGCTCAGCGGGCGAGACACGTTTGTCAACAAGCAAAAATGCAAAAACCATGATTTATATGTGCAAGTACAAAATAAGTTGAAAAAAAACACAGCAAACAACAAAAAAAAATATAAAATTAATCGAGAAGTGTGCGAGTGGGAGGGCGACATTTTGTGCACCGCGCTGTTCTTCATAGCTTTTGTGGACTTTTTGTTGTTGTTGCTGAGCAACACTCGCACTGGCTGCGGCTTGAAAACGAAATTAACATTGAATTTCGCGCTGACTCTGCTACCTTTTTTGCTCTTTCGATTATTTCAACTACTGAATAAGTAGTCACTTTAAAGGCCGCGTTAATATTTTTTTGCAAGGCGTTGAGTGTTTGACTACCGGACTTGTTGATGTTTTTTTTTTTCAGCTGCGTGCTGTTTCTGACTTTATAACCTTGCAACCGGAAATGTCAGCTGAATGCTGAATGAAAAAGAATTCGGAATTCGGAATGCGAAATGCGAAATAAGAGACTCGGAACAAACATAAAAATCCACAAAGGAATATCGGAACAAATCGGAAGCGGCAAGAGGGTAAAATTTATATGAATTCAAGTACAGTAAATATTTGTTTTAAGGTTGCACTTGTTTTTGTACGCATAATTTGAGAGCACAACAACAGCAATGAACACAAAAGCTGATAATTTGTTTACGGTACTATAAAAGCCAAGTTTGGGTGGTGCAATGCGAATAGTACAATCGAAGCCTTTTTGGGAACACAACCGCCCAATTAAGAGCAAAAACCGGAAAAGCAGTTAATCAGGCACAAACAAGCCATAGCCGAATAATTAAAAATGCGCTCGCATCGATTAACCGCATTCATTCTGCTGTCAGTGGCAATTGCGGCTGTTGTGGCAACGCCACTTAAAAGACAAAACGCACGCCTACGCACGCTTGCGCATTCAGCGCGGCAGGTGGTCGCGACCACAGCACAGCCAGTGCAAGCGAAAACAGGCTACCCGCCGACCGGCTTTCGACCACGTATTCCCTTCGAGTTGCCAAATGAACGCCAGCCCAAAGTGTTACCAGATGTGACCAGTACCACAGTGGCAACAGCGAAGCCGGAAGAAGCGACGACAGCACTGCCAGAGGAGACAGCTGGAACAGGCGGCATAAATGTTGATGTAGAGGTAGTTGTCGGGAGCGAAGGCAAAGTGAAGAATGACAGACAAGCACCAACCACCGAAACACCGACTGCTGAGGCAGCACACGAAATCGAGGTTGTGGTAGATGAGGTAAACCCAGCGGATGAAGTGGAGGCCCACACACCCGCGATCGAATATGGACCACCGGTGGATGAGACCAATGCGAGCGCGGGTGATGATAGCGCAACAACCGCAGAACCCGTCGGCCACTTTCAGCCGCCAAACCGGGAAGCCGAAGAATTCGCCGCACCCACGCTCGACACGGTCGACACTGCCGCTGGCTTTGATGCTGGCAGTGCTGCTGGTGATGCTAACGCTGATGCTCCCGCTCAGCCTGTTGCTGATTTTCCAACGTCGTCAGCGGCGGCTGCGCCCGTCACGCCTAATGTGGCGGAGAGTGAAAACAATGATTCGAGCGCTGCGCCAATCGACGTGAGCGGCGAGTTAGATGGGCAAGCTGCAGAACAGCATGAGCCGGCAGTCACCTACGGACCACCATCGTCAAGCGGGGCTGATGACGAGGCACGATTACCCGCGGATACCTATGGGGCGCCGGGAGGTGCTGACGGTGATGCTATTACATCGCCTGAGGCGGAGGAAGAGGAGTTCGGTGTGGAACTGAACGAATTGGAGCCCGCGGCAACTTCGGAAGAAGCCGACTTGACAGCAGAGCAAATCGAATTGCTTAACGGCTTAAGCGAGCTGCAGAGTGGACGTCTGATCTTTGTGCCAGCCGATGGCAGCAATTTCCGACAGATCTTTTTCGCAGCGCCTTCGCCACAGCAACGGCGCGCTGGCAGAAATGAACGCTTTGTGCGTTTATAGGTTATATTTTTGTAATGTTAACTGATATTTGTTTTTTTTTTGTATGTGTGTAGTGTTTGTAATTAAATATTGAGGGGTGAGAAACAACCAAAAAGGTACTACATTTTTGACGAGATACATAAGTTTATACATATTGTGAAATCTTATTGTGAGCGATTGGAACATATACCATTACTTGGTCATTCGTAGCTATAACACCGGTTCTTGGCTCCAATTATTGGATCAATATTTTCTAAGTACTTACATTCTCCAGCTTGGTGAATGGTAAGAACTAAGAATATTTAACAAAAAATATTAGGAAACCCTTAATGGCTGACAGCTGCAAGACTTAATGCCTTGGTACAACGTCAGCTTGACTTCAGGATGTACATATAATCGGAGTATCCAAGGATTATAGAGGCGGTTAATGAAGAGCGTGTAGTCAATAGATCTCAAATATAAATGCATTCGAAGCATTTTCAGTATTTTCGTGGGAAGATGTTTTAATGGGGCATATCCCAAGCCCTGGGACATTGACACTGTCATTGGCGTCGGCTGAAGCCTAATAAAAAGAAGTGGACAAATGACATGAATAATTACTACCCTAAAATTAGGATCACCAGCTGAATAACTCAGTGAGAGGGAAGATCAGTATTTTCTCATATTTTCATTAAAAAAAAATATTTATTTTCATTAAAAAAAAATTATTATTGGTCCGCAAAAACTCCGGAAACAAAGTCCGGAGGATGCATCCATCAGACTAGGCCGATCATACTTCGAATAGCCATCAAATTATAACTCCTTTTCTGTTTAACCGTAAACCAATTCTACCACTACGCCAGAAAATATTAAGATGTTTTTTTGAAACAGTACATATACATATTATTTATACACTCATATGTTTGTACATACATTAGCGTGGTCCAAAAAAATGCACGTTAAAAAGTGAAGTCAAAATTTAATGCTATCATACCCTAGATTGTTCTATACCCAAAAAAATAGACCACTACTTTTTCGATCGGAATACTTTATTTTCTTCAAGGGACTCCCTATAATAAAACAAAATACCCAATTATTCATTTGACCATTTTTTCATAGTAATTATATTTTATAGGTCGTCCAAAAACTTCTCAAAATGCAATGGGTGCACCCATACATAAAAAATCGCTAGTATTTATTAAAAGATCGCTAGTAATAAGAGATGTTTAAATAAACAATTGGGTATTATTATTGGAAGTTGTTGTTTTTCCCCCAAACAAAATATATGGAAAACTTTGAGCGCTTTGAGCGACCTCTAAATATTTTTTTGATTTTAAAATCCAATCCGATATAGAACAGTCCGAGGGGTGATAGCATTCAAATTCCGACTTTACTATTTTTTTTTTTTAACACCCTAATATACATACAACTTACACTGTTGGAACGCTAAAAATACACAAAAAAACGCCGAGACGCGGAAATATGTTTGAGTTGTGGATTACGGATCTGTATACCGTTTTGCTAGATCAGTAAAAAATTCAAATTTTAAAGCTTAAATAGTATCCAGCTCTCAAGAAAAGCAAAAAGTCCATATAAAATGACGCAATGCGTGTGTCAAATTTCATTAGAGAAGTACGCAGTTTAAAGAAGTTTGCTACGCTATCTACTACGGTTTTCTAAATTTTTTTGTGAAAAAAATCACAACGCAACCCATTTTTGCAACAGAAATATATGCCCGTCCCATTATTTCTTGAGGAAAGTGTGAGGCAACAGGCTGTGAATTATCAGATGTCAAAATTCCATAGTCACACACACGAAATAATAGCAAATTTTTCTTGGCCGTTTTCTTAGCAGCTGGATACTAAGCTTAAGGCTGGTATGCAGCTCTCAAGAAATCGGTCAAGAAAAATTTGCCATTATTTCGTGTGTGTCCAAGGAATTTTGACATTTTTGATACTTCACAGCCTGTTGCCTCACTCTTTCCTCAAGAAATAATGGAACGGGCATATATTTCTGTTGCAAACCTGGGTTGCCTTGTGCTCTTTTTTCACAAAAAACTTTAGAAAACCGTAGTAAAAAGCGTAGCAAATTTCTTAAGAACTGCGTACTGCCTGAAGGAAATTTGACTTAAGAAAATTTCTCAGCCATTTCTTGTACGTCATTTTGTATGGAAGTTTAGCTTTTCTTAAGAACTGCATACAGGCCTTTAATATGAAAAATGTTACTCATACGCCATTTACGAGTATGGCCGTGCACGATATGGCGTATGAGTAACATTATTTCCTGCTTCTATTTCATACATAAACATTTTCGTTTGACCATTCAAAAGTTGTTTATTTACCGGACGATTTGCATCGTTTGTTACCTTGATTTTTTGGCAGCAAAACATGCCTTAACACAAATAAAAAAATTATAAAAAAAATTATTTTTTAATTTTTTCCTTGTTAAAGTTTGAATTTTTGATATAAAAGATCCATAATCAACGATCCAAAATTAAGTTCACGTGTCTCGGCGTTTTTTGTTGTGTCATTTCAAAACTTGAGATTTTCCTTACAGTTTTATCGACGATGAGGTTTAAAATTATGCGAGATTACCGAGGAGAGTACTCAACGTGAGGTATTTGTGTGCTCATTAAGCTTTTATAGTGCGCATTTGCCGTAAAAATTGGTGCACATAGTATGTGCCACATACTAACATATAGAGATCTCTATACACACATACATACATAATATTTACTAATAAAATAAACAAATCAACAAACAAAGAAATAAATATTGATATAACTTCACTTTGGTAGTGTTTCACTTGTAGTTATATAGGAGTAGTGTTTACATTCAAAGTTAACAGAGCGCACTGAAAGTGCAATAACGTGAATGTGGTGGTTAGTGTCGTAAAATATAAATTCCGTACTACACTCTACCTGCCTCAAACTGGCTTTTTACCACTTATACATACATACAAGCACAAGAGCAACGAGAGCAAAGCGAACGGCAAGTATGAAAACATTAAATAAATCTGTGTCGTAGATTTGAGTACATTTCTCATAATTTGCGCAAGATACAACTACAACAACAACAACAACAACAATAAAAGCAATAGTGCTACAACTACTTTTTACTACCTTTCACAAATGTACAAACGACAACTTCAGTGTTGTAGATATTCATCTTTTTTTGGCTTTCCTGGGTTGCACGCACACAGTCAAACCAAAAGGAATATAAAAACACACACATACTCATACGCAATCCTATATGAACCTCTGAAATATTGTGAGTATGCATGTAAGTATGTGTAAAAACTGTACAAGTGGCCGGTAGTCGCGAATGAAAAATCCAACTGCCATCTTCATTCATAAATCTTTCGTAGCTAAAGCCACCAGCAACTTGTTAGCCCAAAAGGTATGCTGGCTGGCAAAAGTGGGATTTAGAGGTGTGCAAAGGTATGAAATTTGGCATTGAGCAATTTCCGTGGAATGCACTGCGCTGCTGGCGTCTCTGTGTGTGTGTGTGTGTGTGTGTGTGTGTGTGTGTGTGTGTGTGTGTAAAGTCGTGAGAATGGAGCGTAACGTAAAAAAGAAGAACAAGAAAAAACTTACAATAAAAAAAGCAGAAACTACAGGCAAAGGAGCTGGAGGCTATTATAGCGGGCTAACGGCCGTTAAGCGAAGCATAAAAAGTCAAATGTTTGTTTTATTTCCTTTTGCCGTAACATAGATGTATAGACGTATTAATAAAAATGCGAACTGAAGTTACCTTGTAGAGTAGGGCCATGGTTTTATTTAAATAGGGATTCTTAAGTGAGGCAATAGTAAGTAGTGCAGGTTGGGTTAGTTTGTAGTGGTTGGCCCAGACAAAGGACACAATTGGAAATGAAGGGTTTGTTCTTTGTGATACCACGAAAAGTGAACAGAGAACATTAATTTAGTTGGCTAGAGAACATTAATTTAGTTGGCTTTGATCGCCGTGGGTTCACCCCAGGCCAGAAGGATCTTGCAACTGCGCTTGTTCTGGTTTTTACTCGAGCACAGAACTTTCATGGGGGGCTGTACGTGCAAGAGTGTACCGCAGGAGGACAGAGACGTCCCCCATACCCTGTGAAAAGGCTTCAAGGGTGCCGTCCATCAGCCACGCTGTTAACCGCAATGCCATAGGTATTGGTTAGAAAAAAAATACAAAAATAACATAAAAACAAAATTTGTAAAAGTTTTGAAAAATATTCAACATATTTTATTGCAATTCTGGTGTTTGTTCTTTCTTCAATTCATTCAAGTTCAAATCGCGAGCATAAAAAGTTAAAAGCATGATTTTAATCGGTTTCTTATCCATGGAAACGACTATTATTAAGAAAAATATTAAACTGGTAACAAACTAGTCAATATGGGTCAGTACTCGTTCCAAAAAAAAAAAAAAAATGAAGTTGACCTCGATACTTGGGCGCTCTTAGCCAAATACATGCTCTAATTCTACAAAACAAAGCCATTGCAACTACTGCTTATTTACATTTTACTATCTGTTACCTTGACTGCGCGCTACCTTGCTGCCAGCTGAGCAGTCAGGTATTCGGCCAAGTTACACCACGTCGACTTAATGAAAATCCTCGCCATTAACTCTGAGAATGGGACTTTCTGTTTTTCGACGATATTTTACTTGACTGCAGTTGCTGTTTTTGGTTTGAGTTGGGTAGTTATGTGGTTGCAGCTTCGTTAAGCAGTCGGTAACTAAACTTGTTGTTGTTGCGTTGCATATGGTTACATGAGCAGTAGCCTAACGATGCTGTCAAATTCTGCAGTTTGTAAATTTAAAGTTTGACGGTGGTTGGGAGAGGCTATTAAAGTTAGACTTGGAAAAGTTTTGTAGAGTATACAAATGTACGAGTATCTATATATGTATCTGTATTGATATGAGATCCATGTGAGCAAATCTCACGAGTTGTTACATTTTTCGACAAAAACGTATTTTTGGTCGAAAATGATGGCACACTTATCTTAGACAGTGCATTAAAGAACAAGATTCCAGCGCGAAGTTGCAGTTAAATGAAAACTTTAAAAAAGATGTACTACAAAAAGAAAAAAATAACAACTTGTGCGCATATATCCGTAGTTTTGTTTGTAACGTATACGCCCGTAGCACCATACACAGTCAGCTACCACGTTTACTCGCACGCCTTAACTTAAAAATCATATAATTTAAAAGTTAATAAATATTGGTGTGGAAGATTTTTACACGATATTTCTTATGCACATATATATTACTTTCTTAATGTATAAAACAATTTTAGAACCAATTTCGAGTGTGCTAATAAAAATTTAATTTTTTGTTTCTCAAATCATAGTCATCTTTTACTCAATGTATTTTTTTTTCATTTGGTGGCACACTACTTTTATCACACTAGATTCGTTCGCTTTGCCAAGAGGAACATTTTCACCGTTTAGTTTTAACATTTTGAGGTGCCTTAAATTATTATTCTGCATGCGCTCATTTTTTTAATTTGGTGGCACACTGTTGACACTTCACAGATATGTTGTATTTGATGTCAGCGTCAATTGCCACTAACAAGAACATTCTATTTGAAAACTTCCCAAGTTACTAAAGAAAACAATTGTGATTTTTTCGAGTTACAGGGAAAAAATGAGTAATTTCGTATTTTTACCTAAATAGTTTTATTTATCTTTTTATTGAACTAGTTTATGGGGCTCCATTGATTGATATATATGCAAGGAGAATGCTTTAGCGTTTTTTTTTTTTTTTTGAGAGAGAAGGGGGTTACACTAAAAAAACCAACTCGTGAGGTTTGCTCATATATGTACCACGTTAGTTTTTAAATGCTAATATCATGAATGGAAACTTATGCAAGCTAAATACATTTTTTCAAGTTTTTTCTGAAGCAATAAAGATTTAAGTGATTGAAGTAGAGTCCCTGAAATGTTTTTTATTTATTATTGTAAAATAAAATAATGGCAAGTGTTAAAGCAATCACGTTGCTTATGCTCCCTTGAGGTGAGCGCTTAGGTCATTTACTTTTAGTTGATGCTACTAGCAATGGAAGCAGTGGCAAATAGCCAAAGTGAAAGACAACAAAAGATTGAAAATAATGCATCAGGCACACACAACACATACACTTAAAGCGACAGTTTTATATATGAATAAAAGTGAATACAAGCGGACAGTAATGCAAAAGGCAAGAAGCAAAACGCAAAGGACAAAAGCCAAAAAAACATGATGTATAGTATAGTATAGTCTTATTCAAGTTGTCGTTGTTTTTGAGCTGCAGCAATAGCTAAGTGCATGCTGCCATTTGAGTGCAGCGAGTATTTCATTTCTTAAGTGACATTTCTACTGTCACATTTTCTTTCTGTGCTTTGCTTAGTGTCCGTCCTCCTGTCTACATTGCTCCTTAGTTGGTACCCTACTACTGCTGGAATTACTGCCGCCACGCACATTTGTTAGCGCACTCGCGGCACTTTAACTGCCCCAAAGCCGCACTTAGTAGTTAGACAGCCAGCAAATTTTTCAAAAAGTCTTTCATTGCCACCACATGCCCCCTTTTGGCAGCATCGCAGCTGTTACCCTATTTTTATTGTGTTTTTTATGTTTCTCTTTTCTTAACTTATTTAATAGAAACTGTTTTTTTTTTTTAACTGTTGGGTTTCGTCTGCCTTAAGGAGATTATGCTGCGCTGTATTGTCAAGAACGTGACCACAATTTCACTGGATTAAAAGGCGTGGCAGGTAGTGAATGGGACCGGATTATTATGCCTTCGTGACGGGGCTTGTCGTTCGAAAAAAGTACAATATAAAAAAGTGTTTTTGCTATTTTAATAAATTCTTTTCGATCGTTTGCTGCTTTGTTCGACGACTAGCTTTATTTGAAATTCAACTGCATTTACGCTTTCTCCTGACAATACTAATATCACTGCAAAACTATCTACTCTCCATTGCATTGCTGTAGTTATAATGGGAGTGCCAGTTCCTGCCGATCGTTTTTATAGTTTTTTTTTTCTATCTCAGCACGTCGTTTAACTTATAAGTAGACTGTGGATTTGTATGCAAAAATACGGAACCTAGAAATATGTACCACATAACCATAAACAAAGTGTATAAATTTCTATACATTTTGTTTATATTTAAGTGGTACATATTTTTGGGGTCCGCTTTCTGCATAAAAATCCGCAGTCTACTTATAAGGCACAAAATTATTTACCGAAAAATCTCTTGCTTTGGAATTAAAGCGAGACTACAATTTTGTATGCGTTTGAACGTCTTTGGAAGTCTTTGGCAGGACTTGGAATTGACCCGATGCATTCGAGTTTCCCGATAAATTGCGATAATTCAATGAATTTCTAAAACACTTAAAGCCGGTAACTCAACAAAATTCGATAACTCGACCAATTTCGATAATTTCCAATATATTTCGATAGCAATGAATTTCTATGGCTCGATAAATTTCTATAACTCACAAATGTATACATCGATGTAATTCGACAATTCGATAAACTTCGGATACAGTGGCGGATACAGGATTTTATTTGGGTAGGGGCGATTGGGATCGACTTGTCGAATAACGTTAAATTACAGGCATCTAACTTGATTCGCAGCGGAGTGACCAATCGAAGCTATATGACCTACAAGCATCCAAGGTTCTAGTAATTTTTATGAAGTCCGAATTAAAATGTTTTGTGATATAATGTTTGTCAAATGAGGGATGTAATTAAGTAACTTAACAACTTATTCGGAATTTTGATTATAATAATTTAAATTGCAAACTCAATTTTGCGCTTTCCTTTTGGGAATCTTTGTATTATCCGTTCAGTGTCAATTTCAATATCTAAGGGCCAGCTTCAGAGGCAGTTTAAACTTAGATTACGTAAACTGAATTTAAAATACACAGCCGACTGACATTTGATTGGCTAATCTAAGTTTATAGCATTCATGGTACTATGGAACCATGTTTTGACCGGCGAAGGGGAACTCTTTCTGAAGTAGCATTACTAGCTAGAAGTGTAGTTAGAGCGAGGAGAAGTTTGTTAATCAACGGAAAAGCATATTCGTCGTCCCATTTACCAAGAACTTCTGCTGCTGATTTTAGGTATGGCTTTTCGCTTGCCCCATTTCTTCATCGTTCTGACCACACTTTATACTCTCCTTCCAAACTGATAGCATCTTTTTGTAGCGTATTATATTCCCTAATTGTATATGTATGGAAGTAATAGTTCAACTCAAAAATGTTTATGTAATGTATATTTCGGCAATCTTTCGCGGAGATCGAGCTAAATATTATGCAACAGCGGTATAAATATTACCTTCGATAATAATCTTCGGCGCTAGATGCACGATAATTATCCCGAAAATTTTATCTATCCGCTCTCCGAGGAAGAACAATGTCCAAATAGTATAATTCCTTAGCGATATCGGTAACTAATGCGGCAAGCTTTTTCTACGCATTTTACTGTTATCCCCCTACAAATTTCTGGTTACACAGTTGAATGTGAAATTTTCTACATTCACCGCGGAAATAGACAAAAAGTACTATCAAAAAGTGTGATTCGACATGCATACATATAGTTCTTATCATAACTTTACGACACTCACATATTGGCAAAATTTCACCATTTATTTTAAAATTTTTTAATTTTAATTTTTGTTTTAAAGGTATAGCATATTTTTAACAGAAACCATATAAATCCAAGTTTGAATCGTTGTGCAACGATTTTTTATAAACATTTTGTAGCCCAATTTCAAGCACCATTGATTTTTGGGAATTTTTTTCGTCAAAGGTGTTGCTCATTTTCTTCATATAACAAAAAAATCGTTGAAAATGTTTTGTATTGAATAAAATAGCTAACATGGTCAACAAAAAAAAATGCCAAAAATCAGTTACTTTAAACTTGTAGTAATATTGAATGGGCTAAAAAACTTCTCACTCAAAATATTTCTTAAAAATCGAATTAAAAAGTTCGAAACTTTTACAAAAGTTTATTGATTTTTTAAAACGTTGCACAGAGATTCAAGCTTGGATTTATATGGTTTTTGTTAAAGATTATAATACATTTTTATAAACAAATAATAAAAGTTAAAATATATTAAGACAAATCTTGTCAAAATGTAAATGCCGTAAAGTTATGACAAGGTCTATAAATTATATATAATTTAAGAGATTTACATGCTTTCTTGTTCTATAAATAATCTTGTGCAAGCCTAAAAAAGGGATTATGATTGAAGATTAAAAAAAACAAATTTTTTAATTTGTTTCCAAATTTCTCGTTTAACCGAAATTTTTTCCAGCTCTGGGGGGCGATCGCCCTGTATCCGCCACTGTTCGGATATCTATACAAATTTCGATAATTCGGCTCGTTTTGATAGCTTGGTAGTTTGAAGGCTATCAACTAATTTCGATGACTCGTTACACTCTGGTAAAACGATAAAATGCGATAAGCATTGATACCTCGACAAACTTATGTAACCTTGAAATTTTGATAGCTCGATATATTTTGAAAATTCGATTCGATAAATCTACAAATTTCAGTAAAACTATAGATATCGATAGCTCGATAAGTTGAAAGAACTCGAAAATAATGGTAAATCAATAAATATCGATAACTTGATCATTTTCTATAACTTCCGTTTTGCTGGATTGAATACTAACTTATTTCACATTCATTGCTCATTCATTGGTTAGACTTGAAAAGATTCTTTTTCCAATAATTTTCGAAATGTTTAAAAAAGTCCAATGTTTATTGCGTATGTATTTCTCATTGTTTTCATTTATGTCTTTGTCTCCACTCCTTTGCCTTGACTTTTTGTCTTAATCGTTTTTATTATATATTTCTTCATCATCACATTTACATTTATTACAAAATTGTATTTCAAATACGAAGTAAAACAAGGAGCGAAAACAACTCAAATTGAACAGTTTGCAACAACAAATGCGAAAATTTTTAAACGACAAGTTTGGCAGTAATTTTCAACCGTTTTGAAACCATAAAAACTCTCCTTATTTACAGAAAAATAACTTTCCCATGGTGTTCTTGCTTTTCGGTACAATCGCCAAACAAAGGCGGACAAAATTTATGTTAGCGGATTGATATATAGATGCCTAAACCGATTTATATAAATCATAAAGCTCACTTCATCTTTTCTCACTTAATGAATTCATTGTGGATATATAAACTATCATAATTTAGTCCTCGTACCTTGCCGTTTAACACAACCCAAATTTGCATAAATGCACACATACATACATACACAGGTAGTACTTCCAATTCCCACTTTAATTTCCAAATCGAATCATAATCAAGCTTCGACTTTTTTTTACTTCAGCTTTCTTCACGCACGATTGCTAAATTCATTTTCACAACAATAAATGCGCTGGAAATGTATTGAAAACTCTATTAGAAAATTCCCAATGGTCGCATAAAACAAGATTATACATATCGTTACCTTAATATAGAAAGGACCTAACTCATATAGTCGCTGAACGGCGAAAATCCGTAACTAAGTAAAAATTCAAAATTCCCTTTTGATTCATTATGATGCACTTCATCGAATTCTAAGTCCCCACATCATTTTAAGCAATAAAAATTGTTTGTTAGTTACGGCTTTTTTGCATTTCAGCGACTATATGAGTTAGGGCCTTTCTATATTAAGGTAACGATATATACCTTTATGTATGGGTGTACATATGTGTGTGTACGCCGTATACGACCACGTGCACCGTTTAGTATTTTACCTAAGTAAGTATCTGTCGGAGTAGTGAGGAGGGCCACCAACGCTGCTTGAACGTTCCATGAACGTGCCTTCACAATTTCGGTGCTGTTGCCATGAACTTCACATGGCATGAAGTGAAAAATATTTCTTAGACTAAGAGATAGTCTTGCGCTTGTCTGTTCACATGCGTATAATGTGCATAAATATGTATAATCCAAGGCAAATATCACGTACCAAAAATTTTCGTGGCAATTCTCGTTTAGTTGACAGTCACTTTTTCACGCTTGGTAACATTAACTCCAACACGTGGTAGAATTAAAGCAAACAGTTGCGTATTTTTTATTTTCTTTATTTCAACTGTAGCCTATCTATGTACACAAACAGGTAGATTAGGAATTTAATGTTACTTTTTGTTCCCATAAAGAGCCAACATACGTATGGAGTTGATTGTTTGCGTGAATGTGAGCCGTAGGATTTTTGCTATTTTTTTAAGTACAGTATATGCGGGATATTTGTTTATTAGTTCGTTAAAGCAGGGGAGAGATCAAACTCATACACAGCATATACATATAGATACATATATTGCCGATATGTTAAACACAAACAGCTTTTCGCTAAACTGTAACAAATTGCCGAAATATATGAGCAAAGTAGAGTAAGGTCGAAGAAGTACCGAAACTACTAATTTTTCTATTGTCCCTCGAAAATTTCATAATTGTTTTTTTTTTTTTAAATAACTTTGGGAAGTTTTCAGAAAGAATGTTCACAATAGAAGCAATGAAAGTTGGGACCAAATACAACATGTCTGTGAAGTTTTACAAGTGTACCATCAAATTAAAAAACTGGCAGCATGATTTTTTCATTTTAAAAGTTTAAGATGCTTCAAAATATCAACATTAAACGGTGAAAATGTTTTTTTTTGCCAAAACGAACCAATCTGGAGTAATAAAACTAGTGTGTCACCAAGTGAAAAAGAAATACATTGAGATAAGATGACGACGATTTGCGAAACAAGAATTCCAATTTTACAATTTTTATTGGCACACTCGAAATTCATTCTGAAATTGTTATACACATAAAGAAATTAATATGTAGGTATATTCTTGAAGAATACTGTAGAAAAATATTCCACGCAAATATTTAGATATTTTTATGTAAATAATATGACGTTTAAGTTAAGGCGTGCGAGTAAACGTGAGCTGGTTTTGTACGGAGCTACGGGGCGTATACGTTACATACGTAATTACGGGTATATTAGCACGAGGTGTTATTTTGACTTTTTTTAGTATATCTTTTTTAAGTTTCCATTCAAATATATTTTCGAGATGGAATTTTGTTCTTTATGCAAAACTGAAGGTAATGCACTCTCTAGGTAACAACTCGTGAGATTTGCTCATATACATATGTAACTTTGTCTGCCCTACTGTCGAATGCTGGTACATATGTCAAAACAAATACGTTTTCTGCAATTTAAAAAGGTCAGCGAAAACAGTAAAGCCGTAATGGAATCACATGACGGTGATATAGACGCATTACACCTGGCAGATACCTTCAAACAGTTGCATTGAGCTTTTTGTTTACACAAAAAAAAAAAAAAACAAGGAGTGCTAATCATTTGCAGTTCAAAATATACATAGATAAAATTCATCAAAACTCATTTGGGCTCATTGAAAATTAAAGCCAAACTTCCTTGCATGAGCTATCAATAAAGGAACTAAATATGTCCTGCGCGAGTCGTCGAGGCAGCTGCTAACTTACAATGCTTTGCCCGAGCGCTAAGGATCGGAATAGTGGCTAGAGCTGCCGCGGCAACAAGCACAGTAATCAATTTATTGGCAATGCAATGCAATGCCTGCTCAGCCGTTATGGCAGCAACAGCAGTTGGCAGAGCTCGTTGCCGCATCCTTTTTACATCCTATGCGCTTTCTGCTCCTACTCCTAATGCTCATTCTTGTCCTTTTCCATTCATCCGATTGCGTTTAAAATTTATACTGACATTCGATGCATTCATAACTGGCTGCCTTCCCGTCAATGTCTGCATTGCGCATTCTCTCAGAGGCGGTTGCGGGTGTTGGTCCTGGCCCCGTCATTGTCATCCATGCTATGCTGGTGCGCTATGACGCGTATCTCATTATCTGTGACTTTAATTTCATTTCGCAATTCTGCAATCAATCCACCCAGACGCCTTCCATCTTTCACTACGCCAACTTGCTGCTTTTTCTTTCAGCCTTACAACACTTTGTTGTTATTTTTATTCTTTTTGTTGACTTTTTCTATCGTGCTGTTGGTCAGTGTTGCTGCTGCTGCAGTAGCTGCTGCTGTTGATGTTGATGTTGTTTTTGTCTGCAGCGCCCAGTGCACGGACTTCAAAAAATAATAGTGGTCGATTTTACATACAAAAAAATGTAGTAGTTGGCAGATATTTTAGATATTAGATAGTTTCTGCTTGTTACCGAATATTCTGACACCGGAATATTTTGTTATCAAGTATATATATACCACCACTTCTTGTAACCGCAATTCTAAGTACTTTGGTAACAATTTAATCTATTCAGCAATTGAGTAGTCCACTTGCAAATAGCGTCATGTGATTTTATATTAGAAAGCCATAAATTTGTAAAAAGGACTACGGCAACAAGTAACATTTAAATTGAATCTTTTTTATTGTTACCGGAAAATTTGGACAATATGACATAAGATAACATTAGCAGTCTATACGACCTAAAGCAGTTTTCTACGTTCATCAGAAGATGGGTACTTTTGAAAGTTTATAAATAAGTATTATAGAGACTTTTGGAAGATGAGTTAACATTTGATGCTATTTTTTTCAGAATATAAAAATATTTTGCGCTGTGTTGTTAGTGGACATGAAACTGCTTTAAATACTGGTACGAAATCCACCAAAAACTAAAAATTGAAAAAAATTTACATAGCGCACTTTGCAAATGGACTACTCAATTCGCTATGAAGTTTGGTATAAATTCTGGTGTTGCATACTTCACGGAGTAATACTTTGTTACCTGCTTATGAGATGGTAACAAAATTTACCAATGCGCAGAATGCATAAAGGATTTAAAAATTACCAGGAACTTTATTTACCGGTAACAAAATTTTCGTTACCAATGCAGAATAGGCCTGTTAATGTCAAAATTATGTATTTGTTGTACATTTGTTTAAATGCTTACTGGTCGAATCAAACAGAATTCATATAAGATGATAGCAGCAGCATAAAAACAAAAAACTACACTAACAAATTATACACACAATGACAATCCGAACACAACAATCGTACAACAAACAATGAGTGAGTACAATTCGCTTGAAATCAGCTGCTTGTAGCCCTGTCTTATGTAAATTTCCCTTGATTCGAATCGAATGAAATAAAATGGCAGTGATTTTCTCTCCAATACAATTTGAGTTGAAAAAGCAAACTCACTACCGAATGCCGTAAATATCGAATCTAACTTTATTCGAACACGGGCCCTGTTCTCATTTAAAAGAGGCTGAAAATTTTTTTGATTTAAATTAGATTTGAAATGGTTAATGGTTGCAACCTATTCGTTTGGCAGTCTCCCACACAAACTTATTACAAGTGAAAAATATTTACATAGACAGCTGCTTGAGATGCAATTTCACTTTTAAATTGGTTATGTTCAGAATTAACTTTTCACTTTTATTTAAGATGTGTCCGATGACAAAATATGGACACACATTTACAATGCGATCTCTTTGCTTTCTTTCCGGAAAATATTGGTAGATTTTTAGCCTTTGTTGGTAAAAATAGTAGAAAATATAATACATATAGCTAAAAGGTTTGGAGATCTACCAATAAAGTGGTGAAGTCCGTGCACTGGCTGCGCCGTTATTTTATGTTACTGCCAATTGATTGACACTGCTTCTTCTTCTTCTACTTCTTTCTTCCGTCTTCCACTACAACTACCCATGGACTTTTTTGTTACATTGGCTCGCTTTTTATTTTTTTCTTGTTATTGTTGTAGTTGTACTTGCAGTTGTTAACGATGTGTTCGCGTCCTTGCTCGGCAATATGCCGCAGTCTCTTCATGTCTCTTTATCTGTTTTCGCTGCTGACGGCGCTATTTGCCCTCTGGCCAGCTGATGGCGCCGCGAGTGGCGTGCAACAACAAAAAATGATAGCAACACTTCCAGTGATGCGGCAACAACAGGCAATCGTTGTTTGTAGTTTTTTTTTGCAGTTAGCTGTTGGCTGTTGGCTGCTGCCTGTTGCAGCTGCATTTCTCGCTCACTTCCTTTCAATGTTGCAAACGCGTGCGAATTTTTCGTTTTCCTCGTACGTTGCATTTTTATCTTTCTTTTTATTATTTTTATTTTTCTCGTTTTTGCTCAACCTTTATTTAATGTTCGTTGCCGCACTCATTCTATCTTCCATTTTCAATCTATGTGCATTCCCGTACACAGACACACACAAATGCACACCTGGGCAAAAAAAAAAGCCTTCCGAATAAGTGAGTGCGTATGTATGCCAGCAGCGTTTACTAAATTATTGCTACCAGCTGCAACATTTTTCGCCTTGCTGTAGCAACACTTTAGCCCCACTTCCTCTTCTCGCAAATGCATGCAGTCTTCACTTGCGCAACGACATCTGTCTTCATCAGCTGAAAGCTGTTTTTCCTCTGGTACATGTACACATATTTTTCTACGCTACTGTTGCACCATTCAGCAAACAATAAGCGTACATTTGTAGTTCGATGGTTTTCATCGAAATTCTTTCTTCTTTTCTCTGCTACTACAAAATATGTTATGTGAATTCGGCTGCATTTTTACATTGTCAGTCATTTATTGAATTTCGTTTTTGGCGATTGCCACACACTTGTGTTAAATTTTTTCTACGCTTGGGTTGTTCTTTTTCATTGTAGTTTCGAGAGCCACTTTGCTAAATTAACTTTGGATAAATGCGAAAGCAAAAATGCATTCCGAGAGTCACTGCAATTGCATGGCGTTGCATTAGCATTGCGCACAGCTAGAAACTTCATACCACGAATGCTAGAATGGCATCAGCTTATGTAAGTAGGTATATGAGCAAATCTCACAAGTTGTTACATTTTTCGACAAAAACGTGTTTTTGGTCGAAAATGGTGGCACACTTATTTTAGACAATGCATTATCTTCAGTTTTGCATAGAAAACGTGATTCCAAACGAAATTGTATTTAGTTAAATGAAAACTTAAAAGAAACGTAAAAATAACAACTCGTGCTTATATACCCGTAGTTGTACATGTAGCCTATACGCCCCGTAGAATCCAATCAATTTTATTGTCATAAAGTAGAACTTCTGAGTAGTACCGTGGGTTTTTGGCAATATTTTTTTCACGCAAAAAAAAATTTCGAAAATACTTTATATGGGAAAAATGCAAAACACCTTTAATAAAAAAAATTCTCACTATAATTTAATGGGCTACAAAACTTTATACTCAAGAAAAAATCTGATTAAAATTGTATTGAATTTTCTCGAGATTTGCCCAAAGTTTAGAAATTATATATTTTGTTGTAGAATGAACCGCAGCATTTATAAAAAACTAGCCGAAAAATATTATAATAGAAATTGGTGCATATATTGTGCAAAATTCGCTGTGCTAATACTTT
Organism: Rhagoletis pomonella; assembly: GCF_013731165.1. NCBI lineage: Eukaryota > Metazoa > Arthropoda > Insecta > Diptera > Tephritidae > Rhagoletis > Rhagoletis pomonella. The sequence goes on from NW_023458559.1 coordinate 53,274,822, forward strand.
TTTCCGGCAGTATGTACACTACGTCAGAAAAATATTTGCCAATGGTAAGACATGCAATTCTTATGTTATTATAAATATGAGAAAAATTTTCTTTATTGAGACGTGGACGTGGTAACAAATGCAGCAACTGCCATCAATAGACTAGCATTGGCTTTTTCTATAACACAAAGGGTTCTTTCATGGTAGATAAGAAATTTCTTGCCCAGTTTAAAAGTTATTGCTGAAACTGGGACATCAAAAATTTAAAACCCCGTTGGAGTAAATGCAACACTCTTGTAACAGTACAATTTTCGTAAATAAAGACAAATAAGTTTTTCTTGGTTGAGCCAGAAATTGGGGATTTTTATTTTTCCAATATGCTTTCTTAGGTAGCTCTGTATAGTCCATGCTTCGAATATGTCCAATATTTTTTCCTCTAATTGACCGCAAACTATAATTCTATAGTCCTATAGGACTATGGACTCAGCTCCTTGGTTATTTATTAACAAAAAGTATTATTACTAATAGCACCACCAGATAATCCGATTATAAAATAGTGAGTAAGCGACTCTAAGTTTCTCAAACTATATTTCAACCACTATTACAGTATACATATTTTAGCCCGATCAACATTAAAAGAGATGCCCTCCTTATAGGCAGCAGGAGCTCTCCTAAGTTCTCTTCACCTAAGGTCTCTTATTTGTTATGAAAATTCAGATATCAAAAATATCATCATTGTATATGAAAAATTAGGCTATTTCCATACAAATTTTCTTAATTTAGATCATGAAAAGTTAAATAAAAAAAAACTAAAAATAAAAGGCTCCGAAAAAGTATTAAAAACATTTTAAGTTTTTTTATTCGTGAAAAAATCCCAACACTTTTTTAGCAACGTCCTCATAATTTTTTTAGATACTTGACGCCGAATTCACAGTGCTTAGTTAAACCATTATTAATTAATCACCAACAAGAGTTTAACTATTAATTTATATTCAGAGTCACATAGGACCACAGTAAAGAGTTAACTCACATTCGGCAGTTAACTGTTTAACTATTGGGGCATGGTAGTATTAACTTTTGCTGACTGAGCATTGTGACTATCAAAATCGATAGTTAAACCCTTGTCAGTGGTTAACTACGCACTGTGAATTTGGCTCTTAGATTTATAGTATAAAAATAAAAAAAAACTAGGGATAATGTTTGCAAAATCAGTGAGAGTATAAATCAAAACACTTATTAAGGCTAAAACCTTTTGAGAGCCAATTATAGTTCTAAGCGAGACCTTTTCGGCGACATAAAGATTTCAAAAAATAGGACATCAAATAAGAAAGGTATATAAAATACACAAAAATTCCTCTGAAGTCTAGAAAAAGTAAGTCTGATGAGGAGATGTTGGGATCTCCGAAATAGCTGCTATAACTTCTACCGTTTAGACTTTGTTGTTTTTCCATTTTTCCTAACAAAAAAATCGTGGTAAAAAGCTCAATTGAAAGCACTATTGAAATAAAAATTAATACGCCACAACAAAATTTACAAAAACAAAATCGTAGTTATAAAAATAACACATTTCGATGTGCATATTGTACCGATGTACTTATTATTTCTTAGTTAAAAAGGGTACATATTTCACCTTTGTAATTAGACGAATTGGTGAAATTTTTTTCATATCAATAAGAGGACTTTCAAAGGACACGCCTTAAAATAAAAGACAAAACATGGTTTTAGAAAAATAAAAAAAGTCAAAGGACAGCACCCTAGAAAAAAGTACTGTCCTTTGAGATAAAGTACGAATGGTCAACGTAATTATATTTGAACTTAACAGGCTATTAAACTTCATACCCAAACATTTTCTGAATATTCAAATTAAAAAGTCAAATTTTTTATGAAAATTGGTTGAGTTTTTTTACATTCTTTAAAAAGTCTCATTTATATAACTTTGGTTAAGGCATGAACCATATCGTTATAAGAAATAACAACAAAATTTCAGCTTGAAAAACATTGTAAATATTAAAAAAGAAACACACACTGTTCATCAAGTTTTGACCGCCATTGTACATAGAAGTCAATGTGTTTTTATTGCGTATACGACCTGTATTACTTTGAAGTGCTTTTGTTAATTTGCGAGAGTTTTCCATAAATGAAAAAAAGTTGAATCACCCTAATGTATATACATAAATATGTAGTGTATGTGCGTACGTATGTGTAATTTTAATTAGATAGCAAGTTGAAGTGGAAAAATATTGTGAGTTTTATTATGTTTGCCATTGATTTTATGTTTATTTGCTTGCCTTTCTGTTTTACTATTTACTTTTCCCACTCGTCTCTTACACATCAGTGAGTATCTAAATGAAATTGATACAAATATTTGTGATGTTTGCTATTTTCATAAAAAAGTGAGCAAATCCAATGAAGCAGAGAGGATTTTGTAAATATTTAAATGCGCTTCGAATGCGACAAATTGGCGAAATGAATGACGATGCCGGCGGGTGTGTGTTGAGATTAAATTATATTAACTTTCATTGGGAAAAATCGCTGTTCAGCATTTTTGATGGGGATTAATAAAACTGGCTTGACATATTTTTGGATAGCAAAACCGAAATTTATATCCGGCGCAGGTATCACATATCGTCGTTTCAACTTTCTCTGAAGTACCTTTGCATGATAAGTAGGGATGTTTACCCGATTTCAAACGTTTCCGATAATATGCAGAGTTAGACTTAATGATATAATTGAACCTAGTTAGGTACAAATAGATTAAGTGGTTACCGGGGTACACCTTTGTAGTTATAAAGTGGGCGGTGCTACGCCCAATTCCTAAAAGTCTATAGCAGTCTTATTTATTGTTAGGAAATTGTTGTAACTATTAACTTGGAGTAAATTAGCGTCCTCATTGAAATATCGGAATTTTCATATTTCTCAAAATTTACCGTTATACGGGAAGCGGGTGTAATTTTAGTCCGATTTGAATAATTTTCAACAAATTGCTTTACCGTACCAAGGTTATTAAGTGGACCGAGTTTGGTATAAATTGACAAATCGGTTACTGATATACACATTTGTGGTCATAAGTGGGCGGGGCCACGCCCATTATCCAAAAAATTATAGTATTCTAAAATTCTGATAAGTGGTTATTGCAATTATCGACTTTAAGTGAATTAGCTCCATTAGTTACTAATTTATCGCAATTTTCGTGTTTCTGTAATTTACCGCTATATGGCAGGTGGGCGTGGTCATTACCCGATTTCAAAGATTTTCAACAGATTTCTTAGCTAGACCCTATCCAAGCCTCGTACCGAGTTTGGTAGGGATTGGTGAAGCAGCTAGTGATATACAGCATTTCACCATAAGTGGGCGGTACAATGCCCATTTTCCAAAAATCTCATAATAATATTATTTTTTACCACATTTCTAGTCCACATACTACAACTTGCATCTAATATTTACTGAAATATCGCAGTTTTTGCATTTTTCGAAAATACCGTTGTATGGGAAGTGGGCGTGGTTACAGACCGATTTCGCCCATTTTCAATACCAACTTACCTTGGATAAAGGGCCAAATTTCGCTGAGTATCTCACTTTTTGCTCGAGTTATCGTGTACATGGACAGACGGACGGACAAAAATTGCTTCGCAAAATCCTGGTTGATCTGTCAAACAGTCAGTATACGCACCTTTTCGGAAAGCGGGCGTTCCCATGAAAGCCTCGCAAACTTCAAACAGCTGCACCAACTATTTATCTACATAAAACATCAAACCGCAAGACCAGCGCACCACCCAGCAACTCTACAGATTTAAATAAATTCATCAAGTTGTAAGCCGCTTCCAGCCGTGGTAAAAAGGTAATATCGAAGGTTGAACTTTTCTCTCTCCGCGCACTCACTCAGCTATTCAGTCACCTACATAGTACATAGATATCAACAGTTTTGTATTGGATGTGCGCTGTGTGCCATGGCCAGCCAGGGTAAAACCTTTAAAGCCAGCGTGAGCGTGCGTATTTCGCTCGATTTTATCGCATTTGCTTTAGTGCTGTTTTACCTGTATATCCTTATGTTATAGTCGGTAACCTTTTTTTTTCTTCCTCGTCTAATAGATGACTCAATAAATTTGAGGTTGAATGAAATGAAATGCACACATTTGCGTTTTCCGTCCAGTTGATTGCGATTTTATTTACATCATTTCAGCTTTGGTAATTTTCCTTAACTTCGGTTTGATGATGTTTTTCTTGTGTGTTTACATTCATTTGGCGCTACATTTTGCCTGTCAGTGACCAGAATTTTTTAAGTTTTTCTCATCTCCTTTGGTTGATCGCTTAGTTGTATTGTTTTTCGTCTTCTTACCATTTTTCACCTCAGGCCAGGTTCAAGTGATGCAGTCGTTAGTATATCTTTGGACTACACTCCCTCACTTTTCTGTCAGTCGTTGCCAGCCCGCATGTCTAACAAATGTCCGAAATAAATGTAACAAAAAACTCTTGCCACAATTGTCGTTTGCTATCGTTCCACAAGTTTTTTTCACATCATCGTTAAGCATTGTTGGTATTTTGTTGTCTTAACTGCTGCTATTGTACTTACAGCTGTACAAAGTTGCTGAACGATCTCCGTACCTTTGAATGGCTTATTCGTTATTAGTCTGGCTGTGGTTTTATGTTGATGAATTTGTTGCCATTCGTCGCTGGTTGCCCAACAAGTGTATCACCGCTGGTTGCCACTATTTGCAACACACATACACAGGACATTCAGTGTTGTTAATTTACCTGAGCAGTCGTTGTACTTGTTTTATTTGTTTCCAGTTTCGCGTTTTACTGTCTGACTTTTATTACACTGCTGCTCTGGCAAACAGACAGACAGACAGATGTTGAGGTTAACTTTTCGATTGTTTTTGAGTGGTTTTTGTGGCAAAATAAATCGTCGTATAACAGGCTATGGTATTTTCTTGCTAAAAGACATAATATCCAGCTAGCCAAATTTTCAAATTTGTATAGAAACGCTCATTGGTATTTCAAATTAGAGATATATTATTATCAGACCTGGGAGGTCTATACGGACATTTTGTCTATACGGATATTTCGGGTATTCGAATATCTGATCGGTAAATCGGAATAACCGGATACCCATATAACAAAACTAATGGTTATTATACGGATATACAGATATTTGGATAACAAAATTAAGGCATTTCGGGATTTTCGAATCCTAAAATTAACAAAAAATGGTATTATTTTGTGTATCAATGAAGTGTTATATTATTTAGTGTTTCATCCTAGTACAGATATTCGACAAATTATTTAAAAGTGCTAGCCACAGCTCGATGAATTCAGGAATATCCGAATTTTTTCGGTATACGCAAATATCCGACTATATCCCAGCCCTAATTATATTCTATTTTCTATTTTTTAATGCCTCAATTTTATATATTCAGCTCTGGAATAACCAGGCAATTTTTTAAATGATCATAGATTTATGCCCGAAAGCCGATAGGTCGTTGCTTATGCGAATGACACTCCTGGACATTCCACCTATAGACCTATACTCAGGGAGTCTAACAGGCTGCGACCAACTTGCAAGGGTCACGCCATCATCCTCGGTCACGGAAACTCACTGAGAGAGTCCTATAGACTCTCTAATCACTGCAATTTTTTCAGGCTGAGATATATACAATTGACATGGCGGCAAGGCTGGTGAGCTTGATCGACCTAGCTCCATCTAAACTTGCCTTCGTTGTTGACAGTCAGGCGGATATTAAAGCCTTAGTGTAGGCAAAGACTAACTCGATATGCGTTAAGGAATGCCTAAGATCCCTACAAGCTCTACAGCAATGCATTATCTATCTTTACTGAGTTCCGGGGCAGATTGGTGGCCCGGAAAATGAGGAAGCGGGCGAATGTGCTGGAAAGGGATCTGAGATGGGGCTTGGGGAAGCGATCCAGATCGTGAAACCTCCCCTGCGGTCGTGAAACCTCCAATGCGATTTCTGTCTTCAGAAGTTGAGAGAGTGACCAGGGCAGCACCCAACAATAGGTGGGAAATTCTGCACACCTGCATGGTATCAGGCGGGCTCTGGCCACGGCTCGATGAACAAATAACAAGGAGTTTATAAAGGCTTTCATAACCAAACGTTAGGCTTCTCACAGGAATACTAACGGGACCCTAGACCATTGGCTATATGACCGCCGGGTTCGGAGCCCCGTATAATGATTTCTGTAGAAGCTGCAGAGATGGGGAGGAGATGGAATCCGTTCAGCACTTCCTTTGCGAGTTACCAGTACTCCGACGAAAACGCCTCAAGTTTCATAGGGACCATTTCTTCGAGAGATTGGATACCTTAGGGAAAGCTCCACTGGAAGGGCTGCTAGAATTCTCGAGGGAATCCAAATGGTACGAAGACATGTAGAGATGGGCATGGGGTAACCCCCTGGGCATTGAAATGGGCCTTTGTGGCCTCCGAGTGAATTCTTCTCAGACCTGCCCGTTTAACCTAATTTAACATATGCCCGGTATGCAGAAAAAATTTACTCGACATTTTTTAACGCTTGAAAATGCTTTTTTCTCTTTTTAAATGGCTAACAATTGTATGCATATTTTTAAGTCATTACCACTTTTCGTCCATTTTTAAATGACCAAAATTTTCATCCAGTCTTTTAATCACCATACATAATATTTATTTTTAAAAACAACCACAAACATATATTCGGCTTCAAAATTTCAAATTATATATGTTTTTTTAGACTTTCGTCTAAAATTAATTTTAACTATTCAAAATTTCCAAATATCCAAATTTTTTAAAGTTTTTCTTCTTATTATTATTTGGCGCTGTGTTCAACAAAGCACTCCAGTCGCTCCTCTTCTCAGCAAACTGACGCACTATGTCCATGTCGTTGTAAAGCTCATACAGCTCATCATTCCATCGTCTGCAGTACCCGCCGTCGCCAACGCGTAAAGGTCCGTAAATCTTCCGCAAAATCTTTCTCTCGAATTCTCCAAGAGCGGCCTCATCGGATGTTGTCATTGCCAATGCTTCTGCGCCATATACCAGCACGGACATGATGAGTGACTTATAGAGAGTTGTTTTCGTATGTCGAGAGAAGACTTTACTCCTGAATTGCCTACTCAGTCCAAAGTTGCACTTGTTGTAAAGAGTGATTCTGCGTTGGATTTCCATGCTGGCTGCATTTAATGTCCATGCTACTGGTCTTAATGCTGGTTATTAAGTAAGCGAAATTATCTACTTTCTCGAAATTATAACTGTTAACGGTGACATGGATGGAAAGACAAGAATGTGCTGACAGTTTGTTTGATGACAGGGGATACTTCGTCGTTTGATGCTGCCGAAAGCGGCTTTTAAGTCGACAATTGGATGGTGAGTGTCTGCCCCAAGATTTTACTTATTGTGAATACCTGATCGATGGTGAATTTTCCAGGTCTAAAGCCACACTGTTAAGGCCCAATAAGTTCGTCGACAGTGGGCTTCAGTCTTTCACATAATACGCTCCATAAGACCTTGTAACCTACTCCGACTCGACTCCGTCATCGTCGACTGGGGGCTCGGATTCGTCTGCTCCATAGTGTTCCCTCCATAATTTAAGTACGTTCTGGATATCAATCACTAAGTCTCTATTGTTGTTCTTACAAGAGTTCGCCAAACTCTCTGGTAAAGTTTTCGTGCATTTTTTCTGTTGGCCAGCATTTCAAGTTATTCGCACTCCCATATTTCGGCCTCTCTCTTCTTATTGCTGCAAATCTTGCTTTGATGCGGGTTGTGGCGAGAAGTTCGTCAACCGGGGTATATATACAGACATATGTTATGTTCCTGTTTGGGATGTACCTTTCCATAGGCAATACAAAGTTATTCAAACTCAAAAAACAAAAATCCCCTACAACAAAAGGAGTTAACCATTCTTTTGCAGAAATTAAATTCAAGTAAACTTCCCCCCTCATTTCCTGATTCTAATACAAATTCGCTCTGTTAGTAATCTGTTTTCCAATTAAGGAAGTTCTACTCGCTCCCTTAAAACTCTTTTTCCACTCGCTTGCACTGCGCCAGCTCGAACTTTAACAATATTTCGAAAACAGAAATTCATTTTAAGTTGTTGAACTGTGCTGCTCAGCTCTACTTTAAAGCTTAATGAACGACAGGAAACGAACTATGCACCCACACATGCATACTGCCTAATGTCAGTGTGCGCTAAGCCATACAGCTAAGCCACATCCTGCCGCACGTACGCAGAGACACACACGCAAGCGCGTATGCTTCGCACTGCAACCGTGCTTGCATATGTATGTATATCCACTAGTGATGTTATTTTTTTCGCTTTTTACGATCCCCGGATTTTCGGGATGTCGTTATCACAATCTCGGGATCCCGGGACTAGGCCCGGGATTTAGATATTCATCACTTTTCAACAAATTGAATCGAAAAATTGGTTTCTATATTGTTTGAGAGCTCTCCCACCATAAAATAAATAATAAATTAATCTGTTTAAAACCTACTTTTTAAATGTAGCATGATTTTTCAATCTTTTCGGTTCTTCCGTGTGCGATTTTACATTATTTTCAAAGAAACGTTTTTTCAATTTGAAATTAAATTTGTTGAAATGTACGTTTACATACCTTGCTGTAGCTGACTTTGCAGAGGTGCTCGCTGTTATTGGTTAGATTCCATACGACCCCAAGATGTTAATATGTTAACACAAAGCTTTGTTTTGTATAACCAAACTATGAAATAGCATCTGCGAAGCACAGAATAGAAGCGTATTTGAACGAAAAAGCCGCCGAACACATGTCTATGTAAAGTAAACAAGCCCCCCGCTGCATCCCTTATTCGATAGTTCCGAAATAGTTCTAAATTCGACAAATAGGATCTAGTTCGTTCTGCATCCCTTTTTCTATAGTTCCGAACCATTTCTAAATTCGTCACTTTAGATATAGATTTGTAGTGAAAAAAACTGAAAAAATTAGTTAGACTGATGGGGATCTAGTTCCTATGGGACTAGTTCCTTTTCGGCGATAAAGACCTAGTACGGAACTAGAAATTTGATTCACTAGTCCGCGGTTTCCCTGCAGGGAATGTTCTACGAGTATGTGCCATGAGTCCTGTGTGTGTGTGTGTGTGTGACTGGCAAATGAATTTCAACAAAGTGCGCCGCATGAGGCAGTTAGTGGTGGTTGCATACTTTGCTTGTCATTGAAAAGTTGCTGCCATCAAATATCGCCATAATTGCGCACGAACCGCTGGCAAACAAACGTTGGTGATGGCGGCGGCGACGGAAGACTGAAAGCCTCGACCGAGAGTGTAGGAGTAGCAACAGCGCGTTTAGGAGTTGCGGAAATAGAAGCAACAGCAGTGGCAGTGCGACAGCAGTGTGTCTATTGCAAGCTTTGTCGATGCCACACTCACAAGCGCACTGCGTGGGAAAGGCGAAAGATACGCTGACTTAGTTTGCTGATTGCTGCCAAGCAACGCTTAGCCTCCAGACTGTTTGGCAGCTAACAACCAGTGTTTTTGCCACAGACGCAACTTTTGTCACGCAAGTGCCCGCATTTTGTTGCTGCCTCTGCTGCTTCTGAGGCGAAATGGCGTTTTAAGGCCAAATTTGCCGCCGCCGCTCCTATTGAAACCTGCGCCGCGCTCTCTACTGTCAGCGCCACACTCGTAGAGTCCATGTAAAAGAGCAAAAATTTAATTAAAAGACCAGTTCGTCTAAATTCAAGTGCGCACGTATGGCACTATGATTGCGCTCCACAAACTCACAGGCAGCGCACTGCCACCGCCATTGCCTTGGCAAGTCACCAACACCCACAGCGTGTTTTACATATTAATGCTGCAGCGCTGTTGGTGCAATTTATTGAAAATGTTACGCGCCATGAAGGCGCAACGGACGAAACAAGTGTCGGAAGCTATGGCGCAACATTGAACACAGCAGCTTTTTGGTGGTGGAGGTTGGCAGCGGGCAACTTAGCGTAACGGCAGTAAATGTCAACACTCAAACGCCGTTGACAACATTGAATGAATGAATTGGACTCAAGCACCATCGAACGTAATAAAACGCCGGGGAACGGATGTTAAACTCAGCACAGCCACAGTTACGTCGATGATTTCTGCCGCTGGATAGTGGCGATGATGGGTCACACAGTGCTGTAGAGCAGCCTTTCCCAATGTGGGTGCCGCAAATTCTTTACACTTTCCATACACAACGCAAGCGGTTTGATCAAACTTCAACATGGCGGTCAGAAAATCAAAAAAAAAATGATTTTTATTAAAATTACTTTCAGCGGCTCGTCAAACCACATACACAACACAAATGGCTTGCAGTAAAGGGATATTTCGCTTGGTTTCTCAAGCCGCTTGTCGCTTTCGCTTTTAAGCGTAGTTCCCCAGTACGTTTTATCAACGAAAAATTTAATCAGAAAATTTTCAGAAAAATAGCCGAAAACGTACCCTTTTCACAACCATTTTCGGTACTTTTGTAGACCTAGTCCGCGTTTCATCCACTTTTCTTTCCGTTTTCCGATTAATTTTCAAATTTTTTGCTGGCTGGGCTGTTCTCGTAACAAGCGCACTTGTATGTGTTACTTATTCTTTGGAACTTCACAATCACATTGCGAAAGAGCAAATCAACACGATTTTAGAGGCAGTAGAGAACGAACCTATAAAAAGATTGAAAACTTGTGAATTTTTTAGTTTGCCACTTGATGAAAGTACCGACGTAGTGGGACTTAATGTTCTTCTCATGTTAGTGAGGTACCCATTCGCAATGCAAATCGAAGAAGAACTTTTGATGAGCGAAGTTCTTGAGACTTACACCACTAGCGTCGAAATTCTTAAAGCTATCGACAAATTTGTATAGAAAAATGGTTTGAAATGGAGCAAGTGTGCGGATATTTGCAGTGGTTGGAAAAACGAAAGGAGCGATGTCTAGGATGACGCAAGAGGCAGTAAACGCCACGAGAAGTCACTGTATGATCCGTCGGTATTCCCTGGCGACTAGGGAGATGCCGTCACTAGATTTAAAACCCGTATTGGATGACGCTGTACATGTATATTTTAGAATTTCTAAAAATTTGCATGAAAACCCCATAAATAAACAAAGTTAATCAGAAAAACGTACATATGTAACTTCAAAGTTAACGCTAAGAAAATTGATAACAGCCGGTTTCACCAACAATTTAAATGAAGAATGATTTTTTATTTTCTGTCAATTTCCATATAATATTAAAAAAAATTAAAATAATTTTTCACTTAAATTGCTTTCGTGAAATTGGCTGTAAAAGTTATTTTCTTAGCGTTAACGAGCATTACCAGTGTTAACTTGGAAGGTTTAGAAAAAACCATTGTCGAATATTTTCCCAACATTGACTCTGAGAATGTCTACAGCTGGGTAATAAACCCGTTTTCATGTGACCCGAAAAGTAAACCTACTGAGATGACAAATTAAGCTTTTGAAAACCTTCTGGGCATCAGTGAAGGTAGCACTTTGAATATTAAATACTACGAAGTGAGCCAAGAAAGTTCTGGATGCAAGTGTATGCAAGTGTATGTGTTGGCAAGATTGTATCAAAAACACTAGTGACTTTTACTTTTAGATTTCTATGTGAGACTAAATTATCAACAAATGCTTACATAAACAAGTAATTTTTAAGCAAAAAACAAAATCGACTTCAATTCCCATATAAAAATTTAAGATTGTCGTTAATCTCTTCATGATTCAATGATCGGATTAATAATAATAATAATAGATTGGCGCTTACACATATGTTAGTGTTTGGCCGAGCTTCTCCTCCGACTTGTGGCGTGCGCCACAGTTTTACGCCGACTCCGAACGGCGATTGTATTTTTATGAGAAGCTGTTTTTTCATGGCAGAAATACACTCGGAGGTTTGCCATTGCCTGCCGAGGGACGACCGCTGTTAAGAAAAAACCGTTTTCTATATTTTTTGGGATGTTGCTTTGACCAGGGCTTGAACCCAGGTGCTGATGTGTGAAAGCGCGCACTGCTTACCACTACACCACAGCGATCGGATTTAAACCAAATTAAAATGGGACCACCTGTGAGGTAACACCTTTCCTTAAAAAAAAAAAAAAAAGAATTATAGTAATCGGTGAACGTGGTCCAAAGTTATGCGGTAACATACATAAAAAAAATTATAAAAAAATATTCCGACGAATTGATAACCTTCTCCTTTTTGTGAAGTCGGTTAAAAACAAATACACCAGCAAGCTTTCAGCGTCAAATGATTTCAGGGTCCAAAGCTCCCAATAAACATAAAGGAAATAATGAAATCATCAAAACAATTTAAGTCCTCACATTAAAGCTAAAGGAAGGTGAAGCGAAATTTTTTTTAGCACAACAAGGGCGCCGCGGTGAAAAAAGTTTGGGAACCCCTGCTGTAGAGTACTCAAAGTACGCAATTTGTTGCTGTTCATGCCGCTATAAGCAGATTTTATGTGGGAAGGGAGCGAGTGGAGATGGAGGCGCACACCAAGCACCAATCAGGCAACTGCTGCAACTTGAAATGACGCAATAAACCTGTTTCGAATGCACAAACAAGCACAAGTGATTGAAAATTCAAGCTAAAATTACGAGCCAAATACATCGGCAGGAATGTACTAACTATATGCCTACACCGGCACATTTATTTCTATATGTGTGTACATATGTATGTTTATAGATACATACATATGTATGTGCAGTGTTATTTTGTAGGCTATAAAACTGTTTATCCAAAAATATTCTAAATATTAATATTTGTCTAAATTTTTTATAAAGTTGAAAACTTTAATTTATGTTATCATTTAGAAATAAAAATGAAAAAAAATATAGTTTAAAAAACTAAAAACACGCTTTTATTGAAACAAAAACGCCATAAAATTACAAAAAACACAAAAACTAAAAAGTATAAAATAAGTTACAGATATAGCGACTCTATTTAAGAAGAATACGAAGTTCCCTAACTTGTTTTAATTTAACTTTTTATGATTAAAGTAATTGGTCCATACTCATATTCAAAATAAAGTCGACTGTAAAGTTAATTACAGTTTCTTTGACAGACATCCCATCGAAAATTATTTTTATTTCCTACTTTTTAGTATTTTAAAATTTTGCAACCAATATTATTATGTCAGTATATTTCTGATTCTGCCTAATTCTTTCAATTCTTCAACTTTGCTGGAAGCTGTGATGACTTTGGCTGTATTACATGTATGCCTTCATTTCCAATGTTTACACGTATTGGTTGCATATCTTCTGCATACATTTGATCTCGTCTAAAATTTAGATAATTTCAGCGATGATTCCTATTGCGCCATTTGCAAGTTCTTTGGATACATCAATATTGGAACTTAGCATTATTTTAGCTCCTTCAAATATTTTCAATTCTTTAGGTAAGCCTCCTCTCTTATTGGTGTCGCTAGGCATGATTTGGGTTTTCAATAGATTTAAGTAGGTCATACGCATATGTATATGTATTCTGAATATAACCCAAATCGGAGCATTGGTGCCGATTTTTTAATTAAATAGGCTCACGCGCCACATAAGTGCAAAATTTGTTGTTGTAAATGTGAACCAAATCGGATCATCAATAGAATTTTTCCAAATATCCCGACTCCTGTGCCACCTATCAGCAACATATATTTTTTTTTTGAGTTATTCCTTTTCATATAGATAGTGAAGTTAATAAATAAATAAATTTATCAAAGAATTTAGATTCCAAAAATAACGATTATTCTTGATCGGAAAAATGAGAATCATAATATGACGGCTAAATTTGACCGGTAAAACGGAAATCAATTTGAACGGTAAAATTATGATTTTTATTAAAGATTTAATTAGCACAAACTGTAATCTTAATATATAAAAATCCCGTGTCACTGTGTTCGTTTACGCTAATCTCCGAAGCCGCTTAACCGAATTCAATGAAATGTTGTAGGTGTGTATTGTTGGTTCCAACTTAAAAGATAGAATACTTTCGAACCCGAGAAAATATTTACATTTTTTTCCATCGAAATTTTTTCTATGTTTCTCGCGACGTTCTTAAAAATCCCGTGTCGGTATGTTCGTTTACGTTAACTACAAACTGCCCATATCCGAAGCGGGAGTTTTCCAATATTATTCGCGGCTACGCTACGCTTCATATTTATGTTTATGTTGGGGAGAAATAGGTAGGATAGCAACAAAATAATGTATTATGTATTTATACATATGTATAAACATCCGCACATCAACAGCAACAAATGCTATCCATTCCCCTGGCTGATGTTTGAACCGTAACCAGGGATCGTTTTTTATTCAAACGTAGTGAACAATAATAATAACCTTTTGTAAATTTCGATATCAAATGAAACGTAAAAAACAAGAGCTCCGTATTCGCTAACTCGGTGTCCGGTAATTTTTTCTAATGAATTTGGTTTGTGTAAAAAGAACCTGCTGTGATGCTGTGAAGAACCATAGTATCTACGATACATGTAACCTGCCTATGTATCGGTGTGTAGCAGGACAACGACTGCCCTTACTAGTTTTTTTTATAAAAAAATAACAAATTTATTTTAGCTTGAAAAACATTGTGAATATTAAACAAAAAATTAACATGTGCACTTTGAGTCACTGTATGTATAAGAGCGGTAATTACTTAGCTTTACATTGTGTGAGCCATAGTAGCAGCTGGCCAACTTGGCCACGGACGAAATCTTTGAAGAAAGCAGGCATTAGTTTTCCCAAAAGTGCTAACTAAATTGGAGATTTAATCATATGTCAAATGAAAAACGGAATCTTGTTGATGTACTCCGGCCAGTTAAGTCACTTTAAAATCACTTGTTACCCCATTTTGAGACATACATATAGATCTAGTAGTAAAAAATTATCTTTTCGCTCACCTTCCAAATCCACAACACGTCCGGCTCGTTTCAGTGCACGCACCGCCTCGTCGTGAGTCGCTTCGCGCAACTCTTCACCATTAACCGACAAAATGGCATCGCCCACGTACAGCCCCTTTGCCTGATCCGCTGCCATACCGCGAAATATTTTCGATATCAGTATAGGCATACGATTTTCGCGACCGCCCTTAATGGAAATGCCGAGACCGTTGTTGTCCGATTTAATGATGCGTACCTGCCAGCAAAATAAGCAAAAATGAATGATAGAGTCATGTCAGTCGCATGTTACGATATCAGCGCTCGCACAGACACACACGCACTTACATGTCTCTTTTGATTTGCCACATGATCAGGTACATCGCACATATCCAGTCCATTGTCCATGGTATTATTGTTCAGCAAGTGGTCACCGCCGCCACCGTTATCTGTGCAGTCTGCATCAGTGCCGCTGCCGCCACCACCGCTACCCGCGCCCATGCCACTAACGCCGCCCATGCCCTGCATGGAGGCCGATGAAGGTATGGAGCCATTATGACCGCTGTGGTTGCTGCTGCAAAAGTGCAACGATAACAATAAACAACAATGCAATTAGAAATTCACTTTATTACAAAATGCGCGCAGTGGTTGCGATATTTTCAAATGTTAATAAACTTTAGTGCATACATTTCGTATATTAATATACTTATGTATGTAAATAGGATATTTTTTTTTTTTTATTATTGCACATCTATGTACTCGTACTTACCCCAAAGTGCCGTTCAGTGTGGTCGATTGATCCACACTGATTGCCGCCGCATCGCAAGACTCGTCCAAACTAATTGCCAGAAAGTCGGTTTCGAGCGTCACCAGCACCCGATACCAGGCGCCCCGCACGCGCGTCTCCAGCGTGCCGCAACGCATGCCGGATGGTGAATGTTGTGCGGCGGTGATGGCAGCTGTTGCCGGCTGCTGTGCATTCACACATCCAGTCAGAGGCCGGCCGATAGCTGAGGACTCCACCATGGCGTCGCACGCCGCGGCAGCACAGCCGTCAATGTGTGGCTATCAGTATCGCTTACTCGGTGACGGTGGGAGGTATGCGAACGTTGTGAATGATGCTGTGGATGGCGATGATGGTGACGCGAATACAGCAGTCGCGTTCGGATGGGTGACTGTGTCTCAAAGTGGAATGAGCTGACAAGACTCAGCGGCGTACTCGGCGTACAAATAGCCTCGGCAAAATCGGTAAAGGATCTAATATTTGATTATTTGAATGAGCTGTCTGATATGTTTTACGGCGAGTGCTCAGTGATGGGCAAATTGTTTACTATGGGCACATAAAACTGCTGAAATGAGAAGAAGAGAAAATGATTTAAATTTAGGGTTTAAGTTTAGTTAGGAATAGTGTGTTCGGTTATTCGGTTTTTTCCAAAACCGATTTTCTATTTATTCGAAAAATTCCAAATTTGTAAAAAAACGGTTACCGATTTGGAAATTAATAACAAACCGCATAAACCGGTTTTATTTTACATAGTTTTCATACAGTGAAAATGTTTATGTTGATGACCAAAGATTACAATAAAACTATTAACAAAGATAAACCATAATTTATTGGAATCCAAAATGATGTATTGTTCTTCCCAATTAACCTAGGATATAATTTTAACACATTTGTTGAAACTTTTGTTGAGTGGTCAAGAGTTGTATGAAATGAAAAAACCGTTTTGTCCGATAAAAAAAACCGGTTTATTCGATATTCGAAAAATCAAGATTTCACAAAAAACCGATTTTGAAAAACCGAGTCAATCATCCTAGTTAGGAGTCTAGAAATCTAAACTTTTGTTAAATAAGAAGTTTGCTACTTTTACTGGCCCTGCGTTGATATGCGAGGTTTCAGAAATGAAATTCAGTTTCTAACAATTCCGCTTCTACAAAAAAAAGTTTGGACCATCCGTAACGCTTATTTTTAACATAGAATACTTTTTTGATCCACCGGACAAAGATACTACCAGTCAATTGAGTTTTCTCCCTACTTTATCCTCTACAACTAAAAAATTGAATTTCCCCAAATTGTGTACATTTTTTGCTACTAAAAAAATCTCTCCAAAAAATCAATCCAACGAAAGCAGTGGCCAAAATTCAGTCAACTGAAAGAGCAAGTAATTAAATGTATCCTCTCTCTGTCTTTCTACACACAGATTGCAAGGCAGACCAAAGAGAGATCGCACACAATTGATAAATCCAGGTGGAGGTGTGGTTGTAAATGGGCGAATGAAACACAAAAAACAACCGGCCAGAACAACCGCAGCACCACACAGCACAAAAACAAAATTTACAAACAAGCTGTGTGCTTTAGGTGACACAAACATATAGAAAATCACGAACTAGTTGTCAGATACACAACAGACAGTGGCTCCGAGGAGCAGTCGAGGTGGGACGCCAGTAAAGAATGCAATAAAGAAAAACTAGAAGTGAAAACAAAATGCAATAAAATGAAATTAAAAGCACAGCGCGCCAGCTGTCAATAAAATGTGGCTGCACTAAGCGCGCACAAATACAGTGACAGCAATAGCCATCCGGTTAACTGACCGGAAATCGAGTGAATGTGTTACGCCGTACATGTGTATGCGTGTCTGCTGATGTGTGTGTGTGCGAGCCACTGCTTGAACGCCACAGTGCATTTCAACGCAAACACTTCGCACCAGTGTTGCCGCCGCTCAAATATCTTTTTTTAACAAGATTAGACGAAAAAGTTACCAAATGTAAGGAAAAATAACCAGTTTTTTTATTAGATTCAGGTCATCACAAATCAGCGTGAACAACCATATTGTATATATTTTAAGATTAAGATTAAACCATTAGAAATTGGGCTTATTGAACTATATCGTCGCTCAGCGCGAAATACCTCGTATACGTCAAACGTAGTACGGCGTATACGATGGTAAATAAATTTTACAAAAGCACAAAAAACCGATTTTTTCAAAACTGTGGAATGGTATTTTCACTGAACCTACTTGCTGTAAGATTATTATTATTAATCTTAACTTAAATTAATAAAGTAAGCAGTAATGGAAAAATAATAACCAAATGCCTTTTTTATTGTACATACATGAAGTGTTATTGGATTCCGCATATACGAGATATTTATATATGTACTGTCTAAGTATGTATTCACTTGAAATAGTCTTTAGCCGACCATTTACATATATTATGTATTCTGAATATTATAAAAAAAATACATATGTACATATGTAAGTAATATTAATACATTTATTCCAAATATTCTTACTTGATTTCACTGCTGGGGCTGCCACTACTGCTGCTACTCTCCTCAACCTCGACAGGTGTAGCTGGCCTATGCCAATTAAAAACTACAGTAAATATTAAAAAATAACCGACACGAGAAAGACCTTAACAAATTCACAGGCAAGAAAAAAATAACCAAAATTGGTTAAAAGTAACCAAAACGGCAACATTGCTTCGCACACTCACTTTGATTGCGTCGCTGACAACAACAGCAACAATGCAAACCAATTGGATGCAGACAGACAACAGCACACCAGCCGGCCAAAGAAGCAACAAAAGCAACTACATTATTGGAAAATACCACACTATACACTTATGTTGTCAAATGGGAATTCCTGTTTCTTTTTGTTTTCTGCTCTCCCATTTTCTACTTTTAATTTGTTGCATTAGAAATGGAGACGTGAGTGGGGGATAAGATGGCAATTGTTCAGAGCTGAGTAAGTGGCGTGGGAATAGGCAGCATATCGCCGTTTAAAGTATAAAGCCGCGTATCAACAAAATGCAAAACGCGTATCAAGATAAGGCAAAAAGTATATAATTTGTAGAAGGTGCAGGAGATCTAAGACAAATCAAATACCATAAGGCGGCCGGCAGTGCCAACAGCTGATGTGACATAAAGAAGGCGCTATTGGCATATTCAGCTTTATCATGAGTTTGATTTTCCCCGAACCGGTTCACTTTGCACTTTTGGTTTCCATGTACTTACTATGGGCGGATGTCAAATTTTCGGTTGATTTTTTTTTCGAAACTCAGGATAAGGCAGATTGCAAAATACATACTTAGAATTACTAGACTGGAAGACGGCAGGAATCAGTATTGAGTTCTGATTTTGTGCGCGAGTAGCGTCTGGATACTTAAAGAGTCTTCTATGATTTCTCTTTGTGGCATAGATTGTACTAACTAAATACAAATCTATGTATTTATATCTGGTAAATATATTTTGAGTTTTTTTTTTAAAGCTCATACTGCGAACAATTCGATGGTCCCCGAACACTTCACCTCAACTGGATCCTTGCCGATGAACTATCCTAACTTTGTACTAACTCAGCACTGTCAGACAAACTCTCCTGTGCAGTAATCAAGGCGTTAAGCTATGAAGTTAAGACAGCTCGCTGTCCATCAGTACATACATTCCGACTGTATAGGAGATTAATATATTTAAAATATCATTTTCTAAAGTGGGAGAAAATAGAAGATGAACTACACAGTTAGTTGAGCTGCAATGTAGTAGTAAGCGAGCTCGGAATTGAAAGCTTTCAAACATAGACTATGTAGTTTCGCAAACTTTCATAAATATTTATGAATAAACTCTAACTACGTTATTTGCCTGACATGCGAGTCAACCAACTCTAATTGTGTCGAATTAATTTTGCTTTCGTCGAAATGTCATGGAAAGTTATCTTAAATGCAAAGCACCAAAATAAATTGCCACAGACTAAAATTTTTCTCCGAAAGTTTGATGATGTTTATGAATACATAAAGACGTATATATAGAGATGTATGTATGTACATACATACATATGTATGCGGCAACAAATCAAGCCAAACTCCATTTCATTCTAAACTCTCCCTTGGCGATGATGGCAAATTGCTCGTAACGTCAGTGGCTTGGGAAATTCTTGTTTTGCTTTGATGAAAATAAAACCTTGGCATCATACGTATGGAATTATATACATATGTATCTACTACGTATGTATGTATGTATACAAATGATATGTTTATACGTATGCACATGTATGTATGTATGTATATATGGAAATACGATGTACTTGTAATCTTTTACATATTTGCTAAAATTTCATTTTACAAATGTCTACTCGTTAGCAGCACGACTTCCAGTTACGTCAGTCTGAAATTTCCATTTGCCTTGGCTGTCATCTTCACAGCATATTGTTTTTGTAATGTTATTTTGAGCTGAAAATCGCACAAGTCCTAGCATCGTTGACGAAAATAAAAATCAAATATGTCAAGCTACTGGATTCTCTGTAGGGAGGACTCCTTTGAATGGGTCTAATAGAAATTTGTTGCTTGTGGATTGTTTTGGCTTTGATAAAGCATTAATATAATATACAAAAATGATTTTGCTTTACGCTCGAATTAGTGCAAATTTAATTATAAAAGTTCGATTTATTTGGGGATTCTTCAAATGGTCAGCAAAGACTAGGTAGCGGAATTTTTTTCTCTCTGATTTAATTTTTGATATGCGAATAATAATTTGTTAAAGTTATTTTGAATTTCCGAACGTAACATTTTTATCAGGTTCAGAGCTGAAACCACTGAGATAAAAGATTTGTGTCATGGAGACCATTTGGAAGCTCTGAAAGGATTCTTGCGCAGCGAAACTAAAACTCCCGGTAAGTGAAGTCGATAGAAAGCAATTCGAAATTCTCAGAAATCCATTTAGATCATCAAAAAGCCCACAGGTGTGTTTTTAAAACTCGCAACCCTAAGTTTTGATCACCACAAATTTCTAAGTGAATAAAAAATCTGCGTAGAAATATGCAACATATCCAGCAGAACCTTATCTATACATAAGTATAAGAACCCCGCTGCCGATAGCATACACAGCAAAATATGATCTGATATGAAACAAGAAGATTGTCCCTACGAAAAGTTTCTAGACTAATGGCCTTATACATAAAAAAATAAAGTAGCTTTATAAAAGGTTTATAAATTGAAAAATGTATGAAAACGTCAACGACTAAAGCCTTTCGTAAGACAATTGTAAATTCTGGCAACTATCTTGAAAGCTATTTACTGTCTTTCGAAAGACTAATTGAAAGATCTGCTAAGTTAAGTAAAATTAAAAAATTATACTTTTTCTAAACATCTTAACATCAAATTATAAAAAGAAAATAATGAAATCAAAAACGAAAAATATAGTAGGTACTTAAAAATTGAAAGAAAAAAATATATATGTATTTTTAATTCTATAACAAAATCTAAAAATTTGGAAGAAATTAAATAAAAAACAAAAAAGTAAAAAAGTCCTAAAAATTTTATTAAATAAAAAATATATTAAAAATATATATATATATATATATATTAACAGAAAATTAAATTAACAAAAGAAAAATAAATTACTGAGCTTTGTACCACGATTATTAAAAATATAAAAATTAAATGTTAATAAGTCACAAAAACATTGACAAAAAATAAATTACATTTAGGAGAGAAGAAAATAAAACAAGAAATTAAAAAAATATATAATATTCTTTTTAAAAGAATAACACTTAAAAATTAAAAAAAAAATAATAATTAAGAAAGAATACCTTTAAGTGAAAGAAGCTAAAATAAGAGTAAAAAAAACTATGTAAAGAACTATGTAAATGACTTTTTAAAACAATAAAATAAAATTTTAAAACAATACAATATAAAAATTTAAATAAATTAAGTTATAAAATAAAAAAAATTGTAATTAAAAAAATCCGCTGCTCCAGGACTCGAACTCGGATCTTTCGACCTCTGCTCACTAGGCCATTGTGACTAGCTAAGTGAAATACATACAAGTGCTTTCTCTCAAAATAGTTGTTCACCACGAGTAGTGGATGAGAGAGCTTTTTTGTTATTCTAGCACAAAAGTCTTTCGGTCTCATCGGTCTTTAATTTGTCTTACAAAAGACTTTTTACTATCTTAGCCAGAATTGCCCTGATAATTTCAGAGAGACCGCCACCGTAGCCAAATAGGTACAGTGGTATACTGCCATTCTGTAGGTCTCGGGTTCCTAGATAGGTCTGCCCAAACTTGTTTTTTCTTCATTTTTAAATAGGTAACCTAATTAAACACGCCAGAACTCCTTCTTGATTTTATTGAAAAGATAATCCAACTAAAAATAAGAAGTCTTCTACTTGAAGAAAAACCATGCAGATATCTTCTTTTTTCTATTTAATTAGGAGATTTTCGCTCTGTGTAACAATAATGCGTTTATTAGATCAACCAGAACCTAAATTAACCCATTGAAGTTACTTTGTATAGCTTGACTGATTTTTGACAAACATTTTTAGACTTGAAATATATGTATGTATGCGCTCTGGAAAGTATTTTCAAATTGATCAATACATTTTTGTCCTAGCTTTGCTTCGTTATCGCTCTTTGCAACTGCAGTCAATGTAACTTGACAAGTTATTGCCTCTACTGCTGTCGCGTCCGCTGACTTCATGACCGTTATAAATATTGTTGATTGCCTTCGCGCTGTCAATGCTGCCAATTTGTGAACTTTTATTGCGTCGCCCAACGCATTCTGCTCAAATCTAGGAGCGCCTGAAGTGACGCACGCAGGCGTTGTGGTGTCGAATTGCCAAGGCAACAACAACTTTTGAAAATAAATCGAAAAGAACAAAAAAAATACAACAAGCATTACAAATAATTCAACAAGAGCACTCGAAACGTGTAAAAAGTTGAAAAAACAGTTGCACAGCTTCCGGGCACACAAAAGTGGTGCAAAGCCACTCAAAAATTCCAACGAAACCAAACCAACCAACATGAAGTTGAGCGTTGAGCTGAGTGAAGTGGTGGAGTGGTATGTTGAACAAGAGCAAATAAAAAACGGAAGCGAGTTGCAAGGCGCGACGAGAAACGGCTAGCGGGGAGCGAGTGCTACACCCAATGGCGGAAGCAAAGTGCATACGCGTGGTGGCTATAAAAATAAAGTTAACGGCATTTGCGGGCGTAACGAGTAAACAATAAAAATTAAGGCGGCAGCACAATGCAGAAAAATTAAAAACACCTCAAGCAATTTTTTAATCAGTAAGTATATGCACGTAAATGAAATCATCTTCGTAGGAAGGCGAGAAGCTTTGCTCGCAAATGTACTTTTATATGTACGAATCTGTATGTTGAAACCGCGGGTGCAACACATAGAACAAACTTCCAAAAGTGCACAGATGAGAAAATGAGAATATCACGAGTGCTTAAGCTGTTGCGATACCGCGTTTTAATTTATTTTTTATCTGCTTGAAAGACACTTTAGGCATTTAGTATTTTCTCTTCTGATTGCTTCAATATAAAGGAACACAAAAATCTTCTCATCAACAAAGGGCAGAAAGTCACGTTTACGCACGTGTTTACGACATTGCACAAATTCAATTTATTAATGCTACACGCCAGCGATTACAAACACGCAACGCAAATATATGTATGTAAATACATACATGTGTATGTACATTAGGGTGGTCCAAAATAAGTTAAGTCGGAATTTTATTGCTATCACCCCTAGGATTGTTCTATATGGAAAAAATATACCTACCCCTATTTTTTTTTGATTTTGAAATCATATATTTAGAGGTCGCTCAAAGCGCTCAAAGTTTTTCATGTATTTTATATGGGAGAAAGAAAAACACTTTTCGTAAAAATGGTATACAATTCTTCAAAATCAGTATTTTTCGATCGGAGAGCTCCGTTTCTCTTCGAGAGACTTCCAATAAAACTAACCAATTGTTTATTTAACTATTCTCTGGTACTTAAGATTTTTTATTTCTCCTCCCATTACATTTTCTGGCATTTTCTGGGGGTTTTGGCGGACCTATAAATATAGTTACTATGAAAAAACGTTTAAATAAATATTTGGGTATTTAGAGTATTCACAATGGTGTCGAAAGTGTCGTATCGTTGTATGTCGTAAACAGTGGTTACAGTCTGAATAAAGGGAAACCTGCATACCGAATTTCGTTGAGATACCTCAAATTTTACTCGTGTTATCGTATACTCGGACGGACAGACGGACCGACAGACAGACATCGCTTAATCGACTTATCTATTCATTCCGAGCATTTATGTATACATTTGTCTATATCCATCCCGATTCGTTTTGGCTGTTGCGAACAACCGTTATGTGACAAGTGCGCTCGGGTATAAAAATAGGTATAGGAGCATAAAAATTCCGAATTTACTTTTTCATATGCATTTCTGGACCACGCTAATGTGCATTGTACATACTTAATTCCATAGAACAAAGGTAAGCGCGTGAGTAGCTGTGAATGCGCATAGAAAAGCCAATGGTTAGCAACCATTCGGCTCGGAAGCACATGCACATAGGTTTCCTTCGGTTCCTCCCCATATCTATCATGGTTCAACGTAGGATCCTTGCTGCCTGCAAATGGCGTACATACATTTTAGACTTCATTGAGTTGATTTTGATTGACTCCCAAAGCGGATGGCTGTACGTTGAAGGTAGCTAAAATTTTCGTTTTTTTTTACCTGTCTGGGATATATTAACCGGAGTTATGTATCTGCTTATTGATAATACAAAACATAAACTCAATTTATATTCAGTCTCAGAATATCAAGAGAAATCCACATTAGAGAAAAGCACGAGGGTCACTTTACCATGCGCTGGCATATCTTTTGGCGCGGACAAAGAACCCTTTCCTAGGAAATTGGCTACCCGGTGGTGAACTACGCAGCATCGGTATGCACGGCTGGCACCTGTGGTATACAGTGAAGACATCAAAAACCCATAAAAATTCATCCTTACGTACACTGAGGGGAAAAAATATGAAAATCAATCAGAAACGTAGTTGATCTTACCACAAACGTCAACGAAAGTGCTGTATATTGTTCAATATTCAATTCAATTACGCGCATATTACAATGACCGCGGTCGTTCTGAAAAAGCATCCGTGAAGTGAATATCAAGATAAAAAAACAAAAACAAAAAAATATTTAATTTGCATGTTGCCTGCAGTGCACTTCGAATCCTGGCCCTCTCTGGATATCAAAAAATTGTGGCAAGCAGCTTTGCGTACTCAGCTACAGCCAAACATATAAATGTGCTTTGAAATGTTTCATTTCCATCAACATCACTGCACGCGATTTGTACGGATAAATGTGTACTACGTATGCATGGGTGCATTCCAAAACGTCAAAATACAAAGCATCAGTCTCTTTTATTTCTAAACCTTAGTAGTTTGTAATGCCAAATGTGCGCAACCACAGTTAGATGGTAGTTTTCAACTAGGTTGCGCCAAGTTGGTCTTTCTTTCTGGTGCGGTTTAAAAAGAAAAGACACTGATGCTTTGTATTTTGACATTTTGGAAAGCAGCCTATTGAGCACAATCCGCGACAACATCATGCTCTCACTGGCCGCCAACCACTCGCGCGAGAGACTAGATTCTCTCTGGCTCTACAGAGGTCGGAACGCAGTTACAAACGCATCGTCGGTTCTTGGTATCTGACGCCTTTTTGTAGACGCCTATCCACGCAGCTTAGTTTCTTGGCTCCAGGCTTTCGCAGTCGGATTAGAAGATATCAACAATGATGACACTGCGTGACTTACTTAACGCCTAGTTTCGCAACATCAATCACAACAGCACTTATTCGTCTTAGAGTCAGATTTATGATACCTTTTGAACAACTGGTTCTGACAACTGAGTCGTGAGTAATGGACATGCGATCTAAAGTCACGAATTTTGCAGCTTCCTATACAAACTGTCACTATAATCTACAAGATTAGTCGCTCTCTTAGCCATATACTAACGCAAGGGGAAAAAATACATTGCTCTTTAAGCCTAAAGCAGAAATAACAGACCAGAAAGCTGCCAGGTACCTTTTGCTCGGCTAAACCCGATTTTCGCGGAGCTTCAGGCAGCACAAGTTAGGAAAATCACCAGGTAAGCTTTCATGGAAATGGAAAAACGATTTTAACAGAGCTGTTTGCAAACTTAAAACTTCGGTTTAGCGGCCATGGAATTGCTATCATTAACTATGAATTTCCGCCATCCTTTGTAAATTTTAGCTTTGCTTCTCATTAATCACCATCAGATCTGTTGAGCTCCAAATATTTTGAGACTTTTTCTTCCCGCACAAGGATAATCTCATTGTATGTACTTATCGAAAGATTAAATGCTTAATTCAAGTAAAGGGGAATTTCATCTTAAAGGCTGTTAGGGGTTCAAAAATAATTATATTTTTTTTTCTTAAAATACTCCATCAAGAAAATCACATATCTACTTTTCGTAGCAGATCTTCACTTCACTTGAAAGTATTTTACCAGGCAGCGCCACAGCTGTTATCAAACTCTTTTGATTGTTTAGTCTTTTAATATCTGAATTCGGTTAGTTTTATTAGCAGCTTAAGCTAAGTTAACCGATAAGCAGGCGATAAATGGCGGTTCATTAACATCTAACATCATTAGTGGTAAGAATGCACACTAGACTGGGTCGAAAAAAAAAGTTGCTAATGTCCGCCCCTAAATTTAAAGATTATGTTGAGAGGGTTCTGGAAAAATTTTTTTTTTTTTTTTTTAACCCTCCGAAATACAGCCGAAATGGTTTTTTCGTTGTAACTTGGTTATTTGACGGCCGATTTTTAAAATTGATATGTCATTATTTTTGTCTTGAGAAGCTTCACTTTTCGTTCTTATGTCTTTTTAAGCTTTGAAGTCGCGTTCGCATGATAAGGGCAGAAACAAAATTTTACCCCCCCTAAAGCATATTTTTTTCCTTACCAAACGAAAGTACTTAAAAATTCAATAAAATGTTGCCTTCAAACTATATTACTAAAATAATCAACAGAAAAGTTATTTCACTTACAATATTTATTGCTACTTAAGCAAATTTTGGCGCGAATCAAGGCTTTTATATTGGTCTCGGCTTTCTAATTTTGCAAAAATGTGGCCCAGGCGCTTTTCATCAGTGACAGCACTTGCAGACTCACTAACAACACGCACAAACCGTTCGGTATTCTGGGAATGACAGAGGAACTCTAAAAAAAATGATTTAAAAGTACTATAAGACCCGTGAAGTTTTTAGTTCATAATGTTTTAGTCCATAATGCACTTACACTTTGAAATTAACAATATTTTATTCCATTCCTGATCATTATATTCATAAGGATGTTTTTTTACATTGTAATAACTTTGAAGGAGGCTTTCAATGTTTCTCCGGAGCGTAGTTCTTGTAACTATAGGGATGTTTGCCTGCTGCCACAACTTTGAAATTGTGTTCATAACTATTGGCAAATATTCATTGAGACTTCGATTTTTTGGAACACTTGCAGAGCCGTAATATTTAAGGAACAAAAAATATTCAATAACACCACGTTTCGTAGGTAACATTTTAATATCAATATCGCGCTTAACGAAAGCCATTTTTAAATTGCACACACTGTTAAGTCACTTTTTAATTTTATTTCACCAGCACAATTTATGGTATTAATTATAAATTATTATTATCAATACGAAACAACAGGTTTGACTCACTTATTTACTTTGACTTCCACAATTTATAAAATTTATTGGCATGATTAAATTACAAGAGGTTAGCTCGCTATTGACAGCGTCAGTTTTGCACTCCCCGGGTTGCTGATGCGACGAAAACAAAGAGTATGAATTTGGGAAAAATCGTAGCAAAAATGTACCTAAATTGGTACGAAAGCAGTGAGATTAAATTTCCAACTAAGAAAACTGTTGGAGGAATTTGTGGGGGCGAATTTTGTTAGCTGACCTAACCATGGGTAAACGACTTCATAGCTTAAAAGGAAATGTGATGACATGTTAATTTTAAAAATCGGCCGTCAAATACCCAACTTTCAACGAAAAAACCTTTTCGGCTGTATTTCGAAGGGTTAAAAAAAAAATAAAATAAAAATTTCGAAATCCTCTCAACATAATCCTTAAATTTAGGTTACTCTGTTGCATAAAAAAAATCAATTTTTGTTGTACTGTGTTATTATACTTACATCTGAAACTCATGTTGACCTGTGATATTAAAAGTGCTATAACTCCTTTGTTTATTATTTTAGTAATATAGTTTGAAGGCAACATTTTCTTGAATTTTTAAGTACTTTCGTTTGGTAAGGAAAAAAATATACTTTAGGGGGGGTAAAATTTTGTTTCTGCCCTTATCATGCGAACGCGACTTCAAAGCTTAAAAAGACATAAGAACGAAAAGTGAAGCTTCTCAAGACAAAAATAATGACATATCAATTTTAAAAATCGGCCGTCAAATAACCAAGTTACAACGAAAAAACCATTTCGGCTGTATTTCGGAGGGTTAAAAAAAAAAAAAAAAAATTTTTCCAGAACCCTCTCAACATAATCTTTAAATTTAGGGGCGGACATTAGCAACTTTTTTTTTTTGTATGGGGACCGACCCAGTCTAATGCACACCACAACGCTCACTGCCATACTGACCAGCAAAAATCTATGAGCCAAAGCGCTCACAACATTGAGCGAAAGAGAGAACGAACACCATTTATCAACTAACGAACGATTGGAGTAAATAGAAGCACAGTAGTTCGAAGTGAAAAAATACCACCAGGAAGGCAGCGGTGGAATTACACAGTCGTGAAAATACATATAAATAAGGACGAGACATTTTGACAAGCTTGGGTTATTTTTCCTGTGCTTATTTAAAGTTTATTATTTTCTTATGAAAGTATGACTCGTTATCAAACAAACAAAAAAATTTTAGTTGGAATTTCATACCGTATATAACAAGTAATGTTTAAAGTTTAAATCAACCTTAATTATCAATAAAAATTTAAGATTACCGATAATTTCTTAATGATCCAATGATCCAAATTAGGATGGGACCACCTCTGAGGTACCACCATTTCTTTGAAAAAGGAATTTTAGAAATCGGTTGACGTGGTCCGAATTGATAACATCGTCAGCCAAAAAAAAATTTCCAAAATTCAATGATAAGTCGTAGCTACTTTAAACTTGCACTATATGATACTTTAAAAGGCTATAAAACTGCATACCAAAATATTTGTCTAAAAATTCGTATTAAGTAGTTTGAAACTTTACAAAATTTGAATTCGGTTTTTGTTTGATAAAGAGCTATATTCTCATTAAAAAAATAATACACGTTAAATAAATAAAAGAGAACTAGCCAAAACTTATTAAATTGTCGCGTCCCTAATTATGGTTTCGCCACCGTACATACAAAGTAACGCTAGAAAAATGTTCACTCAATCAAATGTTCAAATTCCATTCTGGCACTACAAAAATGATATTTCAATGTTATTTCAAGTGCAATTTTGGGTTTATTTCGGACTTTGCAAGTACCACGATAAATGTGTATGTGTTGTCCTAAATAAGAAGCCAACCGAGAAGAAAATCTTAATCATTTTTCTTACATAATGGACATAGTGACATGAAAAAAATCGCAAAAAGGGAGCAGCCAACGCCGCAAGCTTGATAAAAACCAATGAAAACACAGGCGGATACGAATAAAAACCCCACCAAATGAGGTGAGGAAGCAGAAAATTAAATACCAAAAAGGTAATAAAGATAACAAACAGAAAAGCGCCGAAAAGTAGGCAAGGTAAACAGGCGTTTGGGCATATAAACCAGCGCAATTTTATGCATGTAATCGCCTATTTGTGTTTGTACCGAATCTCGTGTGTGTGTGAGTGTAGTTACCCTGCAGAAAAAAATTATCAATTGATAAAAAAATAACCCACTTGTAGTGGTTTTCTTTAAAAGCGTTTCTATTTAAATATCTTGCACTTCGCAAATACTTTTTCGAATTGAGAACAAATAAAAGGAAGATCCAAATTTCATATTATCATTTTGAAGTTATGTCTGACGGAATTCGAATATGGGACCACCTACAGCAGAATATGGAAACAAATATGAAATGTAATGAAATAAATAAAGTAAATAAAAATAAAAAAATTAAAAAAAATATTTTGTTTTTCCTATTGATATTTTATGTCCAAAAGTAGTTAGTTACAAGTTAGTTATATCAAATGCAGAGGTAACCACCCTTGACTACATCTATTACAGAGGTAAACCACCCTTGACTATTTCGCGGCCATCGCCATACAAATATAGTCAGCTTTCGTCAAAGAAAATATACAGATAATAAGTGACTTTTAGCTCCTTCCTAATCAACTTAATGTTAGCTTATGGTTGGATACATTTCCTGCAGGGTAAGTGCTTGCACACATTGTAGCGAGCAGCAGCAGCGGTTCATACTGCGCCAGATGGGAAGCAGAGGCACACACACGCAGAGCAAGGCATTCATCAAATACTTGCGTATGTGCGTATATTAGGACGGGTAAATTTTTTTATTTACGATGGGGGTATAGCAAGGGAGGATTCTACGTCTAATTCTAAGCAATTTGCCGCAGAAACCATGGGTCTTAAATCAACTTTGAATTTGTCAAATTGCAAAAATGGGGTTCGAAGAAAATGTGAAAATTTTCACGGTGGTGCCTTCTGGAAGAAGTTATAAGAAAAATATAAGTGCATAAACGGATTTTGATACAAAATTTAAGCATTTCTTTGCGACAGTACAACAAAATGCTAATAAACCTATTTTCGTAATTTGGCAAAATCCAAATTAGTACTAGACCCATGGTTTGTTCGGTAAACTTGCTTAGAATTATACGTAGAATCCATCGGCACTATACGCAAAATCTTCCATACAAATTTACCCGCCCTAATGCATATGCATAAAAATATGTATATGGATCATTTCGACCCTGTGGGGTAATAAAATCTCAGATTGTTGGGGGACACTCGTAAATCTGTGGTATCAAGAGCATTTGGTGCTGCTATTTAAGAAATATTAAATGTCATCAATACCAGGAAAGTTAATGAAATGAAGCGCTTCTGCTGCACTGTCACTTACACGCAGAAGCGCACTCTACACTTTTCTCTCCCTTTCTATCTACACTTGAATCATTCGCCATTTTATTGCTGTTTCGATTTTTTCACCCCAATCCAGAAAATAACTTATTTATTTTTTTGTTGAGTATTCGTTGCCTTTTGAGTGCGAAAAGTTTTTAACAACCGAGGTATTGCGGTGGAATTTGTTAACTCTGGCGCAAACAAGGCAGCAACAAATGATATAAGGGGAGACATTTCCTTTACGTTATGACAAAGCAAATCTCACAGACCGAAGGGAAGTACGTAGAAGCCGCAGGGTGACTGGGGTGCGCGAAAAAAACATATTAAAAAGTTTTTATTGCTTTTCGGTAAATGCGTCATCAAAAAATATTTTTTGTACGCGATGTAAATTTTCACTTATTTTGCACCGAAATATACAATTCACACATTCGCTACAAACCAAGGCACACCGATTTATGAAGTAATAATGCAATTACCTTTTTGTCACAAATTTTTTTTTAGAACACTACGCAAATGGAGCAGCTGATGAGTTACAATTTTCAGTTCGCAACAACAATTTTATGGAAAGGGAATATGGATTTAGGGGTTAATTGTACAAATTGTGTTCTACATACCCACTACGCAATATCACAGTCAAATTTCAATGGCTATGTTTTTAAATTTTTATTCCTAACCAATACTTACATATATAATAGTTAATTGTATTGGTTTGAAGCTTCCAAACACACTTAACTGCTTTAAATATTTAGCCGGACTACTCAGACCGCAAAATACTTGAGCGCAAAGTAGCGACTGCCCACTTGAGTTTGCAAATAAATATTAGAAAACAATAGACTTTTTGTTGTCCAGCCATGTTTGCAAACTTAAAAAGTGCAACAGCGTGGAAACCCTGAAAAGAAAAGTAACGAACGAATGCGTTCTGAAGTGGAAGAAAAGTCTGGCCAACAAATTTAAAGGGAAGCAGCGTAACAATTGTTAAAACATTGCATTGAGAAAATCAGTCAAAAGTGAAGGAGAGTAGCGAGGAGAGAATTGAAAGGGAAATGAAATAAATGTAGAAGTAGGAAATAAATAGATGAAGAGTTGCGAAACAGTTCAATTAATCACTTGTTTACGAGTTGATGGTGGAGAGAAAATTCTAAAAAAAAAACAAAAATAAATTTTATATCATAAAAATTAAGGAGCATTAAATGAAGAGCTCTTGAAAGAGTTAGTGGGCATACATACATAGATGGCATCAAAATTTTTACCAAAACTTATTTTAACGTTTAAATGATTGACAAGAAACGTACTTTTTGGCTTATTTAATGGCATCTAATTTTTATTTTTGTTTTGTTTATTACATATAAAGTTAGCTGGGGAAAACAATTTTGTTTTTGAGTTGCCTAAAATGTGTCAATTGCTTTTTTAAATCATCAAAAGACTCTCAACCCCTGTAAAATATTTCCAGCAACAATTTTGCTGAAAAATATTAAAAAAATTTCTCATGTGCATTTCTAAAAGTTAAGTATTAACGTTGTAAATTAATACCATAACGAGTTGGTATGCAATTTCTAATAAGAAGCAAAAAAAATATTAAGCTATTAATTTTATTTTATTTCAGAAAACAACCGAACATAAGCAGTTAAAAACCCTGATAAAAGCCCGAAAAACTCTTAACATTCCGAAAGAGTCTAATGGTAATGCCAAAAGAATATATGTAAAGTTACCAAAACATCCCTAAAATAATCGAAATTTCCTCAAATTCAAGAAAATACATACAAATTTAGAAAAAAGTATCCAAAAAGCCAGAAAAAATCGAGAATCATTACATTTTTTCTTTAATGCTCAAAAAATTTAAGGAAAAACTTTAGTAAACTACTAATTTTTTGTAAATTTGGCAAAGAAAAACGTTCCGAAAAAAAATGTATTAAGCTATTCATTTTCGTTCATTTTAGCAAGGAACCGAACTGAAGCATTTGAAGTTCCGATATACTGCTAAAAAACGAAAGATTCCGAAGTGAATGCCGGAAAAATATAAAAAATTTAAATAAGATTCCGAAAAGTTTCGATAATTTTTCAGAAGTCAAGAAATTACCTACCAATTTTGAGAAAAATCTACAAAGAGCAGGAAAAATCAGGAATCATTTCATTTTTCTTTAATGCTTTAAATTAGGCTAAGAAAAATATCAAAAAAAAATCCTGAAAGAACTGGAAGTTGCCGAAGAAATCGCGAAAAATTATTTGAAGTTCGCGAAAGTTCCAGAAAAAACTCCCACACTTATGGGAAAGTTCCGAAACATTTTGAAAAAGTATACTAAAAATTCGGAGAAAAATTTTTAAGAAAAACAGCTGCCAAAAAAATCTAAAGGTTGCGCAACAACCAGATGAAATCCCCAAAATTTGCGGGAACTCCCGAACATTTCTAAAAAATTTACAAACAAAAAATACCAAAAAGTTTGGCAAAATATGCAGAGCTTCGAATCATTCCTTTTTACCGGCTATATCGCTTAAAAATGAAAGAAGAATTTTGTATTTTAATTTTGTGAAGAAAAAAATTTAAAGCGAAAAAACAGTTTTTTGTTCTATAAATATATTTAAATATTCTGAAATTTATGACACGCAAGTTTCACTGCTGTTTCAATTTCCAAATCAGAAAGTAACTAACTTTAAATTTTAGTTTCTGATATTAATAAATTATGGGAAAGTGTGTGAAGACAATTATGTCGCAACCCTTTCTTTCAAACTTCCAAAATCGAGCAGCACCGGAAGGTGAAATTTCTATTTTCTTTGTCCCAATAACTGGAATTAAGTGGAATGAAGTGAAGTGATAATTTCCAGCAGACACAGAGACAAAAGAGAAAAAACAAGCGACAAAGTCGCATTTTTGCATTACACCCACCTGCCCTGCTTCGTGCGCCATTTTACCGCTAATGCTCACCAACCGACTTACACGGAATGATCAAATCAAAACGACACTAATTCACTCATGCATACATACATATGTACACACCTGCCCACATGCACGCTGCCATTCGTATGTATGTATGAATATCCAAGCAGTCACTGAGAGCTCCCCATGTGACAACAACAAAGAAGGTGAAGTGAAAAAACAACGAAATAAACGTAAATAAGTGAGAGGTAGCGAGGCATGTCATTGGCAGCGAACTATAAATTTGCATGCCTAGGTGTGTGCGTTTTACATTGAATTTTGTGTGTGTGCGCTCTTCTCGGACATCCTTACACAAAGAAGCAAAAAAGCAAGTAAACGAAACCTAAGCCACACAAGATAAAGCGGCGCAACAGACGAGAGACGGCAGTCAAATGAAAAACCTTGCTGTCTAGTTATGTGCTTTTAGGCGCTAAAGCACGCACACACACAAGCAACACAAACAAGCAAGAAAGCAAGCAAATGCTCGCGGAGGCCTGGCAGCAATTTACCTATTGAAATTAAGGCGTACGAAAACGCACACACATGCAAGGTATTACTAAATTGTGTAGGGAAATTCGCTGGTAGATTTAAAGGTGTGGCACATAGCTACTATAAAACCAGACAGACAGGAACTGACGCCAGTGATGGTGCCAAAGAACACTCACTCTGCTATATATGCACATACATACATATGTATGTATATAGCATTTCGCTTTCAAGCCTACTTTTCCGCTTGCGGCACTTTGCGCTCACTGAATGACACCAACTGGCAACCGGCAGCATACAGACATTTAAGTTCGTTGACGGTAATTTTCGCTCCAACTGACTTAGCCACATACTAACTTACATGGAGTACAGTTTTCAATACTTTCACACATACACAAATGTATCCTTTTTGTGGCAGTCTTCCCGTTTAAGTAACTTATAGCAATTCAGAACAAATCATTCAATGGCAAATTCCAATGCCACTGACGCGCCTTTTCGTACAAAATAGTGAATTACTGAACTTGTCTCTTCAAAAGGTTTGTCTCAACTTAAGAAATAGGAATACACTGGAAAAGATGAGTTCAGGCAGTGAAAAGTTTCCCTTAATAGCACTGCTGTTGCTCCATTTGTACATAAATTCATTTTTCTGCAAAAAGTTGCGTACAACAATCAAAAAAATTCCTCAACAACGAGCAATGACCGCCTTAAAGTTCCTGAGTGGCATTGCTTTTTAAGAAGAATATTTAATGTTTCGAATAAAAGAATATGCAAAAATGGGCATTTGTTTAAAATAGTCCGCTGGGACAACAACTGTCGTTGTCAAGGAAAAGGAAGGAAAAGAAGAAAAACTAAATGAAAGATAAGCAACGAAGAACTTGAGGAAGTATAAAGATAAATAGAAAATAAAAACTTCAAAGCTCCTCAAACATGTTGCCATAGGTACCCAAAATAAAAGATCAAATTTGTGACAGTTAACTTTAGAGAGCCATCACAGGTGAGCAGAATGACGTTGAGCAAAAAATGTTACTGCATTTGAAGAAATAAGTTCGCATACTTTTGAATTTGTATCTACATATTTCTTTCAATTTGCTGAAGTTTTTTTTGCATTATCTCGATTTTCGTTCTACATCAGTAGCCTGCGGTTATTTACGAGACGCGCGTCTAGGTCGTTGAACTATTTTAATTATTTCTAAACTAAACAATTTTTGTTTGGCTTGCTCAGCTGCCGCAAGGCATTGCGACAACGCACCATCTCAGCTCTGGGTGGCTTGTGCGGCAGCTTTAATTGGTCCATCTTGTGCATAGCTTTGCGCGTTTTTATAAAAATGCTACATAAAATGAAAAAAAATAAATGATGAATGCAAATGATTATGTTTAAAAAAAAAATATGTCAAAGAATACTAAGATATAAATTTTACTACAGCTCTTCACCCTGCATCTGCATTCGGCGAGATGATGAAAACTGGCAATAAAAATTTAACAATATAAGGCAAAATGAGCTCAGTTCAGGTTAAGTACGATATTTCGTGTATTGTCCATTGTTATGCCACTGAATAAAAAATTCGATTACGATAAGAGAACGATTACAGTGACGAAAAAATCGAGTGCTGAGTTGAGTTCACCTCATCCTATACCGAACAGGGTTCTATTGGAAAATTCCTGATTAAAACTCCTGTCAGGACCCATAGTAGGTGCTTAGCAAGGTTAGGAGTTTCTTTTCACCATCCGCGGCTCACCACTGGCCAGAGGGACTTTTAAAACCAGAGCATAAAGTATCATAAAGGTAAGTTTCAAGAATGAAAGTAGTTAGTGAGGTAGTTAGTTGATTTTTGGGTGTATATCTTAAAGAGACAGTCGTAGGGACTGTATGACACAATGTGGCCAAGATACCTTCGCCTTCAGGCGAATTTCTTATAACAAAGGGTTCAACCATTGAAGATTTAAAATAAATCAATCCTTGTGTGGCCAAAACCGGTCAGTTACAGAGAATATGCTCCGAAGTTTTATCATCCTCGAGGCAGAACCGGCATTCCGACTCCGTGATCACACCTATTCGATGCGGGTGGAATCGCAATTGATTGTGACCAGTCAAGTATCCAAAAAGTAGCGTGATGATATCGTTTCTGTTGAAAGGGTAGCCGAAGGGCCTGGCCTGTCTATGGATCCTCACCGCTCCTCAGTACTTACTGCGTTCAGAGTGTACCCACTCAGTAATTATGGCTCTCGAAGAGGACCAACTGAGACTACAGGATTATTCAGGTCTCGAATAGGCAATTAGTGATCGTTCTCATGCCAGCTCCCCTGATCTGGCCTGATACCCGGGAAATGTTTCCGTGTTTTTGGCCAACAAAATTTTTAGCGTCTCGAGGCAGTCCCTTACCAACTTGGATTTCATAGTCCTGTTTGAAAAGACCTGGATGGCTGCTTGGCTATCTGAAAAGATAACTAGAAATGCACTTTCCAAACCCTTTTCAAGGTTTAATTTTTCGCGACTATTTCAGCCTGAACCACCGTCGGCCATTTGCCCATGGGAATTGCAAGTTTGGTGCTACAAAAATACCTGCACCTGATCTGTCCTCCCGTGACTCGTCTATATACTAGTATCTGATATCAAGTGCAGGGAGCCTATTTTCCCAACGTGGACTATCACTTGGAACCTTCTGCCAAAGCAGACCTCTTTAGTCATAGAATCAGCGATTCCGCATATTTCCAACCCTTTTATCTTCCCAAGAATACCTGCATGAAGCTTCTTTGTGGAGAAGCCGTCGTTAGATAGTCGAAGTTGCAGCTCCCTGTTGGCTGATGTTTCGTGGATAAAAATATGGAGAGGAGTCCATCCCAGGAGAGACTCCAGAGCCGCAGTTGAGCATGTTCTTATAGAACAGTGAGGATAGGCATGCCAATTTCGCAGTTTATTAAGTCGAAGTATGGCAGTTTTTTGCAGTGTCTTCTGCCGCCAAACTATGGACTTAAGACATCATCGGACTGAAAATCATACGGTAGAGCCACTCTATGAGCCTTGAGCTCAATCCCCATGTTCTACAAAATAGTCTTCTGTAAGCCGCCCACATGGCCCGAGTGGCTGTAGCCACCGTTCTCTCAATATGGGAGTTCCAATTAAGGATCTTTTCTAGCGTAATCCCCAGATATTTGACCTCATCGGAGTATTAAAGCACTGTGCCTCCAAGAGTGACCGAACCAAGGTTTAGTTTATACCTTATTCTAAACGGTACAATAACAGCCTTCCACAGATTTATGCTGAGTCCCCCATTGGCACAAAGAATGAAAATTATAAAACTCTCGATATTTAGAGAAGTTTTACCATGACAGTTTGAGACTAATTGAAGGTTACTTCATACTCAAGGCGGCAGTTGTGCAAGTAATTATAGACACGCTTTACAACCAAGCGGAACCCAGCTCCGATTTATGGTACGACCAACACACGAAAAATTGTTTCTAATGGCAGTCCCCCCTCGGTAAATCACCGAGCGCATTTCTGCTATGAATAAGCTACTAATTTCAGGTGCCTTCAATATCATGGCGAAAACCGTAAATTCGAGTAGAAGCTCGACCAAATCATAAGCAAAACCTGTGAAATGTACTTTTCTCAAAAAAATTATGCAGGCCTGCGAAATTTAAACTTTGTTCCCCCTACGATATTTATGTTCTTTTTTGAAAATGTAGGTCTCCTAAATGGGGTATAGGCGCTGCTCTGCGTATGCAGTTACAGTGGCATTCACTCAATCCCGATTCTTGCGTCCTCGTTCGCGCACTATGGGCTACGTGAGCAACCCATGTGCAAGATGCGGTAACCAATCCGAGTGGAGCATTGGGTCACGGTAGAAAGAGAGGACGCTTCGGTGGAGCCACTCCGACCTAAGAGCTCACTGAAGCCTTCGGCGTCTGATCACCAGGAGATGCGGCTGCTAGCGGACGTCCGTCTTGGAGCAAGCGGCCCGCTATACAAATATGTATCCAGTTGAAAACCCATCTACCACAGCAGTGGTTGTGCGCCGGGCTGGGAAACCGCAACGTAAAAAAATATATCCAATGAAAAGACTAAACAATCTCGGATAACTGCATCCCCACACCTGGACGACCCCTGCAAACGGAACAAAGACTACGAATTACGGATATGTACCTGGAATGTCCGGTCCATCTATAGGGAAGGTGCCCCTATCCTACTGCTGGATGTCATCACAAACTACAATGAGACGGCGCACAAATTTGGTGTCGGATTTGTGGTTGGGCGGAGACCCCGACACCTTCACGTTCATCAGTGAGCGAATCGCCAGAATTCGCATAAAAGCGAAATTTAATAACATCAGCCTAATTTGTCTGCACGTCCCGACGGAAGAAAAAGACGATGAGATAAGGAGCTTTTCTATGAGCGCCTAGGAAAAGCGTATGAGCGCTACCCCCGCCACGATATTAAAGCCGTGCCTGGCGACCTTAAGGCCAGGGTGGGCAAAGAAGGCATATTTGGTCCAACAGTCGGAAGATTCAGCCTTCATGACAACACCTCCGACAACGGAGAGAGGCTGATCGATTTCGCCCCGGCACGGAACATTTTAGACAGTAGTACCAGACACCAGCATCGAAACATCCACAAAGCAACTTGGGTGTCCCATGATCAAATAACGAAGAACCAAATTGATTATGTTGTGATAGGTGGAAGATATGCTACGAGCGTTACTGACGTGCGCTCTATCCACGGTGCCAACATCGACTCGGATCACTACTGTATTGCAGCTAGGGTCCGATTGTTTCTGTGCGTCAGGCCACGCGGCGAAAGTTCGACATCGCAAGGCTGCGATCACAACGGACAGCTGAAAAATTTAGCAACCGACTCTCAATCCTGCTTAATTAAGGTACTCTTCATCGCCTGGATATAAATGAGAAGTGGGACTCCATCTCCCAATCCCTTCGTACCGCTGCGGAAGAGCTTGTAGGTTATTACCAACCGCGCAGAAGCAACTGGTATGACGAAGAGTGCCGGGCGGCTGCTGCAGAAAAATACGCTGCATACAAATTTACGCTGCAGCAAATGGCGACACGTGCGAAAATTTAGCGATAAGTAAAAAGGACGGAAGAGAGACGCCTTTTCAAGGGAATGAAAAGAGAGGCAGAAAGGCGTGAGTGTGAAGAGCTTGAGATTCTAGCAGACAGGAATGCGGCTCGAAAATTCTGTCAGAAAATAAGGCAACAAGCAAATGGTTTTAAGACCGGTGCTAGCTCCTGCAAAGATGAAGATGTAAATCTGGTAACAGATGTCTAGAGTACACTTCTCAACCCTTTTG
Source organism: Rhagoletis pomonella (assembly GCF_013731165.1). Lineage (NCBI taxonomy): Eukaryota > Metazoa > Arthropoda > Insecta > Diptera > Tephritidae > Rhagoletis > Rhagoletis pomonella. The sequence goes on from NW_023458559.1 coordinate 53,314,228, forward strand.
AATGGCGACACAGGTGGCGCGTTTGATGAAGGAGATCCGGAACCAATGCATAGGGATGAAGCAATAAGGCGGCTTAAGAACAACAAGGCCCCCGGAGCCGATGGTATACCGGCTGAGCTGTCCAAAGCCGGTGGCGGAGAGTTGGTGGGATTCATGTACCGGCTTTTCAACAGAATTTGGTCTGCAGAATATGTACTGAAGTCTCAGTGTACTTATCCCAATCCACAAGAGGGGATATCCGGCCGTTTGCGCCAATTATCGCGGAATAAGCCTTCTTAATATTGTATACGAGGTCCTGTTGACTATACTGTGTGAAAGACTGAAGCCGCTCACGAACTAGCTTATTGGACCTTATCAGTGTGGCTTCAGACTTGGTAAGTCTACCATTGACCAGATTTTGACAGCACGTCAAATCCTGGAGAACACACCAGATAAGCAAATCGATACATACTATCTTTTTGTCGATTTTTTTATAGCAAGAAGAGGATCTGCCTGTACGAAGCCATGTCTAAATTTGGGATCCTCGAAAAACTAATACGTAGTGATGGCAAAAAAATTTAATAACCGATTAATTGATTAATCGAAAGCATTCGATTAATAATTGCTATTAATCGTAAGAAATTAACCGATTAATCGGTCATTTCGATTAAAATCGAAAATTAATAAAAACCATTTCTAAGTTGTAAAAACTGACTTACACCCCGTGTCAAAGTTATAGTGCACGACAAGATTTTTTTTTTTTGTTATTTAATTTTAGTTATTTTTGTTAATATAGCATATTCTTCAGCAAAAAAACCTATAAATGTAAATATATCCAAAATTGTGCAATATTAAAAAAAAATCAACAAAAAATTCCAGCTTTTTAATTAGATATCTTAGAAAGATTTTCAGTATGTAGTTTTGTAGCCCATTGATTTTTGGCATTTTTCTGTTTGGTAATGGTGTTGCTTATTTTCTTCCATATAAAAAAGAAGAAAATGCGCAACACCGAATTCGGAAAATAAAATGAAAATATGTGCATACCAGCGTTGTGATTTTTTAGTAGCTACTTAGGTTAAGCTTTTGTTGTGATTTTTGGCAAAAATATCGTTTAAAAAATTTGCAGAATACGAGAATGTAAAAAACATCCTAACTTATTTTGATTCATACACTATTGTGTGAGTAAAGTAGTTAACTTTTGATGGTTTCTTTTCGATTATTTTGAAAATTAATCGGTTAATCGCTCAATTAATCGAAAGTAAAATTTCGATACAATTAAATCGCTAACCGAATGAAAATAACCGATTATAATCGGTTATTCGATTAATCGTGCCATCACTACTACTACTTCCGCTCCGTCCAAATTTGGAGGGACCTCTCCGCGCCATTTGAGACCAAACGAGGTTTTAGACAAGGCAATTCACTCACATGTAACGTTTTCAATCTGATGCTGGAAATCGTAATACTTAAGAGCATCGTCACTGTTGGCAGCTATAAGTTTGAAGTAGTGAAGGACCTTGTCTACTTAGGATCCAGCATAAACACCACCAACAACGTCAGCCTGGAGATCAAGCGAAGATTAACTCTTGTCAATAGGTGCTACTTTGGGCTCAGTAGGCAATTGAAAAGCAGAGCCTTCGCTCGACGAATCTCTCATTATGGCCGTCATTTTATATGGCGCAGAAACTTGGACGATGTCGAACAAATATGAGAAGGCTTTGGAAGCCTTCTAGAGAACTATTCTACGCAAGATCTACGGCCCCGTTTTCGTGGGCGTGGGTGGTATCGGAGAAGATGGAATTAAGAACTGTATGAAGTTTTTAACGACATGCACATAGTTAAGCGCGTAAAAGTTCAGCGATTGCGCTGGCTTGGACACTTTGTACACATGGATGACGACGTTCCGGTGAAAAGATCGTTCGACTCTGCACCCATTGGTGGACAACGAAAACAAAGGCATCCGCAATGGAAGGATCAAGTGCAGAAGGACCTGTCTGCACTCGGGATAACCAACCGGCGCAAATTCGCACAGGAGAAAAGCAATTACAGAAGCTTTTTGGACTCGGCCCAAACCGACAAACCGTTGTAGTGCCAAATAAGAAGAGAAGAAGGTCTGTTAAATTAAAATGCATCGTTGTTTTTTTTTGGCATGGCGAGATTCTTATTGATGACATGCATATTTTAGGATTTTTAGCAATTTGCAAGAAAACCAAAAAAATAACTAATTTAGATTTGAGCTTTTACTTAAAAACCAACAGCATAGGTAAAAATACCTTCAAATAGACTAGGTAAATCGGAAAAACTTAAGTAATTTCGCAGGCCTGTGTTATCTATGTTTTTTGCTAAGCTAACTCAGCCAGATATTTTAAATATAAATAGAAGCCGGTAAGCGTTTTGAGTTTTTGCAAACCTTTGTTCTCAGTGAAATAAAAAATACCAGGTCGCTTATAGATACTTCATAGAGAGCAAAATAATACAGTCGTAGCTGTTTTCTGGGTGAAGTACAATCGATTCGGTCTCTTCTGCCCTCCTGCTTTGGAAAGTGCAAGTCTAAAACAAGTGAGTGTACTCGTCCTAAATACTGTAGGCGAATTCGCTAGGTTGCATAATTATATATCGTCGTTTAAAGTGCAAAACCGCGTATCAACAAAATGCAAAACCGCGTATGTGAAGTTGTAGAAATTATTTTCTAGAAGGTATATAGCAATCGCACTTCTGAATAGTATATTTCAGGACGAATGGGTAAGGATTGAGCCAAGAGCTTGTGTGGGCAAATCCAATTTTTGGCAGCCAATGTCAGTTAGGCGGTTTTGCAGAATGACGATACGCGGTTTTGTACTTTAAACGACGATATCTAACTTTTGGGGTATTTTTACCAAAAGTACTTAATAAGTAAAATATTTTTGGCGACTACTTTTTTTGCCAAGTGTTTGGCCAAGCTTCCCCGCCAATTTGTTGAATGCCTCCTGATGTTGCCAAATGGCTTTTATGATAAGCTTTTTTTATAATAGAAATAAACTCGAAGGTTTACCAAGACTGTCGACGGGCATCCGCTGTCAGAAAAAACTTTTTCTAATTTAGATGTTGCCCGGACTAGAGATCGAAGCCAGGTTCTACGGAGCGCTAGTACGCTCCTCTAACCACGCAGGCACTGCGGCTTAAATATTAAAGGAAGATACATGTGACGCTTAAATCCTCTCGAAGTAATTTTCATACTAGAAGGAGTATAGGGGATGTTGTATTTACATTTGTAATTGTATACAGAAGCAAATGCTTAATCTAAATTCGTGGAGGTGTAGTCGATATGGAAAAATGTCGTCTGAAATACAGGACTCAAACTTCTTGCCCTCGGCAATAAGTATGTACATATACGTAAACATACTCGAAATTCATTTTTTGTGCACCATTCATGCAAACAAGCATACATAAATATGTGCACACTTGCATATATGCCACGGCAAGGCGTTGAAAACATGCACTAGAACAAGAGTAATAATAATTATGACACAAAAGCACGCACAAAATACTAAAAGTACAATTACGCATGTCATCTCCACTCTTTTCAAAGCTATATTTGAATTGCGTGAGGGAGTGTATGCATTAATTTACAAGACGAAATAGCAAGAAAGGCAACGAGACAAAAATTAAGACTACTACTTCTTCAGGCAAAAATGCCACAATCAGACGTTGCATATTGTGGGTTACACGATTATGACAATAAAAGCCGCAAATGAAGACAAATACACTAGGAAATGCAAGCAATCGTACATGCACATACATGCACACGCACAAACAAAACAAATATGTACACGCCCTGCAGTAAAAATGACAAAACGGTCTGTCAAGGCGCTAGTTAAGCATTACACATATCGTGACTGTCTTCGCACTAGTGCTAAATGGATGCAGGGCGAACCAATTCGAACTCTGTTTGTTTCACAAGTGTAGCAGTCTATATTGCTCATTTCTTGAATGGATGGTTGTTACTGTCATCAACATCAAAATACATAGTTATTGACAAAATTAAGTACGTCGACGATCGATAACGAATACGGTTTCGCCATTGTACTTGAAAATGTCTTTTGATTTGATGCCTCTGTCTAACCTAGCTGAGATGTTTGATTCAATTTTTTACATAATTGGCAGGCCTTTAAAACATACGACTTTCTTAACGTTTTCTCCAATACATCTTATTTCATATACATAAATGTGGTCTATTTTACATTACTTAGAAAATTTTTCATTTTAACATTAAGATTGATGACAACCCGGTTTAAAAATATGTATCTCCTGGCTAATGTTTGCTCTAATGTCTACTTCTCATTTGATACCTATATTATCCGATTTTACATAACTTACATATTTCTTTCGATTTATTTTTTAGATAAATACATATTTATAGTTCGACCTTCAACTGAAACCATTTAACTCTGTTCAAACCAAAAATATAGATATATATAAAGAGTTCATGAAAATTTTCTATACATATTTTTACGTACTATGTAGTTTTATAGCCTATTCGAATCTAGAATGTAAAGCTGAAAATTACTGTCGATTTTTTATGATTTTTTTTGTGTCAAGACTTTTGGGCATTTTCTCTTATAAAAAACTGGAAACTTGCACTTTTGCTAATGAAATTGAATGCAGTGTTGCCAGAACTTTTTCCGAGAAACGGCTAAATGGACAAAAAAATAAAGCTAAAAAAGCTAAATCAAAATTTTAGTTATGGCTAAAAAAATAGCTAAATTAACAAATCAAATACTTTTGGTCATTATTATAACTTCATAGCAGTATAAATTTTTAAGATAAAAATTATGCATTATTGTAAGGAACAATTTATTTTGTACTTAAGTAAATATTTTTCGTAGCCTCACAAAATCTTGGCAGTATAAGACAAAGTTTTGATTCCTCACCTCATTATTCTCTAAGCAGTGCCGATTCGGTGTGATGTTTAACCCCATCGCGTGAAAACCAGTACTTTAGTATGCTCCTAATAAACTTATCAAAGAGAAAGTACTCCTGCTCTTTACCCGGTGAGTACATCTGGAGGGTACCTTTCTTGGCCAACTTTTCCGCAACGCGATTCACTGCAATATCAATATGGCCTGGTACCCAAATGAGTCTAACTGGGAAAATTCCCTTGCCAAAGTCGTGCAGTTTAACCGACATTCGACTGCTTCTTTAATGCAAGTTCTGCCTGATGCTGGCGCCCTGCTTGAAAGAACCATCCACCGATACTTTCGTCACTTTTCCTCAGACGAACTTCGTTGTCGCATTGGTTGTGTGCAATCTCATAATCTGCGGTCTGTTTTAACTTTGACAGAGAACTTTCTTCCAAAGAAGTTCGCTCAGAGATCCGATTCTGTTTATACTTTAACACCTAATATTTCGAAGAAAAGTAAAAGGGTTAAAAAAAATATATATTTTTAAGAAAAAGCTAAACCCAACTAAAAAAAGCTGATTTTAGCTGGAAAATAACTAAAATGGCAACACTAATTGAATGGGCTACAAAACTGCATACTCGAAAATTTTCTAAAATTTCTGATAAAAAGTTTAATTATGAGGAAAAATTGTTAGCTTACTTGTAATTGAGCACAAAAATTTGAAACTTGAATTTAAACGGTTTCAATCAAAGAATGAGGTATATTTTTATAAGGAAAAATTTATTGTAAAAATTTTTAAATTTTCATTGGTTCGATGTGGTGGGCACCAGTATAGGTGTAAGAGAAATATATAACACCAGCACACAAAAAAAGTGATGTGTGCTTTTAACCAGACCCCCCTACCGACACTTATTTCGACCCGCTGAATCCGAATCTGAGGTCCGTGGATCTGGTAGGTGGGTCTGGTTAAAAGCTAACACCACTTTTTTTTGTGCCGGTGTGATTAACTATAAGATTTCTATATTTGAAATAACGAGTTTTTCTTCGTATTTCAAAACCTTAAAGTTATGGTATTTTTGAATGTTGTTGTGAATTAAAAAAAAAATAAAATAAAACATTAATTTTAAAAAATAAAACTGTGTTTCTTTAAATGTACTCTTTGGACAAGTACTCTTATATATTTTTCTCACTGACTCATAACTATGAATTTTTGAAGAAATTTGGAACCATCGCTTTTTACACCAGTTCAGGACTAGCTGATTTTGAACTTGCACAGAGCTACTTACTTTTAAACCCTCTCAGTACCACCCATGACAGAACCAGTTTAAAAAAGAGACAGTTGAAAATATTGCGTTGGGGTACATCGAGAACCAGTACCGCTTCTTAATGAGCTAGTTCTGCGCTCGTTCTGACCTAGCGCGATTTATTGCAGGGACGCTTACACATTGGTTTACGTGTGCCTACGCACGCACACAGAAAGAATGTCAGTGCAGCTGTCGTGCGTTGGACAGACAAGCAGTCAGTTAGTCAGTCGGTTTGCATGGTTGGCTGGCAGGTTGCAAATGAAAATAATGTTGCAATATGCAAATGAATGCAAAGCGTACTCGCAGGAGGCAAATGCGCGATGCTTTGAGTTTAACTCACTGCAAGTTAGGTAGCTTTGCTACCGCCTTCCCCGCTAAACATTTTACTTCATACCCACATACGATTTGCGTATCTTTTACGTGGCGCATGCGTGTGTCTGTTTTATGTTTCACGCTTTCGCTGCATCAACACTTTTCGACTTTTTGCTAGTAGAAGACAGAATTTCCTCCAAAGATATTCAAGCAATTTTTGTCAGTTATTTTTTTATTCCGTATTCAACTTGCCGACTCAAGTTACAAAGTTACATACTTATGTACTGTAGTTGAAGAAAGGCAACTGTGGCCACTGCTTGTTCAATCAAAAGTACATACTTATCATAACTGTTATATGTACATACGAGAAAGCTTAGCCTAACTTTTACACCCAATTATAATGTAGATAAGATCAGATGAATTAACTGATATTTAGAAACATTTTTTGGTTAATATAAACCATATCACACAACTAGGGATGTCAATTTTCGGGGTTTTGTCGATCCCGGGATTTTCGGGATGTGAAAATACAATCCCGGGATCCCGGGATTGTCCCGAAATTCAGGCAAAAGTGCAACACATCTGTGATCATCCTATTATAGTATTTTAAATCAGATTGATATAACAAAAAAAAGTACAATTTATTGTAATTCATTTACATATTTATTAAGGCGATAAATCAGTATTTTCAATCAACAAAAAACAAACATAAAATTTGACAAACATATATATATGTATGTATATACATATTCTCATTAATTTATAACATAGTTTTTGTACTACAAGTACAAATGCATATACGGTCACTCACAGAAATATTTTGCATAGATTTTTTTTTGCAATATTCAGAATATTTTTCATTGTATTTTTTTTTTGTTAATTTAAAAAAATATATATATATGTGCAATTTTGAAGTTGCTAAATCATCCCGTTGACATTTTAGAGTTTTTTTTTTGCCACAAAAAAATTCGTTATGAGGAAGAAAATGCCCAACATCGTCAGTAAAAAAAATTCAAAAATCAATGGAGTTTTTAGCAACTTTAAAATTGCACCTTATTGTATTAAATTGAATGGGCTATAAAACTGCATAATAGAATTTTTGTAAAAATTATGATTAAAAAATTTGATATATTTATGATAATTTGGTGAACTTAAACCAACTTTCTCTAAAATGAGCTATATACTTTTTTCAATTAACAAAAAAATACCATGAAAAATATTTTGAATATTGCAAAAAAAATCGATGCAAAATATTTTTGTAAGTGACTGTATTTGGTACAGCAGTAACTGCCTATGTAATTATATACAATTTTTTGAATCACGGTTTGAGATCAATCTAAGATATTATCAGTATATTTAAGTAATAATAAAAAAGTTAACACATTTAAGTAAACAATAAATATATAAGTGCATCACCTATTCCATTTCGAGCGAAGCAAAATTATTCCTTCTTTTGATGGTAATGCGATCTTAAAGAAATTATAGCATTAAGGGTTGCAAAAAATTCTTAATTTGCCCTTGAGAGGGGATATTTGTGATAAAAATTTAATTGGCTAACAAAAAATTGTTTCCAGCAATCCCGGGATTTAAATCGACTAATCCCGGGATATTCGGAACTTAAAAAAGACCGGGATCCCGGGATCCAGAAATCCCGGAATCCCGGGATTTACATCCCTACACACAACTGATAGCATGATCCCACTGACAAGCTTAATACCAAAAATGTTGAGTTTTTTGATAAACTTGTTTCAGCAACAGCGCCTTCAACAAACAATTTTTATAGCCGAACAAGACTTACAAGGCAATTCTGGCAACTTTCTTTCAACTCACGACATTCTTTGGAAAGACGAAAGACTAGTTCAAAGATCTGCTAACGAGGAGGTCTTAGCGTTATGCTGTTCGCCTTTTAGCAATGAGTTTTTAAAAGTTAAACTAAATTAAAAAATAGATATACTTTTTTTTTTAAAACAATGAAAAATAAATAACACAAAATTAAATTAAAAAACAAAAAGCAAATAAAATGAATATAAAACAAAAATACATAAAACAAAATTTTTTTAAGGAATAAAAATGTTTTGTTCTTTTTAAAACAATAAAATTGAAATATATATTAGAAAAGTAAAAAATTAAATTAAAATTAAAAAAATAGTACTAAAAACTAAAAAAAATGTCATAAAATCTAAAAATTAAAATTAAATTCTGAAAATTCAATTAAATAAAAAAATTTTCTTTTAAAACAATGAAATTTAATAAATGTAAAAAAAAGAGATTACAAAAAAGAAAAAAATTGGAATTAAATAAATATAAACAATAAATAAGTTCCTAAAAATTAAATTAAATTTAAAAAAAAATCTTCTTTTTAAAATAATAATATCTGAAAATTAAAAGTAATTAAATTGAAAAAGAAAAAATCATAAAATAAGTTCCTAAAAACTAAATAAAATTAAAAACATTCTTCCTTTTAACAGAATAGTAGCTAAAAGCTAAAAGAAAATTAAATAAGGAAAGAAAAAATTTAATTAAAAAATAGAAAAATATACATAAAAATAAGTTTATTAAAATTAAATGAAAAAAAAAATTCTTAAAAGAATAAAATCTAAAAATTAAAAGTAAGTTAATTAAAAAACGTAGGAAAAAATTTCCGCCTATGCTTTGTTCACTCCACCATTGCGTCTGTTGGAGCAACGCGAGCTAAATGATATACAAGTGCTTTCTCTTTAAATAGATTCTCACCACGAGTGAGACTTTTGTGCTAGAATAACAAAAGTCTTTCGAACTAACCATCTTGCTATCTGTCTTTCATTTGTCCTACGAAAGGCTTTTTATTATCTTAGCCAGAATTGCCTTATTACGGACGTTTGCACCATGTTTAATTAACGCTAACTGGAGGTACATCCTTCAGCTAAGCACATCGACTGCTTTATCGATCACATGTTATAGGCTCATTAACGATGTTTAACTGGGAGCTAGAATTAACGGGCCCTCAATATAATAATAATAATATATTGGCGCTTACACATATGTATGTTAGTGTTTGGCCGAGCCTCTCCTTGCCCTGAATGGGCTAACAAAATAACCCAGCAAAAAGCACGATTACCACAGAAACGAATGTGGAAACGAGCTAGGCGATGGGAATCGCTTACCCTTTCGCTTAAAGAAGGCATTATTTTAACATGGGCATGTCATTGGGCGTAAGCCCTTACCCGCAGCATTACCTTGGAGCGAAGGGAGATCGCATGGATAAACAGAATCCAGAGAAGCGAACAAAGAATTCCTTACAGAGAAAGTAATGTAAAAAAAAAATTATAGGACATTCTACTTTGCATTCTCCGAAATGAAACAAAGAAGCGAAATAAATAAAATATTGTAGGACATTCTACTTTGCATTACCGGCAATGCCTACAAGAAGCGAAAAAATTGGAAGGCATTATAACGCTATGCCTTCTAGAACACGTTACCACTAAAAGCGATTACCAATTTTTTGCTGGGAATGGATAATTAGCACAAATAGTTTGATAATATAATGTTGCATTTTTTTAGACGCCCCGGTATTTACTTCAGTGGCGTGATCAATGCAATAGTGATGTATTATAACACTCGTTTGGCAAAATGAATATCAGGTGATATTTTTACAGCCCGTCTGTCTTTAATGCGATACAGTTTTATAGAGATTGAAATGAATAGATACTGCAAACAAAGTTAGAAGTCGCTTGTGTCGGTAACCAAGCTTCCATCGTAGTCAATTCACTAAACCTTGTTTCACAGTGCCGAAAAAAGAAATTCGCCTACATATTTTCACAAACATCCTCTTCGCACTGCGCTATGCTCACAAAATATTGACATTCTAAGAACTTGAAGTGTTCTTGGTATATCTAAAGTGTAAACTTTACTTACATCATTAGTCAACTAAATAAAAAGTAATCAACCTCAAACACCTCGTTGCACTCTCTAGCCATAAATTTGGGCTGTAGTTATTTACACTTAACTTGTTAACTCTTCATATTATTACAGTACAGTTACATATTTTTCTCAAGTTATCGCTGTTTTTGCAGATGCTGCTTTCCCATTTCACACACTCATAAATGTTGATGCAACATTTGCAATTATTGCAAAGTTGCATTTGCCATTCTACATACGTCTATTCACTGCCTTTGCTTAGTCAGCCGCCCAACCTCAACATATCTACGGTCATAAGCAATAACCGCCTAAGTCGACTTAACAAAGAACGGAGTTATATATGTTTGCTATCGTATTCTGCAACTACTATTCCATGTGTATCTATGTGAAATCCTCATCTCGCCAACTAGTCTATTTAAAAAATTATAGATGAACATATTTTGGTTTCCCCATAAGGTTAACATTACAATCCAACTGTTTAAAACGCTTTTACTCGAATTCAGGTTTTTCGACTTAGGCCGTTATTGCTTATGACCACAGATATGCAGACTGCCGTTAGCTTGCTTGAATGTGTAAATTGCAAATTGTGACTGCAAAGCAAAAAACAAGCATGGAAAAATGTAAGGAGAAATATCTATCCAGGAGCCATAGAAAAGATGGAAGTCAAAGACGCTCACATGCAAAAGTGCTTGACGGTTTGTATGGTAGCAGCAGCAGCTGGAGTGTGACAGAATTATTGCTAGCGTGGGCGTGTGGCAGTTGCATATGCTTGTGACAAACAAATTGCAAATAAACAGAAAAACAGACGTGCAAATAGAGACACATGCTTACAAACGAATGCCCATGACTGTCTGTGAGAAGGCGCACAGTCTTGAAATGCGCACACATGCAACTGTTTCTAACTAACGAACAAGTGGCGCAAATTGCAGAAGTGCCTACAAGAACAACAAGAAAAAATACTAATATACGGTGTATTTTTTAATTGCATGATTTTAGTTTATTTTTCATTTGAAATTTTCATAGCAAACATGTTAATCTTCGCTCGCATTTCCTTGACACTACTCTAAGCGTAGATTATTTCGTCCTTCAGCCATTCGCAATCGCGCTAAAGCGTTAAGGAAAGCCTTTATAAACGCGTAGTTAAAAAAGAGAGTTAAAAAGATGAGGTCAATGAAGGAGTAAGCTCTTTAAATTATTGAAATATTGATTTCAAACAATAGCTAAAACAGCTAAAAGTAAAATCTATTTTGGAAATATTTGCGAGCAGCGTTGCCAACTATGTACTATTACTATAAAAAAAATAACAATAATGAAAAGAAAAAAGTGAATTCAAGCAGAAAATAAGGACGCTGTTGAAATAATTATAAATACGCCACAATAAAATAGACAAATAACGCAGATAATTTGCGAGTAGGACTGCCATTTTATAGCATACAAAAAATGTTTGAGCAACAGTGAAACCCGCTTAAGTAACCAACATTTTTGGGCACCGTGAATTTTTTAATGTAATCTGAAGAGAATCCCTCTTTTAAGTACCTCCCAGCTTATTTACCCAACCCGCCTAAGTAGCTAAATTTTTCATTACCCCATTACCACTTTACTTATAATTTTCCCCTTTTAAGTGCTCTTTTAAAATTTCTTAAAATATTTACATATTTTGATTTTCAGTGGCAGCGCTACACAATCGATATTAATTGCCACCGACATGCAAGTTTCACGTGGCAAAAAATTACAGTTGATTTTTTAGAATTTTTTGTCGAATTTGCTTCCATATAACACAATTTAAAATTCTAAGAAAATCAACGGTAATTTTTTGCCACTTGCAACTTGTTACACTCAAATAGAATGGGGTCACTTCTGAGAAAAAATTTTGAGATTTTGAAGAAAATTTTTTCAGTATTCTATAAAATTTTAAGCTTAGGTTTATATGGTATTTGTTAGGGAATGAACGGTATTTTAATTGAAAAATCTTAAAAATTAATAAACATAAGCAGCAAACAGTACTTATCATTTTGAATTTGGTCCAAACTGTATGTATGTATAAATATTTGTAATCAATCACTTTTTAAAGAATTGAATTATCGTAAAAATGAAAAAAACATTGCTTTATTTATTTTTTAATAAAGTCTCTCTTTATGTGTTTATATGTTTAAATAATGCTACGATATTGGTTTTAAAATGCGTATACTTCATTAAAAGTTCATGTTTTATTGAGGGATTTATTTATGTAAGTTTAAAAGAAATTGTAGCTACATACATGAATAATTATGTTCGCTTAAGTACCCGCATCGAAGTACTTAAGCGGGTTCTTTTAAGTACCCAACCCGCCTAAGTACCTCAAAAAGCTGAATTTTTCGTGAGGTACTTAAGCGGGTTTTACTGTAGTTGATTTCAAAAAATTTATATTTAAATACATAAACTGTTTTAAAAGAGGTCTTGAAAAAGAAAAACAATTCAACAAACACGAAAAAAATATTTCTCCAACCTTGCACAAATTCATAGTTCTCAAGTTCATATCCCGTAAAACTGTAGGCCCCTCCCCTTTGTGTGACAACATCAAGGCGCACGCCACAAATGAGAGGAATCACTTACACTAACGTATGTGTAAGCGCCAATCTATTATTATTAAGTAAAAAACTACGTTATTAACTATATAAAGAAATAAAATTAACAAAAATTAATAACGAAATGTGAAAGTCAAAACTACTTTATTGTAATACAAAATTTTTTAAACTATTATAAAATTAATTAATTAATATTTTAATTTCAGTGTGTCAGTGATATATTTGAGACCAATTGGAGAATCACATTGGAGTTCACGTTGAGAACTAACTTTTTCTCGAAATGCCTATTTTTATACAAAATGCCCTTTTTGTTGTGAGTGCTATGATTCTCCACTTGAGGTACTATTACCATACAAGTGACTCGAAATGAAAAATAAATAAAATAAAAAAACTGTTTAATATACAACGCTTTGGCGTTTCATCCATTTCCGCTGTAGCGTACGTAGTGCATAGGGCGACATCTACCTCTCAACCGACGAGGCTGATGTCTAGACTTTATAGGAACTTTGCAAAGCAAAGGTTTTATAGCTGTCTGAACACAGAACATTGCAAGTTGATAAAAGCGGTGTAATTATAGCACAGATATTCTATCCACTAGGATATTTCGCTTCAAAAGATCTGACCTAAACAACAAAATGTTTAAAATGTGACTGAACAAAACAATGTAACTCATATAATTTATGAATAGGGTTGCCAACTTTTTATCTTATATATATAATATAATAATTTATTTAAAAAAATATTAAAACAACAACAAATAGGCCTTTTTTATTTTTTGTATGGTTCAAAAACTACGGTTGTAAGTTTTTCGTAAAAATGTGATTCATGTTTTAACCGAAAGCATATATGTAAATCAATCTTTCAAACTTTATGCAGAGCTTACAAAAATTTAACAAATTTTTTGAGCTTTTTAATCCGAACTTTTGCATATTTTTCCATAAATGCATGAATTTCTTATGAAAGAAAATGCGCAGGACCGTTTGCAAGAAAAATTAACATCAACCCCAGTTTCAATAAATTGCACTTGTGATATGAAAAAATCCGCAAAAGCCGCCAGCAAAAAAAATCAAAAATTGACTATTTAACAGTGGTTCCACTGTACATTCACGCTTTCCAATATTAATAATAATAACAATAATTTTTTAACGCTTACACTTCTGCTAAGTGTTTGGCTGAGCTTCTCCTCAAAAATTTTAATGAAAATTTGTTAAATTTTTCTAAGCTCTTAAAACTTGCACTTTATTATACACTTAATGGGCTACAAAACTGCATACTCGAAAAAATTCAGATTGAAAAGCTCAAAAATTTATTAAATTTTTCTAAGCTCTGCATAAAGTTCGAAAGTTCGATTAGTATGGTCTTGGTTAAAGCATGAACCATATTTTTATAAAAGCATAACAAAAAAAAACTACTTTAAAAACCTCTCAAAAATTCTAAAAATCAGATTGAAAAGCTCAAAAATTTTTATGAAAATTTGTCGAATTTTTCTAAGCTCTGTATAAAGTTTGAAAGTTTAATTGATATGGTCTTGGTTAAAGCATGAACCAAATTTTTATGAAAGCATAACAAAAAAAAAAAATAACTTTAAAAACCTAGCAAATATTTAACAGTGGTTCCACTGTACATTCACGCTTTCCAATAACAATAATAATAATAAGAATTTTTTGACGATTACACTTTTTCTAAGTGTTTGGCTGAGCTTATCCTCAAAAATTTTAATGACAATTTGTTAAATTTTTCTAAGCTCTTAAAACTTGCACTTTATTATACATTTAATGGGCTACAAAATTGCATACTCAAAAAAATTCTAAAAATCAGATTGAAAATTGAAATTGAAATTTTTTTTAAATTTTTCTAAGCTCTGTATAAAGTCTGAAAGTTTGATTAATATGGTCTTGGTTAAAGCATGAACCATATTTTTATGAAAGCATAATAAAAAAATTTAATTTAAAAACCTTGCAAAAATTCTAAAAGTCAGATTGAAAAGCTCAAAAATTTTAATGAAAATTTGTTAAATTTTTCTTAGCTCTGTATAAAGTTTTAAAGTTTTATTAATATGGTCTTGGTTAAACCATGAACCATATTTTTATGAAAGCATAACAAAAAAAATAACTTTAAAAACCTAGCAAATATTTAACAGTGGTTCCACTGTACATTCACGCTTTCCAACAATAATAATAATAATAATAAATTTTTGCGATTACACATTTGCTAAGTGTTTGGCTGAGCTTCTCCTCAAAAATTTTAATGAAAATTTGTTAAATTTTTCTAAGCTCTGTATAAAGTTTGAAAGTTTGATTAGTATGGTCTTGGTTAAAGCAAATTTTTATGAAAGCATAACAAAAAAATATTAACTTTAAAAACCTAGCAAATATTTAACAGCGGTTCCACTGTACATTCACGCTTTCCAATAATAATAATAATAATAATTTTTTGGCGCTTACACTTTTGCTAAGTGTTTGTCTGAGCTTCTCCTCGAGTTAGTGGCATGCGTCTTGCCGATGTGACACAAATGGAGAGATCTACAATTTTACGCCGCCTCCGAACAGCAAATGGATTTTATGAGAAGCCTTTTCAGGGCAGTAATACACTCGTAGGCTCGCCATCGCCTAACGAGGGGCGTTAGAAAAAACTGGTTCTAATTTAGATGTGTCCGAAAAAGTTCTACGGAGTATTAGTATGTGGTTAGAGTCCACTCAACCACAGCGGCCGCTTTCAAATACAGCCGCAGAAATAACTATAAAAAGTTTAAAAATTGTGTAATAAGGTCGCTCAGTAGCTAGTAGGCTGAGCAACATAAAATCTTTTTTGCGACAAATCGAGGCACGCAACTCAAATTATAGGAGCAGCTAACCATTACCATCATAATATTATTAGCAAAAAAAACCTTTAGTCGAACTAATAAAACTTCAAGTAAATTACAATTGGTCTCCAAGCTGAGCGAATAAACTGAATTCCGCATTTTTGCGCATTCCATCGCAGCTCCTTAAATTATAGCGGGGCAATATGTACAACAAAATTGGTGAGTAACATGAAACAGGAATGCAGAATGCATGCGTCTAAATACCCATTTCACCCAGAAATGTACACGTACGCCAACGCAAATATATAAATATATGCATATATACATACGTATGTAAGAGTATGTATAGCGGCAGACCATCTATGAAATTTTTAAAGGGCATACAGTTGTAATAAATTTATAGAAGCAGCAACAAAACACAACGTAAACAAGCAGACTAGCCTCTACAGCACATATCCATCCAAGAGAGCTACTACAGCGATACGGTACAGTTGATACATACATACGTACTTATTTAGCAGGTATGTACATTGTAAGTGGCATTGGCAGCCATAACAATTTTGTAAAATAAATTTGAAATAAGAGCCGGAAACAAATTATGATTTTATGACTTTTTGATGGCAGCGCATAATATGCAAAAGCATTTCCTCTTCAACCGCTGATATGAAGGTAGTCCGCGACCGCCCTTCCACTCGACCACTCGCCCCCTCCCCCCCTCGGCACCACTGTACTGCGTACAGCACATGTGTCGTGCCGAAGACGCTTCCGTTTCCTTCCTGTCTGCCTAACGTGAATGCCAGTCGACTGGCGCGCTGACGAAGCATACCAGCCAGCGTCGCCGAAATGTACAAGCAGCTCTGATCATGGTGGAACCAGCGTCAAAGTAGTTGGAGTAGAGT
Organism: Rhagoletis pomonella; assembly: GCF_013731165.1. Lineage (NCBI taxonomy): Eukaryota > Metazoa > Arthropoda > Insecta > Diptera > Tephritidae > Rhagoletis > Rhagoletis pomonella. The sequence continues at coordinate 53,330,866 of NW_023458559.1, forward strand.
GGCTGAACGTAGAGCCATCTACCAGCGACAACAAAGTAGCAAGCAGCACGCGCGTAGTCTATGTAACTGCCAAACACTGTGGCAAAAGCTTCACTTACCGTAGCTATTTCAGCCAAGGAACCAACAATTTAAACGGAGATTCCATTTCATTTTGCTTACGGACGCAACGGGAGTTGTGGCAAATAGAAGTCGACATGTGGCAGATAGCATACGTTACGTCGACCAGCAATGGGGGACAGGTGCAAGCAAGCAGCCAGCCAGTCAGCCAGGAAAGTAGCTCATAACACACATACATATGTATGTACAAATGGAGTGTAAACTCGCAAGGTGGTGTAAGGGTTGGTACTGGTGCTGGCTGGTTGTTGAAAAACGAGGCACGAAGTGTTGCACAAATTTGCCATATTTGTGTGAAATATGTGGAAAAATGGCAAATAGCGAAACAAAGCGAGCACTGCAAACGCAGCAGTAATGAAGACGAGGTAGAAATGGCTAAATGTGCGCATTTTCCAGTTCGAGCGCTGGTATGCGCGGGTCAAAGAGCCAATGTGTGGGACTGCAAGCCATCGCGCTCGTATGCGTAAGTGTGTCAGTGTTAGTTACATTTTAGAGGTAGCATTTGCATGCAAGCAACTGGCGAATTTAACATGGCGATGTCCTAGGAAGTGTCAATTGCCCCCCGCTGCATCCCTTTTTCGATAGTTCCGAACTAGTCCTAAATTCTATAGTTCCGGACCAGTTCTAAAATTGACAGACGAAAGAAAAAAGTATCATGATTTTTCAATCTTTTCGGTTCTTCCGTGTGCGATTTTACATTATTTTCAAAGAAACATTTTTGCAATTTGAAATTAAATTTGTTGAAATATACGTTTACATACCTTGCTGTAGCTGACTTTGCAGAGGTGCTCGCTGTTATTGGTTAGATTCCATACGGCCCGAAGATGTTAATATGTTACCACAAAGCTTTGTTTTGTATTACCAAACTATGAAATAGCATCTGCGAAGCACAGAATAGAAGCGTATTTGAACGAAAAAGCCGCCGAACACATATCTATGTAAAGTAAACAAGCCCCCCGCTGCATCCCTTATTCGATAGTTCCGAAATAGTTCTAAATTCGACAAGTAGGATCTAGTTCGTTCTGCATCCCTTTTTCTATAGTTCCGAACCATTTCTAAATTCGTCACTTTAGATATAGATTTGTAGTGTAAAAAACTGAAAAAATTAGTTTCTTAAAAGTACCACTTTTCGCCGATTTTGGACTGGTGGGGATCTACTTCCTATCGGACTAGTTCCTTTTTGGCGATAAAGACCTAGTACGGAACTAGAAATTTGTTTCACTAGTCCGCGATTTCCCTGCAGGGTAGTTAAAAATGTACGTATGTGTATGTGAGCAATACTAACACTAATGTATACATTTAGTCGGGCGTTAATTTGCCATTCTAGAGTAGACTCCCAGCAAAATGCATACACTCATGGTTGGTTTTATTGTAAAGAATTCAGATGAGGTTATATGTGTATTTAAAATAAAATGGTTTCCGCTAACGCTATAGTGCATTTTACGAGTATAATTTGTAGGGAGTTTCATTATAAAACGCACCCAAATTCCAAATAAAATTTCAAACTAAAAAGAATGAGCGATTGGGTGCAGACATGTGAATCTCTAAACATATCGGTGAACACTGTAATGAAATGCTCAGCTAGCTTACACCCCGGGCTTTCTTGCAGTGCGAGTCTCGATGACCCACCAAGCTACATATTTTCTGCGACGCAAACGGGGCAGCGATTTTTCCACGATATTTCAAAAACTGAGAACACTCATTTACTCCAAGTTAATACTTACAACAATCTCTTAACTATAAATGAGACTGTTATAGACTTTTAGGAACTTGACCTGGCACCGCTCACTTTATGACTACAAAGGTCTATCTCGGTAACCGCTTTATCGTTTTTTACCAAACTTGGTTCAATGATTTCATAAAGTCAGCATATTCTCGAAAACGTTTGAAACCGGGAAAAACACATCTGCTTACACCGTGCGACAAAAACAAAAAAAAATTTTAAAACAAACGAAAAAACAGATATTTTCACAAAACTAGGGGCCAAATATAGTAAACCTGAGTTTTTAATTTTCCTCTCTGACGTCAGGATTTTTTTAAGGACTTTGAAATTTCCAGGATATGATTGAATAAAACAATTATTTAAAAGATTTGGTGCATTGTATAGTAACAATATGGGTTTCAGTTAAAAGGAAAAATTCTGTAGAATTAAAAAAAATTTAATTTTTTGTTACACAAGGACGAATAAATGTTAAAAATATCATTTTAAAACTTCATCCTTGAATATCCTTGAAAATTTCCTAAATTTATTTTTGAAAAAAAATATATGTCCAGAACTAATATGTAAACCGCCACATCCTCGAATTTCGTCCTTCTAACTTTAGTAGTTTTAGATAAAAAAAAAATTACACTTTTCTTTATAAGATATTGATAGTTACAATATATGTACATACATAAATGAAGATACTAAAATCATTACACTGTACAGCACTCCGCAAGGTATTGGACACACAATTTTTTTTAAGACATTGGGTCATAGGCAAAAAAGAAATTTCTCCTTTTTTCGAAGTTAGCTCCGAAATCGAGATATGGGCCATCGAAGCTTGAAATAGGATCTTTGGTAAACAATTATTTTTTATTATTATATGTAAATAGCTAAAAAACTAAAAAGGCCTTTTGGTTTTAACTTTTTTTTGCAAACTTATATTACAGGTGCTATAAGCGGGCAAAGGTCGGGACTTCGAAAAATTAAAAACCTTATACTTCAAACAATTTTGAACTGATTTTTAAAAAGTTGGTATCGTTGTAAACGTGGTTTGACCCTTTTCTTCCATTCTGATATGCATATTTGTATACTTTGTATGCAACAATTTGAGAAAAAATATTTAAAAAGAAAAAATACCTTTTTTTATAAAAAAAATATTTTAAACAAAAAAAATTACAAATCGATTTTTAAAAAGTTGATATCGTTGTAAATGCAATCAAACTTTCTTTCTGCTGATATGCGTATTTGTATACTTCGTATATAAAAATTTGAGAAAAAATACCTTTTTCTATAAAAAAAAAAATGAGCAAAAAAAGTATTAACCGATTTTTTAAAATTTGTAAAGGCGATTAAATACCCTGTCTTCTGGTATGCTTTTTTCTTCTGTAATGCTTCGTATATATGAATTTGAGAAATAACACTTAAAAGCAAAAAATTACTTTTTTTTATAAAAAAAAAATATTTTAAACAAAAAAAATGCAAACCGATTTTTAAAGAATTGGTATCGTTGTAAAGGATACCAGAAAACTTATACTTTCTTCATCCCAAAAATTTCTATTCAAATACACAAAGAAAAAAATTTAATTTAAAAAAAATTTGTCTCTCTATATAAACTCCTGCCGCTTAGGTGTAAGGCTGGCTACGCCCTTGTATACAAAAAAATTTATGTATTTAAACCGTACATCATACGGTCATTTTATTCTTTTAGAGCGCATACATGGTTCCAAAATAATGATTCCATTATCTTTATTTATGTATATTGTAACTATCAATATCTTATAAAGAGAAGTGTACATTTTTTTTTATCTATTACTAATAATGTGGTAGTTAAGATATTACTCCTTGACAAGTATTTTTTTCAAAAATAAATATTGCAAATTTCCCAGGATATTCAAGGATAAAGTTTTAAAAGGACATTTTCACCCGAACTTATATTTCTTTACTTGCTTTTAAATAATTTCAGATTTTGTTTTAAAAAGACAAACTTTTTTTCAATTTTTTTTTTTAAATTTTTGAGTATCTACTATTTGCTTTTTTCATTAAATTTTTTTCTTTTTCTAATTTATATTCTTGAAAGGAAACAAAATATTTTTTTTTTTTATTTAATTTAATTTTTAAAAATACTTTTATTTATATTTGCTTTATTTTCATTTTATTTCTTTTCTTCTTTTTCAATCTTTCCTTTTATTTAATAGTTTTCATTGTTTTAGAAAGAAAAATATATATCATTTTTAAAATTAATTTAAAAAATATCTTATTGCTAAAAGGCGGACAGCATAACGCTAAGATCTCCTCGTTAGCAGATCTTTCAATCAGTCTTTCGAAAGGCAGTAAAGAGCTTTCAAGATAGTAGCCAGAATTGCCCTGTAAATTAACTCTATTTGATTCTCGTGTGAACGTCTTCGTCGACATACAACAACGCAGTAGAAGTGGTGATGTAAAATTTACATCCATAAAAAATATAGATTACAATAATGAAACGATAAAATATGTAGACCGACAAAAATATTGGTAACTAGGGTGATCAGTATTTCTTTGCAAACAACAGAAGATGAATTTATCCACATTTTTTTAATATTTAATATTTAAACTTTCAGAGTAAAATTGGCAAACTGTTTTTCAGAAAGGCCTCGTAAGCGCTTCGCTATCGACATATTTTCTTTAAGTATTAAATTTTATTGGCGGCCGCTGTGGTGTAGTGGTAAGCAGTGCGCGCTACTACTCGGCAGGGCCTGGGTTCAAGCTCTGGTCAAAGCAACATCGCAAAAAAATATAGAAAAAGGGCTTTTTAACAGCGGTCGCCCCTCGGCAGGCAATAGCAAACCTCCGAGTGTATTTCTGTAATGAAAAACAGCTTCTCATTAAAATTCAATCGCCGTTCGGAGTCGGCGTAAAACTGTAGACGCACGCCACAAGTTGGAGGAGAAGCTCGGCCAAACACTAACGTATGTGTAAGCGCCAATCTGTTATTATTAATATTAAATTTGATTATATTTAGTTAGTGTTTTTAAATTAGGAATCTTATTTAATATTCATTTTCACTAAACGCAATAGAATTAAAAAAAAATTGACATAGCTTAAAAATTTAATACGCTTAAGAAATAGGACACATTTTTTCAATTTCGCATTCATGCACATTTAATTTGTTTTTATTTTTATCTCTATTTTTAAATGAAAAACTAAAATGTGCAGTTTCATGCTTTAATATTTCATATTCCAGTTATTATTAAATATTTTTTGTTAAGTGCATTTTAAGCACCGAGATTAGTGTCAGATTTGTCAGCATATTGAGTTTTAATATTAGCAACAACAGCAAAAAAGTGCTTGAAATTAAATTGCAAAAATTAAAAGCCTTGTAGCATTGCGATGCATATTTCGGGCTGAAAAAATTCATAGCAAGTGAATATATCATGCACATAAATAAACGTACATATGTATGTATGTACGTGAGTATGTAGAAATGCATATGCATATGAATATTTCTGGAATCGGCCAAAACCTGCTCCCTCTAAAATGTAGCTAGCTTTGAGTTTTTGAAATTACCGTTACGTTGGTAAGCTCATGGTTTTTGTCCGATTTAAAAAATTTAAGCGCAATGTGTAAACCAAATTTGGTCGCGATCGGTGAAGTAGTTTTTGAGATACACATATACATGTATATTCTGCATTGGTAACAAAAATTGTATATCCGATAAATAAAGTTAATGTCCATTTTTAAACCTTTTCGCATTCTGCGCACTATGGTCTTGAAATTTCAAAAACCAAATTCGATGGCCACCCTAATATGCATATGTATGTACGGAGGCGGGCAAATAAATGGACACCCGACATTTTTATAAGTTTTGTCTAATATTTTTTTATTCAGAATTTTTAAAAAATATTCCAGGAATGCAGTCTTGTAGCATATTCTATTTTAGTACAATAAAGTGCAAGTTTAAAGTAGCTGTGCCTTACCATTGATTTCTGGCGATTTCTTTTGCTGACGGTGTTGTGCATTTTCCGCCATATAAAGAAAAAAAACTGTCGAACGTACTCAAATTTAATCGGCTACAAAACTGCATACCAAAATAGTTTCTAAAAATGCTAATTAAAAAGTTTAAAACTTTTATAAAATTTTGTCGAACTTTTTTTAATTTTTGGGTCAAAAGCATTAACTGAGATAATTTTGAATTTATCGCGAAACGTACTAAATGATGAACTAGAAAGTCACTTCGGGAACATTTTTAATACTAAAAGAAATAATAAAATATATATTATTCAAAATATAATTACATTAATTAATTTTGTACAGCTAAAATGTGTAGAACTTTCCGGAAATTAACCAAAAATCTCAAATTTAATTAAAACATTATATTCAAAGTGTATTTACTTGCCCGTCATAGTTCGGGAACGTTCCCGAAATGACGATACCGCCATTTCGTCTTTAATTTTTTGTAATTTAACTTCAATCGAAATATTTTTTCGTATCTATGTTCCAGGTGTCGCGACTACTTATCACAATATAAAGATATACTCGTCGTTTAAAGTACAAAACCGCGTATCAAGAAAATGCAAAACCTTGTATGTGAGGTTGCCTTAATTTTATAGGAGAGAGTAAAATTTGTCTTATTTCAAAACGGTTCTTTCTTTTATCCATAATTACACCTTCTGCTTATGTCTAAGTATCGATATTTTAGTATAAATGGATTAGGGCTTGATGCCAGGAGCTTGCGGTAAGCAAATATCTTTTTTTGGCACAAAAGTCAGTTACGAGGTTTTGCAGAACCACAATACGCGGTTTTGTACTTTAAACGACGATATGAATTTTACTTAAATACCTTTACCAACAGCGTTCGCGAAATGATACTAAATTAATGTACGCTACTCACATTTGCAATTAAAATTAACTTACCTCTTTGATTAAATTATTTATTTAGTAAAATAAATATAAGCCATTAAACCTGTTAAAACGCACTTTGAAAAGACCTCTCCTACAGTACCACCTGACGTTCAGTGAAAAACGTTTTCAAGATTTATGGTTGCGTTCACGAAATGAGAAATTTTCTTCGGACAACTTTTTATTCAAATTGAAATAGCGAAGTTTTGGTGTTTTTTGGCCAACCGAATTTCCCTTAATAGATTATGAAAGCGTTACTGAAATGATTTATCGGCTATTTCAGATGAAATAAAATTTAAATAAAAATGCTTTTAACTGGACCGTTTAAATGTGTCGTTGTATGCCAATTATATTAATCGGAAAATTAGTTAAAATTGTAGATTTACTGCAATTTTGGACAAAAAACATTTTCCAACTGGAATTCTCCACCTGCATGATTTTGATCCTTTTATAGAAAGTAAGAACTTCGGAATTATATGGCTTTTGTTATAAAGTGAACTATACTTTCATAAAAAATAATAAACATTAAATAAACTGAAGAGAAATAGGCAAAATTTGTTAAAATGTTGCGTACCTATTTATTTTCCCGCCACTGTAAGTGAAACCCCAAAATTAGAATTATTGTGGTTTTTTTTTTGTTAATTTTTGAACGAAATATCCTTGCTAAATATGTAACAAAATTCACATGGATTAAAAAATTTTCGACCAAAAGCTTGACATAAATTTTTTATCTTTACCATTTGCAAATGGTTGGATTTTTGCTTTGAACCCTTGAAAATTTGCAAATAAATGCATTCAAATTAAACATTTTTGAATTTTCAATAAGCATTTTCACTTTGTAACAAAGCGTTCATTTCAGCAGGAGAATCTAGCGAATCAATTCAACTAAGTGGATGGGAAATATCATAACTGAGCAGTTACTGGCATATTGTGGGCTGCATTTCACAAATTCGACGACTGCGAAAATTTTCTTTCCACAAATTTTTCTCCGACAACTGGAAGATTAAGTACAACATATTTCTACTAAAACATTTCATAAAAAAATTAAGTATACGAGCACACATATGTACATTCGTCCATATGTATGTATGTGTATAAATTTATACAACAGAAACACAGCAAACAGAGTCAACCATGAGTGTATACGAGTACTATGGAGCCAACAAAATGCACAATTCATTTTAAATACGGAACGAAAATATTTGTCACGTACACATGCATGATTCACAGTGAATTTCAGATATGTCAGTTGGTTTTTTGGCCAGCGTGCTGAGATAGTATAACGAACCAGCAACACACAAAACCAACAATCAGTAAAAAATTTGCAATGCAAATGAAACACAGCAACAATGGCAACAAAAAGTGTAGTGTTTCTTGCACTAGCGCCTAGTCACCCAGCAAGCACACGCAGACATACACAGACAGGCATAGATGTAAATACATCCATTACGAAGACTAAGCAGCAAATTTGTTTTAGAAAAACATTACAAAAAAAATACATCAAACCTTCTTCTGCACCGACCAAGCCATAAAAGCAGTCAGCCGCTGCAAGCCAGACAGCAACGAGAAAGACAGGCGACAACCACAAAACTGGGCGACACTTGCGGCAGGAAGAGGCAACATTTGTTGATGTTGCATTTTTTTCGTTTACAATTTTTGTTGTAATTTTACTTTACTTTATCTCTTTTGTGACTTTTGCTGCTCTTGGCTTTTAGTTGTCGACTTTTGTCGCATTCTTGCAAATGATACTTCGAGCGAACTCCGGCCAAATGCACAGTCTCAGCTCGGCTTATTGGTACATCGAGCCAACACGCACACTCATAGCGACGCGCCGATCGAGTTCCAACTTGGTCGCCTTGCCGCCCTGCCGCACTGCCGGTCTACCCGCTCTGGTTGGACGTTGACTTTTTGACTGACAAATGTGTGTAACTGTTGCTGTGATTTGTTGCAAGTTTGCATTTATTTCATTTGCTGT